>NC_091751.1:7633782-7954782 GCF_043380555.1 Nothobranchius furzeri | reverse complement strand
GCAAGACGCTCCTTTGGGCGCGTCTTGCTTGGGCCTCTCTCCTGGAGGTGCTCAGTCAGACCGATTGCTGACATGTGGAAAGACGCTCCTCGGGGTGCGTCTTGCTTGGGCTTCTCTCCTGGAGGCGCTCAGAAAGACCCAGTGTTGACATGTGACAAGACACTCCTCGGGGCGCGTCTTGCTTGGGCCTCTCTCCTGGAGGCCCTCTGTCAGACCCAGTGTTGGCATGTGGAAAGACGCTCCTCAGGGCGCGTCTTGGTTGGGCCTCTCTCCTGGAGGCGCTCAGTCAGACCCAGTGGTGACATGTGCCAAGACCTCCTCGGGGCGCGTATTGCTTGGGCCTCTCTCCTGGATGCCCTCTGTCAGACCGAGTGTTGACATGTGGCAAGACTCTCCTCGGGGTGCGTCTTGCTTGGGCTTCTCTCATGGAGGCCCTCAGTCAGACCCAGTGTTGACATGTGTCAAGACGCTCCTCGGGGCGTATCTTTCTTGGGCCTCTCTCCTGGAGGCGCTCAGTCAGACCCAGTGTTGACATGTGGCAAGACGCTCCTCGAGTCGCGTCTTGCTTGGGCTTCTCTCCTGGAGGCCCTCAGTCAGACCCATTGTTGACATGTGGCAAGACGCTCCTCGGGGCACGTCTTGCTTGGGCTTCTCTCCTGGAGGCGCTCAAACAGACTGAGTAGTGACATGTGGCAAGACGCTCCTCGGGGCGCGTCTTGCTTGGACCTCTCTCCCTGAGGCGCTCTGTCAGACCCAGAGTTGACATTTGGCAAGACACTCCTCGGGGCGCGTCTTGCTTGGGCCTCTCTCATGGAGGCCCTCTGTCAGACCCAGTGTTGACATGTGTCAAGACGCTCCTCGGGGCGTGTCTTTCTTGGGCCTCTCTCCTGGAGGCGCTCAGTCAGACCCAGTGTTGACATGTGGCAAGACGCTCCTCGGGGCACGTCTAGCTTGGGTTTCTCTCCTGGAGGCGCTCAAACAGACCGAGTAGTGACATGTGGCAAGACGCTCCTCGGGGCGCGTCTTGCTTGGACCTCTCTCCCTGAGGCGCTCTGTCAGACCGAGAGTTGACATTTGGCAAGACACTCCTCGGGGCGCGTCTTGCTTGGGCCTCTCTCATGGAGGCCCTCTGTCAGACCCAGTGTTGACATCTGTCAAGACGCTCCTCGGGGGCGTCTTGCTTTGGCCTCTCTCCTGGAGGCGCTCAGTCAGACCGAGTGCTGACATGTGGCAAGAAGCTCCTCGGGGCGCGTCTTGCTTGGGCTTCTCTCCTGGAGGCCCTCAGTAAAAACCATTGTTGACATGTGGCAAGACGCTCCTCGGGGCGCGTCTTGCTTGGGCCTCCCTCCAGAAGGCCCTCAATCAGACCCAGTGTTGATACGTGGCAAGACGCTCCTCGGGGCGCGTCTTGCTTGGGCCTCTCTCCTGGAGGCGCTCAGTCAGACCCAGTGTTGACATGTGGCAAGACACTCCTCGGGGCGCGTCTTGCTTGGGCCTCTCTCATGGAGGCCCTCTGTCAGACCCAGTGTTGACATGTGTCAAGACGCTCCTCGGGGCGCATCTTTCTTTGGCCTCTCTCCTGGAGGCGCTCAGTCAGACCGAGTGCTGAGTACTGTGGCAAGAAGCTCCTCGGGGCGCGTCTTGCTTGGGCTTCTCTCCTGGAGGCCCTCAGTAAGACCCATTGTTGACAAGTGGCAAGACGCTCCTCGGGGCGCGTCTTGCTTGGGCCTCTCTCCTGGAGGCGCTCAGTCAGACTGAGTAGTGACATGTGGCCTGACGCTCCTCGGGGCGCGTGTTGCTTCGGCCTCTCTCCTGGAGGCACTCAGTCAAACCAAGTGGTGACATGTGGCAAGACACTCCTCGGGGCGCGTCTTGCTTGGGCCTCTCTCCAGAAGGCCCTCAATCAGAACCAGTGTTGACACGTGGCAAGACGCTCCTCGGGGCGCGTCTTGCTTGGGCCTCTCTCCTGGAGGCGCTCAGTTAGACTGAGTAGTGACATGTGGCCTGACGCTCCTCGGGGTGCGTGTTGCTTGGGCCTCTCTCCTGGAGGCGCTCAGTCAGACCAAGTGGTGACATGTGGCATGACACTCCTCGGGGCGCATCTTGCTTGGGCCTCTCTCCTGGAGGCCCTCTGTCAGACCCAGTGTTGACATGTGTCAAGACGCTCCTCGGGGCGCGTCTTGCTTTGGCTTCTCTCCTGGAGGCCCTCAGTCAGACCCATTGTTGACATGTGGCAAGACGCTCCTCGGGGCGCGTCTTGCTTGGGCCTCTCTCCTGGAGGCGCTCAGTCAGACCGAGTGCTGATATGTGGCAAGACGCTCCTCGAGCCGCGTGTTGCTTGGGCTTCTCTCCTGGAGGCCCTCAGTCAGACCCATTGTTGACATGTGGCAAGACGCTCCTCGGGGCGCGTCTTGCTTGGGCCTCTCTCCTGGAGGCGCTCAGTCAGACCGAGTGCTGACATGTGGCAAGACGCTCCTCGGGGCGCGTCTTGCTTGGGCTTCTCTCCTGGAGGCGCTCAGAAAGACCCAGTGTTGACATGTGACAAGACGCTCCTCGGGGCGCGTCTTGCTTGGGCCTCTCTCCTGGAGGCGCTCAGTCAGAACCAGAGGTGACATGTGGCAAGACGCTCCTCGGGGCGCGTCTTGCTTGGGCCTCTCTCGTGGAGGCCCTCAGTCAGACCCATTGTTGACATGTGGCAAGACGCTCCTCCGGGCGCATCTTGCTTGGGCCTCTCTCCTGGAGGCCCTCAGTCAGACCCATTGTTGACATGTGGCAAGACGCTCCTCGGGGCGCGTCTTGCTTGGGCCTCTCTCCTGGAGGCGCTCAGTCAGACAGAGTGATGACATTAGGTAAGACGCTCCTCGGGGCGCGTCTTGCTGGGGCCCTCTCTCCTGGAGGAGCTCAGTCAGCCCCAGTGCTGACATGTGGCAAGACGCTCCTCGGGGCGCGTCTTGCTTGGGCCTCTCTCCTGGAGGCGCTCAGTCAGACCCAGTGGTGACATGTGGCAAGACACTCCTCGGGGCGCGTCTTGCTTGGGCCTCTCTCCTGGAGGCCCTCTGTCAGACCCAGTGTTGACATGTGTCAAGACGCTCCTCGGGGCACGTCTTGCTTGGGCCTCTCTCCTGGAGGCGCTCAGTCAGACCCAGTGGTGACACGTGGAAAGACGCTCCTCGGGGCGCGTCTTGCTTGGGCCTCTCTCCTGGAGGCGCTCAGGCAGACCCAGTGTTGACACGTGGCAAGACGCTTCTCGGGGCGCGTCTTGCTTGGGCCTCTCTCCTGGAGGCGCTCAGTCAGACCCAGTGTTGGCATGTGGCAAGACACTCCTCGGGGCGCGTCTTGGTTGGGCCTCTTTCCTGGAGGCGCTCATTTAGACCCAGTGGTGACATGTGGCAAGACGCTCCTCGGGGCGTGTCTTGCTTGGGCCTCTCTCCTGGAGGCGCTCAGTCAGACCCAGTGTTGACATGTGGCAAGACGCTCCTCGGGGCGTGTCTTGCTTGGGCCTCTCTCCTGGAGGCGCTCAGTCAGACCCAGTGTTGACATGTGGCAAGACGCTCCTCGGGGCGCGTCTTGCTTGGGCCTCTCTCCTGGAGGCGCTCAGTCAGACCCAGTGTTGACACGTGGCAAGACGCTTCTCGGGGCGCGTCTTGCTTGGGCCTCTCTCCTGGAGGCGCTCAGTCAGACCCAGTGTTGGCATGTGGCAAGACACTCCTCGGGGCGCGTCTTGGTTGGGCCTCTTTCCTGGAGGCGCTCATTTAGACCCAGTGGTGACATGTGGCAAGACGCTCCTCGGGGCGCGTATTGCTTGGGCCTCTCTCCTGAATGCCCTCTGTCAGACCGAGTGTTGACATGTGGCAAGACTCTCCTCGGGGCGCGTCTTGCTTGGGCTTCTCTCATGGAGGCCCTCAGTCCGACCCAGTGTTGACATGTGTCAAGACGCTCCTCGGGGTGTGTCTTGCTTGGGCCTCTCTCCTGGAGGCGCTCAGTCAGACCCAGTGCTGACAAGTGGCAAGACGCTCCTCCGAGCGCGTCTTGCTTGGGCCTCTCTCCTGGAAGCGCTCAGTCAGACCCAGTGTTCACATGTGGCAAGACTCTCCTCGGGGCGTGTCTTGCTTGGGCCTCTCTCCTGGAGGCGCTCAGTCAGACCCAGTGTTGACATGTGGCAAGACGCTCCTCGGGGCGCGTCTTGCTTGGGCCTCTCTCCTGGAGGCGCTCAGTCAGACCGAGTGCTGACATGTGGCAAGACGCTCCTCGGGGCGCGTCTTGCTTGGGCTTCTCTCCTGGAGGCCCTCAGTCAGACCCATTGTTGACATGTGGCAAGACGCTCCTCGGGGCGCGTCTTATTTGGGCCTCTCTCCTAGAGGCCCTCAGTCAGACCCAGTGTTGACATGTTGCAAGACGCTCCTCGGGGCGCGTCTTGCTTGGGCTTCTCTCCTGGAGGCCCTCAGTCAGACCCATTGTTGACATGTGGCAAGACGCTCCTCGGGGCACGTCTTGTTTGGGCCTCTCTCCTGGAGGCGCTCAGTCAGACCGAGTAGTTACATGTGGCAAGACGCTCCTCGGGGCGCGTCTTGCTTGGACCTCTCTCCTGGAGGCGCTCAGTTAGACCTAGTAGTGACATGTGGCAAGACTCTCCCCGGGGCGCGTCTTGCTTGGGCCTCTCTCCTGGAGGCCCTCTTTCAGATCCATTGTTGACATGTGGCAAGACGCTCCTCCGGGCGCATCTTGCTTGGGCCTCTCTCCTGGAGGCCCTCAGTCAGACCCATTGTTGACATGTGGCAAGACGCTCCTCGGGGCGCGTCTTGCTTTGGCCTCTCTCCTGGAGGCGCTCAGTCAGACAGAGTGCTGACATAAGGTAAGACGCTCCTCGGGGCGCGTCTTGCTGGGGCCTCTCTCCTGGAGGCGCTCAGTCAGACCCAGTGCTGACATGTGGCAAGACGCTCCTCAGCGCGCGTCTTGCTTGGGCCTCTCTCCTGGAGGCGCTCAGTCAGACTGAGTAGTGACATGTGGCCTGACGCTCCTCGGGGCGCGTCTTGCTTGGGCCTCTCTCCTGGAGGCGCTCAGCCAGACCCAGTGGTGACATGTGGCAAGACACTCCTCGGGGCGCGTCTTGCTTGGGCCTCTCTCCTGGAGGCCCTCTGTCAGACCCAGTGTTGACATGTGTCAAGACGCTCCTCGGGGCGCGTCTTGCTTGGGCCTCTCTCCTGGAGGCGCTCAGTCAGACCCAGTGGTGACACGTGGAAAGACGCTCCTCGGGGCGCGTCTTGCTTGGGCCTCTCTCCTGGAGGCGCTCAGTCAGACCCAGTGTTGACACGTGGCAAGACGCTTCTCGGGGCGCGTCTTGCTTGGGACTCTCTCCTGGAGGCGCTCAGTCAGACCCAGTGTTGGCATGTGGCAAGACACTCCTCGGGGCGCGTCTTGGTTGGGCCTCTTTCCTGGAGGCGCTCATTCAGACCCAGTGGTGACATGTGGCAAGACGCTCCTCGGGGCGCGTATTGCTTGGGCCTCTCTCCTGAATGCCCTCTGTCAGACCGAGTGTTGACATGTGGCAAGACTCTCCTCGGGGCGCGTCTTGCTTGGGCTTCTCTCATGGAGGCCCTCAGTCCGACCCAGTGTTGACATGTGTCAAGACACTCCTCGGGGCGTGTCTTGCTTGGGCCTCTCTCCTGGAGGCGCTCAGTCAGACCCAGTGCTGACATGTGGCAAGACGCTCCTCGGGGCGCGTCTTATTTGGGCCTCTCTCCTAGAGGCCCTCAGTCAGACCCAGTGTTGACATGTGGCAAGACGCTCCTCGGGGGGCTTCTTGCTTGGGCTTCTCTCCTGGAGGCCCTCAGTCAGACCCATTGTTGACATGTGGCAAGACGCTCCTCGGGGCACGTCTTGCTTGGGCCTCTCTCCTGGAGGCGCTCAGTCAGACCGAGTAGTGACATGTGGCAAGACGCTCCTCGGGGCGCGTCTTGCTTGGACCTCTCTCCTGGAGGCGCTCAGTTAGACCGAGTAGTGACATGTGGCAAGACGCTCCTCGGGGTGCGTCTTGCTTGGGCCTCTCTCCTGGAGGCGCTCAGTCAGACCGAGTGCTGACATAAGGCAAGACTCTCCTCGGGGCGCGTCTTGCTTGGGCCTCTCTCATGGAGGCCCTCTGTCAGACCAAGTGTTGACATGTGTCAAGACGCTCCTCGGGGCGCCTCTTGCTTGGGCCTCTCTCCTGGAGGCGCTCAGTCAGACCGAGTGCTGACATGTGGCAAGAAGCTCCTCGGGGCGCGTCTTGCTTGGACCTCTCTCCTGGATGCCCTCTGTCAGACCCAGTGTTGACATATGGCAAGACTCTCCTCGGGGCGCGTCTTGCTTGGGCTTCTCTCATGGAGGCCCTCAGTCAGACCCAGTGTTGACATGTGGCAAGACGCTCCTCGGGGCACGTCTTGCTTGGGCCTCTCTCCTGGAGGCGCTCAGTCAGACCCAGTGTTGACACGTGGCAAGATGCTCCTCGGGCGCTTCTTGCTTGGGCCTCTCTCCTGGAGGCGCTCAGTCAGACCCAGTGGTGACATGTGGCAAGACGCTCCTCGGGGCGCGTATTGCTTGGGCCTCTCTCCTGGATGCCCTCTGTCAGACCCAGTGTTGACATATGGCAAGACTCTCCTCGGGGCACGTCTTGCTTGGGCCTCTCTCCTGGAGGCGCTCAGTCAGACCCAGAGGAGACATGTGTCAAGATGCTCCTCGGGGCGCGTCTTGCTTGGGCCTCTCTCCTGGAGGCGCTCAGTCAGACCGAGTGCTGACATGTGGCAAGACGCTCCTCCGGGCGCGTCTTGCTTGGGCCTCTCTCCTGGATGCCCTCTGTCAGACCCAGTGTTGCCATGTGGCAAGAAGCTCCTCGGGGCGCGTCTTGCTTGGGCTTCTCTCCTGGAGGCCCTCAGTCAGACCCATTGTTGACATGTGGCAAGACGCTCCTTGGGGCACGTCTTGCTTGGGCCTATCTCCAGAAGGCCCTCAATAAGACCCAGTGTTTACACGTGGCAAGACGCTCCTCGGGGCGCTTCTTGCTTGGGCCTCTCTCCTGGAGGCGCTCAGTCAGACCCAGTGGTGACATGTGGCAAGACGCTCCTCGGGGCGCGTATTGCTTGGGCCTCTCTCCTGGATGCCCTCTGTCAGACCCAGTGTTGACATGTGGCAAGACTCTCCTCGGGGCGTGTCTTGCTTGGGCCTCTCTCCTGGAGGCGCTCAGTCAGACCCAGTGTTGACATGTGGCAAGACGCTCCTCGGGGCGCGTCTTGCTTGGGCTTCTCTCCTGGAGGCCCTCAGTCAGACCCATTGTTGACATGTGGCAAGACGCTCCTCGGGGCCCGTCTTGCTTGGGCCTCTCTCCTGGAGGCGCTCAGTCAGACCCAGTGTTGACATGTGGCAAGACGCTCCTCGGGGCGTGTCTTGCTTGGGCCTCTCTCCTGGAGGTTCTCAGTCAGACCCAGTGTTGACATGTGGCAAGATGCTCCTCGGGGCGCGTCTTGCTGGGGCTTCTCTCATGGAGGCACTCAGTCAGACACAGTGTTGACATGTGGCAAGACGCTCCTCGGGGCACGTCTTGCTTGGGCCTCTCTCCTGGAGGCGCTCAGTCAGACCCAGAGGAGACATGTGTCAAGATGCTCCTCGGGGCGCGTCTTGCTTGGGCCTCTCTCCTGTAGGCGCTCAGTCAGACCGAGTGCTGACATGTGGCAAGACGCTCCTCCGGGCGCGTCTCATTTGGGCCTCTCTCCTGGAGGCCCTCAGTCAGACCCAGTGTTGACATGTGGCAAGACGCTCCTCGGGGCGCGTCTTGCTTGGGCTTCTCTCCTGGAGGCCTTCAGTCAGACCCATTGTTGACATGTGGCAAGACGCTCCTCGGGGCACGTCTTGCTTGGGCCTCTCTCCTGGAGGCGCTCAGTCTGACCGAGTAGTGACATGTGGCAAGACGCTCCTCGGGGCGCATCTTGCTTGGGCCTCTCTCCTGGAGGCGCTCAGTCAGACCGAGTGCTGACATAAGGCAAGACGCTCCTCGGGACGCGTCTTGCTGTGGCCTCTCTCCTGGAGGTGCTAAATCAGACCCAGTGGTGACACGTGGCAAGACGCTCCTCGGGGCGCATCTTGCTTGGGCCTCTCTCCTGGAGGCGCTAAGTCAGACCCAGTGTTGACATGTGGCAAGACGCTCCTCGGGGCACGTCTTGCTTGGGCCTCTCTCCTGGAGGCGCTCAGTCAGACCCAGTGTTGACACGTGGCAAGATGCTCCTCGGGCGCTTCTTGCTTGGGCCTCTCTCCTGGAGGCGCTCAGTCAGACCCAGTGGTGACATGTGGCAAGACGCTCCTCGGGGCGCGTATTGCTTGGGCCTCTCTCCTGGATGCCCTCTGTCAGACCCAGTGTTGACATATGGCAAGACTCTCCTCGGGGCACGTCTTGCTTGGGCCTCTCTCCTGGAGGCGCTCAGTCAGACCCAGAGGAGACATGTGTCAAGATGCTCCTCGGGGCGCGTCTTGCTTGGGCCTCTCTCCTGGAGGCGCTCAGTCAGACCGAGTGCTGACATGTGGCAAGACGCTCCTCCGGGCGCGTCTTGCTTGGGCCTCTCTCCTGGATGCCCTCTGTCAGACCCAGTGTTGACATGTGGCAAGAAGCTCCTCGGGGCGCTTCTTGCTTGGGCTTCTCTCCTGGAGGCCCTCAGTCAGACCCATTGTTGACATGTGGCAAGACGCTCCTTGGGGCGCGTCTTGCTTGGGCCTATCTCCAGAAGGCCCTCAATAAGACCCAGTGTTTACACGTGGCAAGACGCTCCTCGGGGCGCTTCTTGCTTGGGCCTCTCTCCTGGAGGCGCTCAGTCAGACCCAGTGGTGACATGTGGCAAGACGCTCCTCGGGGCGCGTATTGCTCGGGCCTCTCTCCTGGATGCCCTCTGTCAGACCCAGTGTTGACATGTGGCAAGACTCTCCTCGGGGCGTGTCTTGCTTGGGCCTCTCTCCTGGAGGCGCTCAGTCAGACCCAGTGTTGACATGTGGCAAGACGCTCCTCGGGGCGCGTCTTGCTTGGGCTTCTCTCCTGGAGGCCCTCAGTCAGACCCATTGTTGACATGTGGCAAGACGCTCCTCGGGGCCCGTCTTGCTTGGGCCTCTCTCCTGGAGGCGCTCAGTCAGACCCAGTGTTGACATGTGGCAAGACGCTCCTCGGGGCGTGTCTTGCTTGGGCCTCTCTCCTGGAGGTTCTCAGTCAGACCCAGTGTTGACATGTGGCAAGATGCTCCTCGGGGCGCGTCTTGCTGGGGCTTCTCTCATGGAGGCACTCAGTCAGACACAGTGTTGACATGTGGCAAGACGCTCCTCGGGGCACGTCTTGCTTGGGCCTCTCTCCTGGAGGCGCTCAGTCAGACCCAGAGGAGACATGTGTCAAGATGCTCCTCGGGGCGCGTCTTGCTTGGGCCTCTCTCCTGTAGGCGCTCAGTCAGACCGAGTGCTGACATGTGGCAAGACGCTCCTCCGGGCGCGTCTCATTTGGGCCTCTCTCCTGGAGGCCCTCAGTCAGACCCAGTGTTGACATGTGGCAAGACGCTCCTCGGGGCGCGTCTTGCTTGGGCTTCTCTCCTGGAGGCCTTCAGTCAGACCCATTGTTGACATGTGGCAAGACGCTCCTCGGGGCACGTCTTGCTTGGGCCTCTCTCCTGGAGGCGCTCAGTCTGACCGAGTAGTGACATGTGGCAAGACGCTCCTCGGGGCGCATCTTGCTTGGGCCTCTCTCCTGGAGGCGCTCAGTCAGACCGAGTGCTGACATAAGGCAAGACGCTCCTCGGGACGCGTCTTGCTGTGGCCTCTCTCCTGGAGGTGCTCAATCAGACCCAGTGGTGACACCTGGCAAGACGCTCCTCGGGGCGCATCTTGCTTGGGCCTCTCTCCTGGAGGCGCTAAGTCAGACCCAGTGTTGACACGTGGCAAGACGCTCCTCGGGGCTCGTCATGCTTGGGCCTCTATCCTGGAGGCGCTCAGTCAGACCCAGTGTTGACATGTGGCAAGACACTCCTCGGGGCGCGTCTTGCTTGGGCCTCTCTGCCGAAGGCCCTCAATCAGACCCAGTGTTGACAAGTGGCAAGACGCTCCTCGAGGCGCGTCTTGCTTGGGCTTCTCTCCTGGAGGCCTTCAGTCAGACCCATTGTTGACATGTGGCAAGACGCTCCTCGGGGCACGTCTTGCTTGGGCCTCTCTCCTGGAGGCGCTCAGTCAGACCGAGTAGTGACATGTGGCAAGACGCTCCTCGGGGCGCATCTTGCTTGGGCCTCTCTCCTGGAGGTGCTCAGTCAGACCGAGTGCTGACATAAGGCAAGACGCTCCTCGGGGCGCGTCTTGCTGGGGCCTCTCTCCTGGAGGTGCTCAATCAGACCCAGTGGTGACACGTGGCAAGACGCTCCTCGGGGCACATCTTGCTTGGGCCTCTCTCCTGGAGGCGCTAAGTCAGACCCAGTGTTGACACGTGGCAAGACGCTCCTCGGGGCTCGTCATGCTTGGGCCTCTATCCTGGAGGCGCTCAGTCAGACCCAGTGTTGGCATGTGGCAAGACACTCCTCGGGGCGCGTCTTGCTTGGGCATCTCTCCTGGAGGCCCTCTGTCAGACCCAGTGTTGACATGTGTCAAGACGCTCCTCGGGGCGCGTCTTGCTTTGGCCTCTCTCCTGGAGGCGCTCAGTCAGACCCAGTGGTGACATGTGGCAAGACGCTCCTCGGGGCGCGTCTTGCTTGGGCCTCTCTCCCGAAGGCCCTCAATCAGACCCAGTGTTGACAAGTGGCAAGACGCTCCTCGGGCGCTTCTTGCTTGGGCCTCTCTCCTGGAGGCGCTCAGTCAGACCCAGTGGTGACATGTGGCAAGACGCTCCTCGGGGCGCGTATTGCTTGGGCCTCTCTCCTGGATGCCCTCTGTCAGACCCAGTGTTGACATATGGCAAGACTCTCCTCGGGGCGCGTCTTGCTTGGGCTTCTCTCATGGAGGCCCTCAGTCAGACCCAGTGTTGACATGTGGCAAGACGCTCCTCGGGGCACGTCTTGCTTGGGCCTCTCTCCTGGAGGCGCTCAGTCAGACCCAGAGGAGACATGTGTCAAGATGCTCCTCGGGGCGCGTCTTGCTTGGGCCTCTCTCCTGGAGGCGCTCAGTCAGACCGAGTGCTGACATGTGGCAAGACGCTCCTCCGGGCGCGTCTTGCTTGGGCCTCTCTCCTGGATGCCCTCTGTCAGACCCAGTGTTGACATGTGGCAAGAAGCTCCTCGGGGCGCGTCTTGCTTGGGCCTCTCTCCTGGAGTCGCTCAGTCAGACCGAGTAGTGACATGTGACAAGACGCTCCTCGGGGCCCGTCTTGCTTGGGCCTCTCTCCTGGAGGCGCTCAGTCAGACCCAGTGTTGACATGTGGCAAGACGCTCCTCGGGGCGTGTCTTGCTTGGGCCTCTCTCCTGGAGGTTCTCAGTCAGACCCAGTGTTGACATGTGGCAAGATGCTCCTCGGGGCGCGTCTTGCTGGGGCTTCTCTCATGGAGGCACTCAGTCAGACACAGTGTTGACATGTGGCAAGACGCTCCTCGGGGCACGTCTTGCTTGGGCCTCTCTCCTGGAGGCGCTCAGTCAGACCCAGAGGAGACATGTGTCAAGATGCTCCTCGGGGCGCGTCTTGCTTGGGCCTCTCTCCTGTAGGCGCTCAGTCAGACCGAGTGCTGACATGTGGCAAGACGCTCCTCCGGGCGCGTCTCATTTGGGCCTCTCTCCTGGAGGCCCTCAGTCAGACCCAGTGTTGACATGTGGCAAGACGCTCCTCGGGGCGCGTCTTGCTTGGGCTTCTCTCCTGGAGGCCTTCAGTCAGACCCATTGTTGACATGTGGCAAGACGCTCCTCGGGGCACGTCTTGCTTGGGCCTCTCTCCTGGAGGCGCTCAGTCAGACCGAGTAGTGACATGTGGCAAGACGCTCCTCGGGGCGCATCTTGCTTGGGCCTCTCTCCTGGAGGCGCTCAGTCAGACCGAGTGCTGACATAAGGCAAGACGCTCCTCGGGACGCGTCTTGCTGTGGCCTCTCTCCTGGAGGCGCTCAGTCAGACCGAGTAGTGACATGTGGCAAGACGCTCCTCGGGGCGCATCTTGCTTGGGCCTCTCTCCTGGAGGCGCTCAGTCAGACCGAGTGCTGACATAAGGCAAGACGCTCCTCGGGACGCGTCTTGCTGTGGCCTCTCTCCTGGAGGTGCTCAATCAGACCCAGTGGTGACACGTGGCAAGACGCTCCTCGGGGCGCATCGTGCTTGGGCCTCTCTCCTGGAGGCGCTAAGTCAGACCCAGTGTTGACACGTGGCAAGACGCTCCTCGGGGCTCGTCATGCTTGGGCCTCTATCCTGGAGGCGCTCAGTCAGACCCAGTGTTGACATGTGGCAAGACACTCCTCGGGGCGCGTCTTGCTTGGGCCTCTCTCCCGAAGGCCCTCAATCAGACCCAGTGTTGACACGTGGCAAGACGCTCCTCGAGGCGCGTCTTGCTTGGGCTTCTCTCCTGGAGGCCTTCAGTCAGACCCATTGTTGACATGTGGCAAGACGCTCCTCGGGGCACGTCTTGCTTGGGCCTCTCTCCTGGAGGCGCTCAGTCAGACCGAGTAGTGACATGTGGCAAGACGCTCCTCGGGGCGCATCTTGCTTGGGCCTCTCTCCTGGAGGCGCTCAGTCAGACCGAGTGCTGACATAAGGCAAGACGCTCCTCGGGGCGCGTCTTGCTGGGGCCTCTCTCCTGGAGGTGCTCAATCAGACCCAGTGGTGACACGTGGCAAGACGCTCCTCGGGGCACATCTTGCTTGGGCTTCTCTCCTGGAGGCGCTAAGTCAGACCCAGTTTTGACACGTGGCAAGACGCTCCTCGAGGCTCGTCATGCTTGGGCCTCTATCCTGGAGGCGCTCAGTCAGACCGAGTGCTGACATAAGGCAAGACGCTCCTCGGGGCGCGTCTTGCTTGGGCCTCTCTCCTGGAGGCGCTCAGTCAGACCCAGTGGTGACATGTGGCAAGACGCTCCTCGGGGCGCGTATTGCTTGGGCCTCTCTCCTGGATGCCCTCTGTCAGACCCAGTGTTGACATATGGCAAGACTCTCCTCGGGGCGCGTCTTGCTTGGGCTTCTCTCATGGAGGCCCTCAGTCAGACCCAGTGTTGACATGTGGCAAGACGCTCCTCGGGGCACGTCTTGCTTGGGCCTCTCTCCTGGAGGCGCTCAGTCAGACCCAGAGGAGACATGTGTCAAGATGCTCCTCGGGGCGCGTCTTGCTTGGGCCTCTCTCCTGGAGGCGCTCAGTCAGACCGAGTGCTGACATGTGGCAAGACGCTCCTCCGGGCGCGTCTTGCTTGGGCATCTCTCGTGGAGGCCCTCTGTCAGACCCAGTGTTGACATGTGGCAAGAAGCTCCTCGGGGCGCGTCTTGCTTGGGGTTCTCTCCTGGAGGCCCTCAGTCAGACCCATTGTTGACATGTGGCAAGACGCTCCTCGGGGCGCGTCTTGCTTGGGCCTCTCTCCAGAAGGCCCTCAATAAGACCCAGTGTTGACACGTGGCAAGACGCTCCTCGGGGCGCTTCTTGCTTGGGCCTCTCTCCTGGAGGCGCTCAGTCAGACCCAGTGTTGACATGTGGCAAGACGCTCCTCGGGGCGCGTATTGCTTGGGCCTCTCTCCTGGATGCCCTCTGTCAGACCCAGTGTTGACATGTGGCAAGACTCTCCTCGGGGCGTGTCTTGCTTGGGCCTCTCTCCTGGAGGCGCTCAGTCAGACCCAGTGTTGACATGTGGCAAGACGCTCCTCGGGGCGCGTCTTGCTTGGGCTTCTCTCCTGGAGGCCCTCAGTCAGACCCATTGTTGACATGTGGCAAGACGCTCCTCGGGGCACGTCTTGCTTGGGCCTCTCTCCTGGAGGCGCTCAGTCAGACCGAGTAGTGACATGTGACAAGACGCTCCTCGGGGCCCGTCTTGCTTGGGCCTCTCTCCAAGAGGCACTTAGTCAGACCCAGTGTTGACATGTGGCAAGACGCTCCTCGGGGCGTGTCTTGCTTGGGCCTCTCTCCTGGAGGTTCTCAGTCAGACCCAGTGTTGACATGTGGCAAGATGCTCCTCGGGGCACGTCTTGCTTGGGCCTCTCTCCTGGAGGCGCTCAGTCAGACCCAGAGGAGACATGTGTCAAGACGCTCCTCGGGGCACGTCTTGCTTTGGCCTCTCTCCTGGAGGCCTTCAGTCAGACCCATTGTTGACATGTGGCAAGACGCTCCTCGGGGCACGTCTTGCTTGGGCCTCTCTCCTGGAGGCGCTCAGTCAGACCGAGTGCTGACATAAGGCAAGACGCTCCTCGGGACGCGTCTTGCTGTGGCCTCTCTCCTGGAGGCGCTCAGTCAGACCGAGTAGTGACATGTGGCAAGACGCTCCTCGGGGCGCATCTTGCTTGGGCCTCTCTCCTGGAGGCGCTCAGTCAGACCGAGTGCTGACATAAGGCAAGACGCTCCTCGGGACGCGTCTTGCTGTGGCCTCTCTCCTGGAGGTGCTCAATCAGACCCAGTGGTGACACGTGGCAAGACGCTCCTCGGGGCGCATCGTGCTTGGGCCTCTCTCCTGGAGGCGCTAAGTCAGACCCAGTGTTGACACGTGGCAAGACGCTCCTCGGGGCTCGTCATGCTTGGGCCTCTATCCTGGAGGCGCTCAGTCAGACCCAGTGTTGACATGTGGCAAGACACTCCTCGGGGCGCGTCTTGCTTGGGCCTCTCTCCCGAAGGCCCTCAATCAGACCCAGTGTTGACACGTGGCAAGACGCTCCTCGAGGCGCGTCTTGCTTGGGCTTCTCTCCTGGAGGCCTTCAGTCAGACCCATTGTTGACATGTGGCAAGACGCTCCTCGGGGCACGTCTTGCTTGGGCCTCTCTCCTGGAGGTGCTCAGTAAGACCGAGTAGTGACATGTGGCAAGACGCTCCTCGGGGCGCATCTTGCTTGGGCCTCTCTCCTGGAGGCGCTCAGTCAGACCGAGTGCTGACATAAGGCAAGACGCTCCTCGGGGCGCGTCTTGCTGGGGCCTCTCTCCTGGAGGTGCTCAATCAGACCCAGTGGTGACACGTGGCAAGACGCTCCTCGGGGCACATCTTGCTTGGGCTTCTCTCCTGGAGGCGCTAAGTCAGACCCAGTGTTGACACGTGGCAAGACGCTCCTCGAGGCTCGTCATGCTTGGGCCTCTATCCTGGAGGCGCACAGTCAGACCCAGTGTTGACATGTGGCAAGACACTCCTCGGGGCGCGTCTTGCTTGGGCATCTCTCGTGGAGGCCCTCTGTCAGACCCAGTGTTGACATGTGTCAAGACGCTCCTCGGGGCACGTCTTGCTTTGGCCTCTCTCCTGGAGGCGCTCAGTCAGACCCAGTGGTGACATGTGGCAAGACGCTCCTCGGGGCGCGTCTTGCTTGGGCCTCTCTCCCGAAGGCACTCAATCAGACACAGTGTTGACAAGTGGCAAGACGCTCCTCGGGCGCTTCTTGCTTGGGCCTCTCTCCTGGAGGCGCTCAGTCAGACCCAGTGGTGACATGTGGCAAGACGCTCCTCGGGGCGCGTATTGCTTGGGCCTCTCTCCTGGATGCCCTCTGTCAGACCCAGTGTTGACATATGGCAAGACTCTCCTCGGGGCGCGTCTTGCTTGGGCTTCTCTCATGGAGGCCCTCAGTCAGACCCAGTGTTGACATGTGGCAAGACGCTCCTCGGGGCACGTCTTGCTTGGGCCTCTCTCCTGGAGGCGCTCAGTCAGACCCAGAGGAGACATGTGTCAAGATGCTCCTCGGGGCGCGTCTTGCTTGGGCCTCTCTCCTGGAGGCGCTCAGTCAGACCGAGTGCTGACATGTGGCAAGACGCTCCTCCGGGCGCGTCTTGCTTGGGCATCTCTCGTGGAGGCCCTCTGTCAGACCCAGTGTTGACATGTGGCAAGAAGCTCCTCGGGGCGCGTCTTGCTTGGGGTTCTCTCCTGGAGGCCCTCAGTCAGACCCATTGTTGACATGTGGCAAGACGCTCCTCGGGGCGCGTCTTGCTTGGGCCTCTCTCCAGAAGGCCCTCAATAAGACCCAGTGTTGACACGTGGCAAGACGCTCCTCGGGGCGCTTCTTGCTTGGGCCTCTCTCCTGGAGGCGCTCAGTCAGACCCAGTGTTGACATGTGGCAAGACGCTCCTCGGGGCGCGTATTGCTTGGGCCTCTCTCCTGGATGCCCTCTGTCAGACCCAGTGTTGACATGTGGCAAGACTCTCCTCGGGGCGTGTCTTGCTTGGGCCTCTCTCCTGGAGGCGCTCAGTCAGACCCAGTGTTGACATGTGGCAAGACGCTCCTCGGGGCGCGTCTTGCTTGGGCTTCTCTCCTGGAGGCCCTCAGTCAGACCCATTGTTGACATGTGGCAAGACGCTCCTCGGGGCACGTCTTGCTTGGGCCTCTCTCCTGGAGGCGCTCAGTCAGACCGAGTAGTGACATGTGACAAGACGCTCCTCGGGGCCCGTCTTGCTTGGGCCTCTCTCCAAGAGGCACTTAGTCAGACCCAGTGTTGACATGTGGCAAGACGCTCCTCGGGGCGTGTCTTGCTTGGGCCTCTCTCCTGGAGGTTCTCAGTCAGACCCAGTGTTGACATGTGGCAAGATGCTCCTCGGGGCACGTCTTGCTTGGGCCTCTCTCCTGGAGGCGCTCAGTCAGACCCAGAGGAGACATGTGTCAAGACGCTCCTCGGGGCACGTCTTGCTTTGGCCTCTCTCCTGGAGGCGCTCAGTCAGACCCAGTGGTGACATGTGGCAAGACGCTCCTCGGGGCGCGTCTTGCTTGGGCCTCTCTCCCGAAGGCCCTCAATCAGACCCAGTGTTGACAAGTGGCAAGACGCTCCTCGGGCGCTTCTTGCTTGGGCCTCTCTCCTGGAGGCGCTCAGTCAGACCCAGTGGTGACATGTGGCAAGACGCTCCTCGGGGCGCGTATTGCTTGGGCCTCTCTCCTGGATGCCCTCTGTCAGACCCAGTGTTGACATATGGCAAGACTCTCCTCGGGGCGCGTCTTGCTTGGGCTTCTCTCATGGAGGCCCTCAGTCAGACCCAGTGTTGACATGTGGCAAGACGCTCCTCGGGGCACGTCTTGCCTGGGCCTCTCTCCTGGAGGCGCTCAGTCAGACCCAGAGGAGACATGTGTCAAGATGCTCCTCGGGGCGCGTCTTGCTTGGGCCTCTCTCCTGGAGGCGCTCAGTCAGACCGAGTGCTGACATGTGGCAAGACGCTCCTCCGGGCGCGTCTTGCTTGGGCATCTCTCGTGGAGGCCCTCTGTCAGACCCAGTGTTGACATGTGGCAAGAAGCTCCTCGGGGCGCGTCTTGCTTGGGGTTCTCTCCTGGAGGCCCTCAGTCAGACCCATTGTTGACATGTGGCAAGACGCTCCTCGGGGCGCGTCTTGCTTGGGCCTCTCTCCAGAAGGCCCTCAATAAGACCCAGTGTTGACACGTGGCAAGACGCTCCTCGGGGCGCTTCTTGCTTGGGCCTCTCTCCTGGAGGCGCTCAGTCAGACCCAGTGTTGACATGTGGCAAGACGCTCCTCGGGGCGCGTATTGCTTGGGCCTCTCTCCTGGATGCCCTCTGTCAGACCCAGTGTTGACATGTGGCAAGACTCTCCTCGGGGCGTGTCTTGCTTGGGCCTCTCTCCTGGAGGCGCTCAGTCAGACCCAGTGTTGACATGTGGCAAGACGCTCCTCGGGGCGCGTCTTGCTTGGGCTTCTCTCCTGGAGGCCCTCAGTCAGACCCATTGTTGACATGTGGCAAGACGTTCCTCGGGGCACGTCTTGCTTGGGCCTCTCTCCTGGAGGCGCTCAGTCAGACCGAGTAGTGACATGTGACAAGACGCTCCTCGGGGCCCGTCTTGCTTGGGCCTCTCTCCAAGAGGCACTTAGTCAGACCCAGTGTTGACATGTGGCAAGACGCTCCTCGGGGCGCGTCTTGCTTGGGCCTCTCTCCTGGAGGTTCTCAGTCAGACCCAGTGTTGACATGTGGCAAGATGCTCCTCGGGGCGCGTCTTGCTGGGGCTTCTCTCATGGAGGCACTCAGTCAGACACAGTGTTGACATGTGGCAAGACGCTCCTCGGGGCACGTCTTGCTTGGGCCTCTCTCCTGGAGGCGCTCAGTCAGACCCAGAGGAGACATGTGTCAAGATGCTCCTCTGGGCGCGTCTTGCTTGGGCCTCTCTCCTGTAGGCGCTCAGTCAGACCGAGTGCTGACATGTGGCAAGACGCTCCTCCGGGCGCGTCTCATTTGGGCCTCTCTCCTGGAGGCCCTCAGTCAGACCCAGTGTTGACATGTGGCAAGACGCTCCTCGGGGCGCGTCTTGCGTGGGCTTCTCTCCTGGAGGCCTTCAGTCAGACCCATTGTTGACATGTGGCAAGACGCTCCTCGGGGCACGTCTTGCTTGGGCCTCTCTCCTGGTGGCGCTCAGTCAGACCGAGTAGTGACATGTGGCAAGACGCTCCTCGGGGCGCATCTTGCTTGGGCCTCTCTCCTGGAGGCGCTCAGTCAGACAGAGTGCTGACATAAGGCAAGACGCTCCTCGGGACGCGTCTTGCTGTGGCCTCTCTCCTGGAGGTGCTCAATCAGACCCAGTGGTGACACGTGGCAAGACGCTCCTTAGGGCGCATCTTGCTTGGGCCTCTCTCCTGGAGGCGCTAAGTCAGACCCAGTGTTGACACGTGGCAAGACGCTCCTCGGGGCTCGTCATGCTTGGGCCTCTATCCTGGAGGCGCTCAGTCAGACCCAGTGTTGACATGTGGCAAGACACTCCTCGGGGCGCGTCTTGCTTGGGCCTCTCTCCCGAAGGCCCTCAATCAGACCCAGTGTTGACACGTGGCAAGACGCTCCTCGGGGCGCTTCTTGCTTGGGCCTCTCTCCTGGGGGCGCTCAGTCAGACCCAGTGGTGACATGTGGCAAGACGCTCCTCGGGGCGCGTATTGCTTGGGCCTCTCTCCTGGATGCCCTCTGTCAGACCCAGTGTTGACATGTGGCAAGACTCTCCTCGGGGCGCGTCTTGCTTGGGCTTCTCTCATGGAGGCCCTCAGTCAGACCCAGTGTTGACATGTGTCAAGACGCTCCTCGGGGCGTGTCTTGCTTGGGCCTCTCTCCTGGAGGTGCTCAGTCAGACCCAGTGTTGACATCTGGCAAAACGCTCCTCGGGGCGCTTCTTGCTTGGGCTTCTCTCCTGGAATCCCTCAGTCAGACCAATTGTTGACATGTGGCAAGACGCTCCTCGGGGCGTGTCTTGCTTGGGCCTCTCTCCTGGAGGTGCTCAGTCAGACCGAGTAGTGACATGTGACAAGACGCTCCTCGGGGCGCGTCTTGCTTGGGCCTCTCTCCTGGAGGCGCTCAGTCAGACCCAGTGTTGACATGTGGCAAGACGCTCCTCGGGGCGCGTCTTGCTGGGGCTTTTCTCATGGAGGCACTCAGTCAGACCCAGTGTTGACATGTGGCAAGACGCTCCTCGGGGCACGTCTTGCTTGGGCCTCTCTCCTGGAGGCGCTCAGTCAGACCCAGAGGAGACATGTGTCAAGATGCTCCTCGGGGCGCGTCTTGCTTGGGCCTCTCTCCTGGAGGCGCTCAGTCAGACCGAGTGCTGACATGTGGCAAGACGCTCCTCCGGGCGCGTCTTGCTTGGGCCTCTCTCCTGGAGGCGCTCAGTCAGACCCACTGTTCACATGTGGCAAGACGCTCCTCGGGGCGCGTCTTGCTTGGGCCTCTCTCCTGGAGGCGCTCAGTCAGACCCAGTGTTGACATGTGGCAAGACGCTCCTCGGGGCACGTCTTGCTTGGGCCTCTCTCCTGGAGGCGCTCAGTCAGACCCAGTGGTGACATGTGGCAAGACGCTCCTCGGGGCGCGTCTTGCTTGGGCCTCTCTCCCGAAGGCCCTCAATCAGACCCAGTGTTGACAAGTGGCAAGACGCTCCTCGGGCGCTTCTTGCTTGGGCCTCTCTCCTGGAGGCGCTCAGTCAGACCCAGTGGTGACATGTGGCAAGACGCTCCTCGGGGCGTGTATTGCTTGGGCCTCTCTCCTGGATGCCCTCTGTCAGACCCAGTGTTGACATATGGCAAGACTCTCCTCGGGGCGCGTCTTGCTTGGGCTTCTCTCATGGAGGCCCTCAGTCAGACCCAGTGTTGACATGTGGCAAGACGCTCCTCGGGGCACGTCTTGCTTGGGCCTCTCTCCTGGAGGCGCTCAGTCAGACCCAGAGGAGACATGTGTCAAGATGCTCCTCGGGGCGCGTCTTGCTTGGGCCTCTCTCCTGGAGGCGCTCAGTCAGACCGAGTGCTGACATGTGGCAAGACGCTCCTCCGGGCGCGTCTTGCTTGGGCATCTCTCGTGGAGGCCCTCTGTCAGACCCAGTGTTGACATGTTGCAAGAAGCTCCTCGGGGCGCGTCTTGCTTGGGGTTCTCTCCTGGAGGCCCTCAGTCAGACCCATTGTTGACATGTGGCAAGACGCTCCTCGGGGCGCGTCTTGCTTGGGCCTCTCTCCAGAAGGCCCTCAATAAGACCCAGTGTTGACATGTGGCAAGACTCTCCTCGGGGCGTGTCTTGCTTGGGCCTCTCTCCTGGAGGCGCTCAGTCAGACCCAGTGTTGACATGTGGCAAGACGCTCCTCGGGGCGCGTCTTGCTTGGGCTTCTCTCCTGGAGGCCCTCAGTCAGACCCATTGTTGACATGTGGCAAGACGCTCCTCGGGGCACGTCTTGCTTGGGCCTCTCTCCTGGAGGCGCTCAGTCAGACCGAGTAGTGACATGTGACAAGACGCTCCTCGGGGCCCGTCTTGCTTGGGCCTCTCTCCTGGAGGCGCTCAGTCAGACCCAGTGTTGACATGTGGCAAGACGCTCCTCGGGGCGTGTCTTGCTTGGGCCTCTCTCCTGGAGGTTCTCAGTCAGACCCAGTGTTGACATGTGGCAAGATGCTCCTCGGGGCGCGTCTTGCTGGGGCTTCTCTCATGGAGGCACTCAGTCAGACACAGTGTTGACATGTGGCAAGACGCTCCTCGGGGCACGTCTTGCTTGGGCCTCTCTCCTGGAGGCGCTCAGTCAGACCCAGAGGAGACATGTGTCAAGATGCTCCTCGGGGCGCGTCTTGCTTGGGCCTCTCTCCTGTAGGCGCTCAGTCAGACCGAGTGCTGACATGTGGCAAGACGCTCCTCCGGGCGCGTCTCATTTGGGCCTCTCTCCTGGAGGCCCTCAGTCAGACCCAGTGTTGACATGTGGCAAGACGCTCCTCGGGGCGCGTCTTGCTTGGGCTTCTCTCCTGGAGGCCTTCAGTCAGACCCATTGTTGACATGTGGCAAGACGCTCCTCGGGGCACGTCTTGCTTGGGCCTCTCTCCTGGAGGCACTCAGTCAGACCGAGTAGTGACATGTGGCAAGACGCTCCTCGGGGCGCATCTTGCTTGGGCCTCTCTCCTGGAGGCGCTCAGTCAGACCGAGTGCTGACATAAGGCAAGACGCTCCTCGGGACGCGTCTTGCTGTGGCCTCTCTCCTGGAGGTGCTCAATCAGACCCAGTGGTGACACGTGGCAAGACGCTCCTCGGGGCGCATCTTGCTTGGGCCTCTCTCCTGGAGGCGCTAAGTCAGACCCAGTGTTGACACGTGGCAAGACGCTCCTCGGGGCTCGTCATGCTTGGGCCTCTATCCTGGAGGCGCTCAGTCAGACCCAGTGTTGACATGTGGCAAGACACTCCTCGGGGCGCGTCTTGCTTGGGCCTCTCTCCCGAAGGCCCTCAATCAGACCCAGTGTTGACACGTGGCAAGACGCTCCTCGGGGCGCTTCTTGCTTGGGCCTCTCTCCTGGAGGCGCTCAGTCAGACCCAGTGGTGACATGTGGCAAGACGCTCCTCGGGGCGCGTATTGCTTGGGCCTCTCTCCTGGATGCCCTCTGTCAGACCCAGTGTTGACATGTGGCAAGACTCTCCTCGGGGCGCGTCTTGCTTGGGCTTCTCTCATGGAGGCCCTCAGTCAGACCCAGTGTTGACATGTGTCAAGACGCTCCTCGGGGCGTGTCTTGCTTGGGCCTCTCTCCTGGAGGCGCTCAGTCAGACCCAGTGTTGACATCTGGCAAAACGCTCTTCGGGGCGCTTCTTGCTTGGGCTTCTCTCCTGGAGGCCCTCAGTCAGACCAATTGTTGACATGTGGCAAGACGCTCCTCGGGGCGTGTCTTGCTTGGGCCTCTCTCCTGGAGGTGCTCAGTCAGACCGAGTAGTGACATGTGACAAGACGCTCCTCGGGGCGCGTCTTGCTTGGGCCTCTCTCCTGGAGGCGCTCAGTCAGACCCAGAGGAGACATGTGTCAAGATGCTCCTCGGGGCGCGTCTTGCTTGGGCCTCTCTCCTGGAGGCGCTCAGTCAGACCGAGTGCTGACATGTGGCAAGACGCTCCTCCGGGCGCGTCTTGCTTGGGCCTCTCTCCTGGAGGCGCTCAGTCAGACCCACTGTTCACATGTGGCAAGACGCTCCTCGGGGCGCGTCTTGCTTGGGCCTCTCTCCTGGAGGCGCTCAGTCAGACCCAGTGTTGACATGTGGCAAGACGCTCCTCGGGGCACGTCTTGCTTGGGCCTCTCTCCTGGAGGCGCTCAGTCAGACCGAGTGCTGACATGTGGCAAGACGATCCTCGGGGCGCGTCTTGCTTGGGCTTCTCTCCTGGAGGCCCTCAGTCAGACCCATTGTTGACATGTGGCAAGACGCTCCTCGGGGCGCGTCTTGCTTGGGCCTCTCTCCAGAAGGCCCTCAATCAGACCCAGTGTTGACACGTGGCAAGACGCTCCTCGGGGCGCTTCTTGCTTGGGCCTTTCTCCTGGAGGCGCTCAGTCAGACCCAGTGGTGACATGAGGCAAGACGCTCCTCGGGGCGCGTATTGCTTGGGCCTCTCTCCTGGATGCCCTCTGTCAGACCCAGTGTTGACATGTGGCAAGACTCTCCTCGGGGCGCGTCTTGCTTGGGCTTCTCTCATGGAGGCCCTCAGTCAGACCCAGTGTTGACATGTGCCAAGACGCTCCTCGGGGCGTGTCTTGCTTGGGCCTCTCTCCTGGAGGCGCTCAGTCAGACCCAGTGTTGACATGTGGCAAGACGCTCCTCGGGGCGCTTCTTGCTTGGGCTTCTCTCCTGGAGGCCCTCAGTCAGACCCATTGTTGACATGTGGCAAGATGCTCCTCGGGGCACGTCTTACTTGGGCCTCTCTCCTGGAGGCGCTCAGTCAGACCGAGTAGTGACATGTTACAAGACGCTCCTCGGGGCGCGTCTTGGTTGGGCCTCTCTCCTGGAGGCGCTCAGTCAGACCCAGTTTTGACAGGTGGCAAGACGCTCCTCGGGGCGTGTCTTGCTTGGGCCTCTCTCCTGGAGGTTCTCAGTCAGACCCAGTGTTGACATGTGGCAAGACGCTCCTCGGGGCACGTCTTGCTTGGGCTTCTCTCCTGGAGGCGCTCAGTCAGACCGAGTGCTGACATGTGGCAAGACGCTCCTCGGGGCGCGTCTTGCTTGGGCTTCTCTCCTGGAGGCCCTCAGTCAGACCCATTGTTGACATGTGGCAAGACGCTCCTCGGGGCGCGTCTTGCTTGGGCCTCTCTCCAGAAGGCCCTCAATCAGACCCAGTGCTGACATGTGGCAAGACGCTCCTCGGGGCGCGTCTTGCTTGGGCTTCGCTCCTGGAGGCGCTCAGTCAGACCCAGTGTTGACATGTGGCAAGACGCTCCTCGGGGCGCTTCTTGCTTGGGCTTCTCTCCTGGAGGCCCTCAGTCAGACCCATTGTTGACATGTGGCAAGACGCTCCTCGGGGCACGTCTTACTTGGGCCTATCTCCTGGAGGCGCTCAGTCAGACCGATTAGTGACATGTTACAAGACGCTCCTCGGGGCGCGTCTTGGTTGGGCCTCTCTCCTGGAGGCGCTCAGTCAGACCCAGTGTTGACAGGTGGCAAGACGCTCCTCGGGGCGCGTCTTGCTTGGGCCTCTCTCCTGGAGGTTCTCAGTCAGACCCAGTGTTGACATGTGGCAAGACGCTCCTCGGGTCACGTCTTGCTTGGGCCTCTCTCCTGGAGGCGCTCAGTCAGACCGAGTGCTGACATGTGGCAAGACGCTCCTCGGGGCGCGTCTTGCTTGGGCTTCTCTCCTGGAGGCCCTCAGTCAGACCCATTGTTGACATGTGGCAAGACGCTCCTCGGGGCGCGTCTTGCTTGGGCCTCTCTCCAGAAGACCCTCAATCAGACCCAGTGCTGACATGTGGCAAGACGCTCCTCGGGGCGCGTCTTGCTTGGGCTTCGCTCCTGGAGGCCCTCAGTTAGACCCATTGTTGACATGTGGCAAGACGCTCCTCGGGGCGCGTCTCATTTGGGCCTCTCTCCTGGAGGCCCTCAGTCAGACCCAGTGTTGACATGTGGCAAGACGCTCCTCGGGGCGCGTCTTGCTTGGGCTTCTCTCCTGGAGGCCCTCAGTCAGACCCATTGTTGACATGTGGCAAGACGCTCCTCGGGGCACGTCTTGCTTGGGCCTCTCTCCTGGAGGCGCTCAGTCAGACCGAGTAGTGACGTGTGGCAAGACGCTCCTCGGGGCGCATCTTGCTTGGGCCTCTCTCCTGGAGGCGCTCAGTCAGACCGAGTGCTGACATAAGGCAAGACGCTCCTCGGGGCGCGTCTTGCTGGGGCCTCTCTCCTGTAGGTGCTCAATCAGACCCAGTGGTGACACGTGGCAAGACGCTCCTCGGGGCGCGTCTTGCTTGGGCCTCTCTCCTGGAGGCACTCAGTCCGACCCAGTGTTGACATGTGGCAAGACACTCCTCGGGGCGCGTCTTGCTTGGACCTCTCTCCTGGAGGCGCTCAGTCAGACTGAGTAGTGACATGTGGCCTGACGCTCCTCGGGGCGCGTCTTGCTTGGGCCTCTCTCCTGGAGGCGCTCAGTCAGACCCAGTGGTGACATGTGGCAAGACACTCCTCGGGGCGCGTCTTGCTTGGGCCTCTCTCCTGGAGGCCCTCTGTCCGACCCAGTGTTGACATGTGTCAAGACGCTCCTCGGGGCGCGTCTTACTTGGTTCTCTCTCCTGGAGGCGCTCATTCAGACCCAGTGGTGACATGTGGCAAGACGCTCCTCGGGGCGCGTATTGCTTGGGCCTCTCTCCTGGAGGCACTCAGTCAGACCCAGTGTTGACATGTGGCAAGACGCTCCTCGGGGCGCTTCTTGCTTGGGCTTCTCTCCTGGAGGCCCTCAGTCAGACCCATTGTTGACATGTGGCAAGACGCTCCTCGGGGCACGTCTTGCTTGGGCCTCTCTCCTGGAGGCGCTGAGTCAGACCGAGTGCTGACATGTGGCAAGACGCTCCTCCGGGCGCGTCTCATTTGGGCCTCTCTCCTGGAGGCCCTCAGTCAGACCCAGTGTTGACATGTGGCAAGACGCTCCTCGGGGCGCGTCTTGCTTGGGCTTCTCTCCTGGAGGCCTTCAGTCAGACCCATTGTTGACATGTGGCAAGACGCTCCTCGGGGCACGTCTTGCTTGGGCCTCTCTCCTGGAGGCGCTCAGTCAGACCGAGTAGTGACATGTGGCAAGACGCTCCTCGGGGCACATCTTGCTTGGGCCTCTCTCCTGGAGGCGCTCAGTCAGACCGAGTGCTGACATAAGGCAAGACGCTCCTCGGGACGCGTCTTGCTGTGGCCTCTCTCCTGGAGGTGCTCAATCAGACCCAGTGGTGACACGTGGCAAGACGCTCCTCGGGGCGCATCTTGCTTGGGCCTCTCTCCTGGAGGCGCTAAGTCAGACCCAGTGTTGACACGTGGCAAGACGCTCCTCGGGGCTCGTCATGCTTGGGCCTCTATCCTGGAGACGCTCAGTCAGACCCAGTGTTGACATGTGGCAAGACACTCCTCGGGGCGCGTCTTGCTTGGGCCTCTCTCCCGAAGGCCCTCAATCAGACCCAGTGTTGACACGTGGCAAGACGCTCCTCGGGACGCTTCTTGCTTGGGCCTCTCTCGTGGAGGCGCTCAGTCAGACCCAGTGGTGACATGTGGCAAGACGCTCCTCGGGGCGCGTATTGCTTGGGCCTCTCTCCTGGATGCCCTCTGTCAGACCCAGTGTTGACATGTGGCAAGACTCTCCTCGGGGCGCGTCTTGCTTGGGCTTCTCTCATGGAGGCCCTCAGTCAGACCCAGTGTTGACATGTGTCAAGACGCTCCTCGGGGCGTGTCTTGCTTGGGCCTCTCTCCTGGAGGCGCTCAGTCAGACCCAGTGTTGACATCTGGCAAAACGCTCCTCGGGGCGCTTCTTGCTTTGGCCTCTCTCCTGGAGGTGCTCAGTCAGACCGAGTAGTGACATGTGACAAGACGCTCCTCGGGGCGCGTCTTGCTTGGGCCTCTCTCCTGGAGGCGCTCAGTCAGACCCAGTCTTGACATGTGGCAAGACGCTCCTCGGGGCGCGTCTTGCTGGGGCTTTTCTCATGGAGGCACTCAGTCAGACCCAGTGTTGACATGTGGCAAGACGCGCCTCGGGGCACGTCTTGCTTGGGCCTCTCTCCTGGAGGCGCTCAGTCAGACCCAGAGGAGACATGTGTCAAGATGCTCCTCGGGGCGCGTCTTGCTTGGGCCTCTCTCCTGGAGGCGCTCAGTCAGACCGAGTGCTGACATGTGGCAAGACGCTCCTCCGGGCGCGTCTTGCTTGGGCCTCTCTCCTGGAGGCGCTCAGTCAGACCCACTGTTCACATGTGGCAAGACGCTCCTCGGGGCGCGTCTTGCTTGGGCCTCTCTCCTGGAGGCGCTCAGTCAGACCCAGTGTTGACATGTGGCAAGACGCTCCTCGGGGCACGTTTTGCTTGGGCCTCTCTCCTGGAGGCGCTCAGTCAGACCGAGTGCTGACATGTGGCAAGACGATCCTCGGGGCGCGTCTTGCTTGGGCTTCTCTCCTGGAGGCCCTCAGTCAGACCCATTGTTGACATGTGGCAAGACGCTCCTCGGGGCGCGTCTTGCTTGGGCCTCTCTCCAGAAGGCCCTCAATCAGACCCAGTGTTGACACGTGGCAAGACGCTCCTCGGGGCGCTTCTTGCTTGGGCCTTTCTCCTGGAGGCGCTCAGTCAGACCCAGTGGTGACATGAGGCAAGACGCTCCTCGGGGCGCGTATTGCTTGGGCCTCTCTCCTGGATGCCCTCTGTCAGACCCAGTGTTGACATGTGGCAAGACTCTCCTCGGGGCGCGTCTTGCTTGGGCTTCTCTCATGGAGGCCCTCAGTCAGACCCAGTGTTGACATGTGTCAAGACGCTCCTCGGGGCGTGTCTTGCTTGGGCCTCTCTCCTGGAGGCGCTCAGTCAGACCCAGTGTTGACATGTGGCAAGACGCTCCTCGGGGCGCTTCTTGCTTGGGCTTCTCTCCTGGAGGCCCTCAGTCAGACCCATTGTTGACACGTGGCAAGATGCTCCTCGGGGCACGTCTTACTTGGGCCTCTCTCCTGGAGGCGCTCAGTCAGACCGAGTAGTGACATGTTACAAGACGCTCCTCGGGGCGCGTCTTGCTTGGGCCTCTCTCCTGGAGGTTCTCAGTCAGACCCAGTGTTGACATGTGTCAAGACGCTCCTCGGGGCGTGTCTTGCTTGGGCCTCTCTCCTGGAGGCGCTCAGTCAGACCCAGTGTTGACATGTGGCAAGACGCTCCTCGGGGCGCTTCTTGCTTGGGCTTCTCTCCTGGAGGCCCTCAGTCAGACCCATTGTTGACATGTGGCAAGATGCTCCTCGGGGCACGTCTTACTTGGGCCTCTCTCCTGGAGGCGCTCAGTCAGACCCAGTTTTGACAGGTGGCAAGACGCTCCTCGGGGCGCGTCTTGCTTGGGCCTCTCTCCTGGAGGTTCTCAGTCAGACCCAGTGTTGACATGTGGCAAGACGCTCCTCGGGGCACGTCTTGCTTGGGCTTCTCTCCTGGAGGCGCTCAGTCAGACCGAGTGCTGACATGTGGCAAGACGCTCCTCGGGGCGCGTCTTGCTTGGGCTTCTCTCCTGGAGGCCCTCAGTCAGACCCATTGTTGACATGTGGCAAGACGCTCCTCGGGGCGCGTCTTGCTTGGGCCTCTCTCCAGAAGGCCCTCAATCAGACCCAGTGCTGACATGTGGCAAGACGCTCCTCGGGGCGCGTCTTGCTTGGGCTTCGCTCCTGGAGGCGCTCAGTCAGACCCAGTGTTGACATGTGGCAAGACGCTCCTCGGGGCGCTTCTTGCTTGGGCTTCTCTCCTGGAGGCCCTCAGTCAGACCCATTGTTGACATGTGGCAAGACGCTCCTCGGGGCACGTCTTACTTGGGCCTATCTCCTGGAGGCGCTCAGTCAGACCGATTAGTGACATGTTACAAGACGCTCCTCGGGGCGCGTCTTGGTTGGGCCTCTCTCCTGGAGGCGCTCAGTCAGACCCAGTGTTGACAGGTGGCAAGACGCTCCTCGGGGCGCGTCTTGCTTGGGCCTCTCTCCTGGAGGTTCTCAGTCAGACCCAGTGTTGACATGTGGCAAGACGCTCCTCCGGGCACGTCTTGCTTGGGCCTCTCTCCTGGAGGCGCTCAGTCAGACCGAGTGCTGACATG
This sequence comes from Nothobranchius furzeri, assembly GCF_043380555.1. Taxonomy (NCBI): domain Eukaryota; kingdom Metazoa; phylum Chordata; class Actinopteri; order Cyprinodontiformes; family Nothobranchiidae; genus Nothobranchius; species Nothobranchius furzeri. Next base: position 7,926,222 of record NC_091751.1, on the reverse strand, counting down.
TGGCAAGACGCTCCTCGGGGCGCGTCTTGCTTGGGCTTCTCTCCTGGAGGCCCTCAGTCAGACCCATTGTTGACATGTGGCAAGACGCTCCTCGGGGCGCGTCTTGCTTGGGCCTCTCTCCAGAAGACCCTCAATCAGACCCAGTGCTGACATGTGGCAAGACGCTCCTCGGGGCGCGTCTTGCTTGGGCTTCGCTCCTGGAGGCCCTCAGTCAGACCCATTGTTGACATGTGGCAAGACGCTCCTCGGGGCGCGTCTCATTTGGGCCTCTCTCCTGGAGGCCCTCAGTCAGACCCAGTGTTGACATGTGGCAAGACGCTCCTCGGGGCGCGTCTTGCTTGGGCTTCTCTCCTGGAGGCCCTCAGTCAGACCCATTGTTGACATGTGGCAAGACGCTCCTCGGGGCACGTCTTGCTTGGGCCTCTCTCCTGGAGGCGCTCAGTCAGACCGAGTAGTGACATGTGGCAAGACGCTCCTCGGGGCGCATCTTGCTTGGGCCTCTCTCCTGGAGGCGCTCAGTCAGACCGAGTGCTGACATAAGGCAAGACGCTCCTCGGGGCGCGTCTTGCTGGGGCCTCTCTCCTGTAGGTGCTCAATCAGACCCAGTGGTGACACGTGGCAAGACGCTCCTCGGGGCGCGTCTTGCTTGGGCCTCTCTCCTGGAGGCACTCAGTCCGACCCAGTGTTGACATGTGGCAAGACACTCCTCGGGGCGCGTCTTGCTTGGACCTCTCTCCTGGAGGCGCTCAATCAGACTGAGTAGTGACATGTGGCCTGACGCTCCTCGGGGCGCGTCTTGCTTGGGCCTCTCTCCTGGAGGCGCTCAGTCAGACCCAGTGGTGACATGTGGCAAGACACTCCTCGGGGCGCGTCTTGCTTGGGCCTCTCTCCTGGAGGCCCTCTGTCCGACCCAGTGTTGACATGTGTCAAGACGCTCCTCGGGGCGCGTCTTACTTGGTTCTCTCTCCTGGAGGCGCTCATTCAGACCCAGTGGTGACATGTGGCAAGACGCTCCTCGGGGCGCGTATTGCTTGGGCCTCTCTCCTGGAGGCGCTCAGTCAGACCCAGTGTTGACATGTGGCAAGACGCTCCTCGGGGCGCTTCTTGCTTGGGCTTCTCTCCTGGAGGCCCTCAGTCAGACCCATTGTTGACATGTGGCAAGACGCTCCTCGGGGCATGTCTTGCTTGGGCCTCTCTCCTGGAGGCGCTCAGTCAGACCGAGTAGTGACATGTGACAAGACGCTCCTCGGGGCCCGTCTTGCTTGGGCCTCTCTCCTGGAGGCGCTCAGTCAGACCCAGTGTTGAAATGTGGCAAGACGCTCCTCGGGGCGTGTCTTGCTTGGGCCTCTCTCCTGGAGGTTCTCAGTCAGACCCAGTGTTGACATGTGGCAAGATGCTCCTCGGGGCGCGTCTTGCTGGGGCTTCTCTCATGGAGGCACTCAGTCAGACACAGTGTTGACATGTGGCAAGACGCTCCTCGGGGCACGTCTTGCTTGGGCCTCTCTCCTGGAGGCGCTCAGTCAGACCCAGAGGAGACATGTGTCAAGATGCTCCTCGGGGCGCGTCTTGCTTGGGCCTCTCTCCTGTAGGCGCTCAGTCAGACCAAGTGCTGACATGTGGCAAGACGCTCCTCCGGGCGCGTCTCATTTGGGCCTCTCTCCTGGAGGCCCTCAGTTAGACCCAGTGTTGACATGTGGCAAGACGCTCCTCGGGGCGCGTCTTGCTTGGAATTCTCTCCTGGAGGCCTTCAGTCAGACCCATTGTTGACATGTGGCAAGACGCTCCTCGGGGCACGTCTTGCTTGGGCCTCTCTCCTGGAGGCGCTCAGTCAGACCGAGTAGTGACTGGTGGCAAGACGCTCCTCGGGGTGCATCTTGCTTGGGCCTCTCTCCTGGAGGCGCTCAGTCAGACCGAGTGCTGACTTAAGGCAAGACGCTCCTCGGGACGTGTCTTGCTGTGGCCTCTCTCCTGGAGGTGCTCCATCAGACCCAGTGGTGACACGTGGCAAGACGCTCCTCGGGGCGCATCTTGCTTGGGCCTCTCTCCTGGAGGCGCTAAGTCAGACCCAGTGTTCACACGTGGCAAGACGCTCCTCGGGGCTCGTCATGCTTGGGCCTCTATCCTGGAGGCGCTCAGTCAGACCCAGTGTTGACATGTGGCAAGACACTCCTCGGGGCGCGTCTTGCTTGGGCCTCTCTCCCGAAGGCCCTCAATCAGACCCAGTGTTGACACGTGGCAAGACGCTCCTCGGGGCGCTTCTTGCTTGGGCCTCTCTCCTGGAGGCGCTCAGTCAGACCCAGTGGTGACATGTGGCAAGACGCTCCTCGGGGCGCGTATTGCTTGGGCCTCTCTCCTGGATGCCCTCTGTCAGACCCAGTGTTGACATGTGGCAAGACTCTCCTCGGGGCGCGTCTTGCTTGGGCTTCTCTCATGGAGGCCCTCAGTCAGACCCAGTGTTGACATGTGTCAAGACGCTCCTCGGGGCGTGTCTTGCTTGGGCCTCTCTCCTGGAGGCGCTCAGTCAGACCCAGTGTTGACACGTGGCAAGACGCTCCTCGGGGCGCTTCTTGCTTGGGCTTCTCTCCTGGAGGCCCTCAGTCAGACCAATTGTTGACATGTGGCAAGACGCTCCTCGGGGCGTGTCTTGCTTGGGCCTCTCTCCTGGAGGTGCTCAGTCAGACCGAGTAGTGACATGTGACAAGACGCTCCTCGGGGCGCGTCTTGCTTGGGCCTCTCTCCTGGAGGCGCTCAGTCAGACCCAGTGTTGACATGTGGCAAGACGCTCCTCGGGGCGCGTCTTGCTGGGGCTTCTCTCATGGAGGCACTCAGTCAGACCCAGTGTTCACATGTGGCAAGACGCTCCTCGGGGCACGTCTTGCTTGGGCCTCTCTCCTGGAGGCGCTCAGTCAGACCGAGTGCTGACATGTGGCAAGACGATCCTCGGGGCGCGTCTTGCTTGGGCTTCTCTCCTGGAGGCCCTCAGTCAGACCCATTGTTGACATGTGGCAAGACGCTCCTCGGGGCGCGTCTTGCTTGGGCCTCTCTCCACTGGGTCTGACTGAGCGCCTCCAGGAGAGAGGCCAAAGCAAGACGCGCCCCGAGGAGCGTCTTGACACATGTCAACACTGGTTCTGACAGAGGGCCTCCAGGAGAGATGCCCAAGCAAGAAGCGCCCCGAGGAGTGTCTTGCCACATGTGAACACTGGGTCTGACTGAGCGCCTCCAGGATAGAGGCCCAAGCATGACGAGCCCCGAGGAGCGTCTTGCCACGTGTCAACACTGGGTCTGACTTAGCGCCTCCAGGAGAGAGGCCCAAGCAAGATGTGCCCCGAGGAGCGTCTTGCCACGTGTCACCACTGGGTCTGATTGAGCACCTCCAGGAGAGAGGCCCCAGCAAGACGCGCCCCGAGGAGCGTCTTGCCTTATGTCAGCACTCGGTCTGACTGAGCGCCTCCAGGAGAGAGGCCCAAGCAAGATGCGCCCCGAGGAGCGTCTTGCCACATGTCAACAATGGGTCTGACTGAAGGCCTCCAGGAGATAAGCCCAAGCAAGACGCGCCTCGAGGAGCGTCTTGCCACATGTCAACACTGGGTCTGACTGAGGGCCTCCAGCAGAGAGGCCCAAATGAGATGCGCCCGGAGGAGCGTCTTGCCACATGTCAGCACTCGGTCTGACTGAGCGCCTACAGGAGAGAGGCCCAAGCAAGACGCGCCCCGAGGAGCATCTTGACACATGTCTCCTCTGGGTCTGACTGAGCGCCTCCAGGAGAGAGGCCCAAGCAAGACGTGCCCCGAGGAGCGTCTTGCCACATGTCAACACTGGGTCTGACTGAGTTCCTCCATGAGAGAAGCCCCAGCAAGACGCGCCCCGACGAGCATCTTGCCACATGTCAACACTGGGTCTGACTGAGAACCTCCAGGAGAGAGGCCCAAGCAAGACATGCCCCGAGGAGCGTCTTGCCACATGTCAACACTGGGTCTGACTGAGCGCCTCCAGGAGAGAGGCCCAAGCAAGACGGGCCCCGAGGAGCGTCTTGTCACATGTCACTACTCGGTCTGACTGAGCGCCTCCAGGAGAGAGGCCCAAGCAAGACGTGCCCCGAGGAGCGTCTTGCCACATGTCAACAATGGGTCTGACTGAGGGCCTCCAGGAGAGAAGCCCAAGCAAGAAGCGCCCCGAGGAGCGTCTTGCCACATGTCAACACTGGGTCTGACTGAGCGCCTCCAGGAGAGAGGCCCAAGCAAGACACGCCCCGAGGAGAGTCTTGCCACATGTCAACACTGGGTCTGACAGAGGGCATCCAGGAGAGAGGCCCAATCAATACGCGCCCCAAGGAGCGTCTTGCCACATGTCACCACTGGGTCTGACTGAGCGCCTCCAGGAGAGAGGCCCAAGCAAGAAGCGCCCCGAGGAGCGTCTTGCCACGTGTCAACACTGGGTCTGATTGAGGGCCTTCTGGAGAGAGGCCCAAGCAAGACGCGCCCCGAGGAGCGTCTTGCCACATGGGTGAACAAGTCCACCAAAGGGAGGACTGTTGGCGCCAAAAAGGTCAAGAGGTCATCTACAAAATGTATTGAGTTAAAGCTGAGTTCTTAGGTTGAAAGTGTTTTCTGGCTAGAGTTCGTGTGCTGTTCCAACATCAGCTCCAAAGGAATTTCCTGTTTTGGTCTCTGCTTGCTTCCAGTAGAATTGCTTAAAGCTTATCTGACTTGCTAAATACTTGATGTGATTCCAAAAGTGTTGCTGTGTCCCAGACAGAAGTCTCCACCCACAGTTTCCACAGAAGAGATGTGAGCTATAAAATGGGGAACCACTCTTTTGTCGGGGTCTTTCAGCTGTCCTGACATGTGAGAAGACAAATAAAAGACCACGCTGTTCTTGACTGAAAAATTCTCTCAGACTCCTTTCTTTAAGAATAACAGAAAAAGCCCACAGAGCGTCTTGACACATGTCAACACTGGGTCTGACAGAGGGCCTCCAGGAGAGAGGCCCAAGCAAGACGCGCCCCGAGGAGTGTCTTGCCACATGTCAGCACTGGGTCTGACTGAGCGCCTCCAGGAGAGAGGCCCCAGCAAGACGCGCCCCGAGGAGCGTCTTGCCTTATGTCAGCACTCTGTCTGACTGAGCGCCTCCAGGAGAGAGGCCCAAGCAAGACGCGCCCCGAGGAGCGTCTTGCCACATGTCAAGGTTCTCAGTCAGACCGAGTGCTGACATGTGGCAAGACGCTCCTCGGGGCGCGTCTTTCTTGGGCTTCTCTCCTGGAGGCGCTCAGAAAGACCCAGTGTTGACATGTGGCAAGACGCTCCTCCGGGCGCATCTTGCTTGGGCCTCTCTCCTGGAGGCCCTCAGTCAGACCCATTGTTGACATGTGGCAAGACGCTCATCGGGGCGCGTCTTGCTTGGGCCTCTCTCCTGGAGGCGCTCAGTCAGACAGAGTGCTGACATTAGGTAAGACGCTCCTCGGGGCGCGTCTTGCTGGGGCCCTCTCTCCTGGAGGCGCTCAGTCAGACCCAGTGCTGACATGTGGCAAGACGCTCCTCGGGGTGCGTCTTGCTTGGGCCTCTCTCCTGGAGGCGCTCAGTCAGACTGAGTAGTGACATGTGGCCTGACGCTCCTCGGGGCGCGTCTTGCTTGGGCCTCTCTCCTGGAGGCGCTCAGTCAGACCCAGTGGTGACATGTGGCAAGACACTCCTCGGGGCGCGTCTTGCTTGGGCCTCTCTCCTGGAGGCCCTCTGTCAGACCCAGTGTTGACATGTGTCAAGACGCTCCTCGGGCACGTCTTGCTTGGGCCTCTCTCCTGGAGGCGCTCAGTCAGACCCAGTGGTGACACGTGGAAAGACGCTCCTCGGGGCGCGTCTTGCTTGGGCTCTCTCCTGGAGGCGCTCAGGCAGACCCAGTGTTGACACGTGGCAAGACGCTTCTCGGGGCGCGTCTTGCTTGGGCCTCTCTCCTGGAGGCGCTCAGTCAGACCCAGTGTTGGCATGTGGCAGGACACTCCTCGGGGCGCGTCTTGGTTGGGCCTCTTTCCTGGAGGCGCTCATTTAGACCCAGTGGTGACATGTGGCAAGACGCTCCTCGGGGCGCGTATTGCTTGGGCCTCTCTCCTGAATGCCCTCTGTCAGACCGAGTGTTGACATGTGGCAAGACTCTCCTCGGGGCGCGTCTTGCTTGGGCTTCTCTCATGGAGGCCCTCAGTCCGACCCAGTGTTGACATGTGTCAAGACACTCCTCGGGGCGTGTCTTGCTTGGGCCTCTCTCCTGGAGGCGCTCAGTCAGACCCAGTGCTGACAAGTGGCAAGACGCTCCTCCGAGCGCGTCTTGCTTGGGCCACTCTCCTGGAGGCGCTCAGTCAGACCCAGTGTTCACATGTGGCAAGACTCTCCTCGGGGCGCGTCTTGCTTGGGCCTCTCTCCTGGAGGCGCTCAGTCAGACCCAGTGTTGACATGTGGCAAGACGCTCCTCGGGGTGCTTCTTGCTTGTGCCTCTCTCCTGGAGGCGCTCAGTCAGACCGAGTGCTGACATGTGGCAAGACGCTCCTCGGGGCGCGTCTTGCTTGGGCTTCTCTCCTGGAGGCCCTCAGTTTGACCCATTGTTGACATGTGGCAAGACGCTCCTCGGGGCGCGTCTTATTTGGGCCTCTCTCCTAGAGGCCCTCAGTCAGACCCAGTGTTGACATGTTGCAAGACGCTCCTCGGGGCGCGTCTTCCTTGGGCTTCTCTCCTGGAGGCCTCAGTCAGACCCATTGTTGACATGTGGCAAGACGCTCCTCGGGGCACGTCTTGCTTGGGCCTCTCTCCTGGAGGCGCTCAGTCAGACCGAGTAGTTACATGTGGCAAGACGCTCCTCGGGGCGCGTCTTGCTTGGACCTCTCTCCCGGAGGCGCTCAGTTAGACCGAGTAGTGACATGTGGCAAGACGCTCCTCGGGGCGCGTCTTGCTTGGGCCTCTCTCCTGGAGGCGCTCAGTCAGACCGAGTGCTGACATAAGGCAAGACTCTCCTCGGGGCGCGTCTTGCTTGGACCTCTCTCATGGAGGCCCTCTGTCAGACCCAGTGTTGACATGTGTCAAGACGCTCCTCGGGGCGCGTCTTGCTTGGGCCTCTCTCCTGGAGGCGCTCAGTCAGACCGAGTACTGACATGTGGCAAGAAGCTCCTCGAGGCGCGTCTTGCTTGGGCTTCTCTCCTGGAGGCCCTCAGTCAGACCCATTGTTGACATGTGGCAAGACGCTCCTCGGGGCGCGTCTTGCTTGGGCCTCTCTCCAGAAGGCCCTCAATCAGACCCAGTGTTGACAAGTGGCAAGACGCTCCTCGGGGCGCTTCTTGCTTGGGCCTCTCTCCTGGAGGCGCTCAGTCAGACCCAGAGGTGACATGTGGCAAGACGCTCCTCGGGGCGCGTCTTGCTTGGGCCTCTCTCCTGGAGGCCCTCTTTCAGATCCATTGTTGACATGTGGCAAGACGCTCCTCCGGGTGCATCTTGCTTGGGCCTCTCTCCTGGAGGCCCTCAGTCAGACCCATTGTTGACATGTGGCAAGACGCTCCTCGGGGCGCGTCTTGCTTTGGCCTCTCTCCTGGAGGCGCTCAGTCAGACAGAGTGCTGACATAAGGTAAGACGCTCCTCGGGGCGCGTCTTGCTGGGGCCTCTCTCCTGGAGGCGCTCAGTCAGACCCAGTGCTGACATGTGGCAAGACGCTCCTCGGGGCGCGTCTTGCTTGGGCCTCTCTCCTGGAGGCGCTCAGTCAGACTGAGTAGTGACATGTGGCCTGACGCTCCTCGGGGCGCGTCTTGCTTGGGCCTCTCTCCTGGAGGCGCTCAGCCAGACCCAGTGGTGACATGTGGCAAGACACTCCTCGGGGCGCGTCTTGCTTGGGCCTCTCTCCTGGAGGCCCTCTGTCAGACCCAGTGTTGACATGTGTCAAGACGCTCCTCGGGGCGCGTCTTGCTTGGGCCTCTCTCCTGGAGGCGCTCAGTCAGACCCAGTGGTGACACGTGGAAAGACGCTCCTCGGGGCGCGTCTTGCTTGGGCCTTTCTCCTGGAGGCGCTCAGTCAGACCAAGTGTTGACACGTGGCAAGACGCTTCTCGGGGAGCGTCTTGCTTGGGCCTCTCTCCTGGAGGCGCTCAGTCAGACCCAGTGTTGGCATGTGGCAAGACACTCCTCGGGGCGCGTCTTGGTTGGGCCTCTTTCCTGGAGGCGCTCATTCAGACCCAGTGGTGACATGTGGCAAGACGCTCCTCGGGGCGCGTATTGCTTGGGCCTCTCTCCTGAATGCCCTCTGTCAGACCGAGTGTTGACATGTGGCAAGACTCTCCTCGGGGCGCGTCTTGCTTGGGCTTCTCTCATGGAGGCCCTCAGTCCGACCCAGTGTTGACATGTGTCAAGACACTCCTCGGGGCGTGTCTTGCTTGGGCCTCTCTCCTGGAGGCGCTCAGTCAGACCCAGTGCTGACATGTGGCAAGACGCTCCTCCGAGCGCGTCTTGCTTGGGCCTCTCTCCTGGAGGCGCTCAGTCAGACCCAGTGTTCACATGTGGCAAGACTCTCCTCTGGGCGCGTCTTGCTTGGGCCTCTCTCCTGGAGGCGCTCAGTCAGACCGAGTGCTGACATGTGGCAAGACGCTCCTCGGGGCGCGTCTTGCTTGTGCTTCTCTCCTGGAGGCCCTCAGTCAGACCCATTGTTGACATGTGGCAAGACGCTCCTCGGGGCGCGTCTTATTTGGGCCTCTCTCCTATAGGCCCTCTGTCAGACCCAGTGTTGACATGTGGCAAGACGCTCCTCGGGGCGCGTCTTGCTTGGGCTTCTCTCCTGGAGGCCCTCAGTCAGACCCATTGTTGACATGTGGCAAGACGCTCCTCGGGGCACGTCTTGCTTGGGCCTCTCTCCTGGAGGCGCTCAGTCAGACCGAGTAGTGACATGTGGCAAGACGCTCCTCGGGGCGCGTCTTGCTTGGACCTCTCTCCTGGAGGCGCTCAGTCAGACCGAGTGCTGACATGTGGCAAGACGCTCCTCCGGGCGCGTCTTGCTTGGGACTCTCTCCTGGATGCCCTCTGTCAGACCCAGTGTTGACATGTGGCAAGAAGCTCCTCGGGGCGCGTCTTGCTTGGGCTTCTCTCCTGGAGGCCCTCAGTCAGACCCATTGTTGACATGTGGCAAGACGCTCCTCGGGGCGCGTCTTGCTTGGGCCTCTCTCCAGAAGGCCCTCAATAAGACCCAGTGTTTACACGTGGCAAGACGCTCCTCGGGGCGCTTCTTGCTTGGGCCTCTCTCCTGGAGGCGCTCAGTCAGACCCAGTGGTGACTTGTGGCAAGACGCTCCTCGGGGCGCGTATTGTTGGGCCTCTCTCCTGGATGCCCTCTGTCAGACCCAGTGTTGACATGTGGCAAGACTGTCCTCGGGGCGTGTCTTGCTTGGGCCTCTCTCCAGGAGGCGCTCAGTCAGACCCAGTGTTGACATGTGGCAAGACGCTCCTCGGGGCGCGACTTGCTTGGGCTTCTCTCCTGGAGGCCCTCAGTCAGACCCATTGTTGACATGTGGCAAGACGCTCCTCGGGGCACGTCTTGCTTGGGCCTCTCTCCTGGAGGCGCTCAGTCAGACCGAGTAGTGACATGTGACAAGACGCTCCTCGGGGCCCGTCTTGCTTGCGTCTCTCTCCTGGAGGCGCTCAGTCAGACCCAGTGTTGACATGTGGCAAGACGCTCCTCGGGGCGTGTCTTGCTTGGGCCTCTCTCCTGGAGGTTCTCAGTCAGACCCAGTGTTGACATGTGGCAAGATGCTCCTCGGGGCGCGTCTTGCTGGGGCTTCTCTCATGGAGGCACTCAGTCAGACACAGTGTTGACATGTGGCAAGACGCTCCTCGGGGCACGTCTTGCTTGGGCCTCTCTCCTGGAGGCGCTCAGTCAGACCCAGAGGAGACATGTGTCAAGATGCTCCTCGGGGCGCGTCTTGCTTGGGCCTCTCGCCTGTAGGCGCTCAGTCAGACCGAGTGCTGACATGTGGCAAGACGCTCCTCCGGGCGCGTCTCATTTGGGCCTCTCTCCTGGAGGCACTCAGTCAGACCCAGTGTTGACATGTGGCAAGACGCTCCTCGGGGCGCGTCTTGCTTGGGCTTCTCTCCTGGAGGCCTTCAGTCAGACCCATTGTTGACATGTGGCAAGACGCTCCTCGGGGCACGTCTTGCTTGGGCCTCTCTCCAGGAGGCGCTCAGTCAGACCGAGTAGTGACATGTGGCAAGACGCTCCTCGGGGCGCATCTTGCTTGGGCCTCTCTCCTGGAGGCGCTCAGTCAGACCGAGTGCTGACATAAGGCAAGACGCTCCTCGGGACGCGTCTTGCTGTGGCCTCTCTCCTGGAGGTGCTCAATCAGACCCAGTGGTGACACGTGGCAAGACGCTCCTCGGGGCGCATCTTGCTTGGGCCTCTCTCCTGGAGGCGCTAAGTCAGACCCAGTGTTGACACGTGGCAAGACGCTCCTCGGGGCTCGTCATGCTTGGGCCTCTATCCTGGAGGCGCTCAGTCAGACCCAGTGTTGACATGTGGCAAGACACTCCTCGGGGCGCGTATTGCTTGGGCCTCTCTCCCGAAGGCCCTCAATCAGACCCAGTGTTGACACGTGGCAAGACGCTCCTCGAGGCGCGTCTTGCTTGGGCTTCTCTCCCGGAGGCCTTCAGTCAGACCCATTGTTGACATGTGGCAAGACGCTCCTCGGGGCACGTCTTGCTTGGGCCTCTCTCCTGGAGGCGCTCAGTCAGACCGAGTAGTGACATGTGGCAAGACGCTCCTCGGGGCGCATCTTGCTTGGGCCTCTCTCCTGGAGGCGCTCAGTCAGACCGAGTGCTGACATAAGGCAAGACGCTCCTCGGGGAGAGTCTTGCTGGGGCCTCTCTCCTGGAGGTGCTCAATCAGACCCAGTGGTGACACGTGGCAAGACGCTCCTCGGGGCACATCTTGCTTGGGCCTCTCTCCTGGAGGCGCTAAGTCAGACCCAGTGTTGACACGTGGCAAGACGCTCCTCGGGGCTCGTCATGCTTGGGCCTCTATCCTGGAGGCGCTCAGTCAGACCCAGTGTTGACATGTGGCAAGACACTCCTCGGGGCGGGTCTTGCTTGGGCATCTCTCCTGGAGGCCCTCTGTCAGACCCAGTGTTGACATGTGTCAAGACGCTCCTCGGGGCGCGTCTTGCTTTGGCCTCTCTCCTGGAGGCGCTCAGTCAGACCCAGTGGTGACATGTGGCAAGATGCTCCTCGGGGCACGTCTTGCTTGGGCCTCTCTCCTGGAGGCGCTCAGTCAGACCCAGAGGAGACATGTGTCAAGATGCTCCTCGGGGCGCGTCTTGCTTGGGCCTCTCTCCTGGAGGCGCTCAGTCAGACCGAGTGCTGACATGTGGCAAGACGCTCCTCCGGGCGCGTCTTGCTTGGGCCTCTCTCCTGGATGCCCTCTGTCAGACCCAGTGTTGACATGTGGCAAGAAGCTCCTCGGGGCGCGTCTTGCTTGGGCTTCTCTCCTGGAGGCCCTGAGTCAGACCCATTGTTGACATGTGGCAAGACGCTCCTCGGGGCGCGTCTTGCTTGGCCTCTCTCCAGAAGGCCCTCAATAAGACCCAGTGTTGACACGTGGCAAGACGCTCCTCGGGGCGCTTCTTGCTTGGGCCTCTCTCCTGGAGGCGCTCAGTCAGACCCAGTGGTGACATGTGGCAAGACGCTCCTCGGGGCGCGTATTGCTTGGGCCTCTCTCCTGGATGCCCTCTGTCAGACCCAGTGTTGACATGTGGCAAGACTCTCCTCGGGGCGTGTCTTGCTTGGGCCTCTCTCCTGGAGGCGCTCAGTCAGACCCAGTGTTGACATGTGGCAAGACGCTCCTCGGGGCGCGTCTTGCTTGGGCTTCTCTCCTGGAGGCCCTCAGTCAGACCCATTGTTGACATGTGGCAAGACGCTCCTCGGGGCACGTCTTGCTTGGGCCTCTCTCCTGGAGGCGCTCAGTCAGACCGAGTAGTGACATGTGACAAGACGCTCCTCGGGGCCCGTCTTGCTTGGGCCTCTCTCCTGGAGGCGCTCAGTCAGACCCAGTGTTGACATGTGGCAAGACGCTCCTCGGGGCGTGTCTTGCTCGGGCCTCTCTCCTGGAGTTTCTCAGTCAGACCCAGTGTTGACATGTGGCAAGATGCTCCTCGGGGCGCGTCTTGCTGGGGCTTCTCTCATGGAGGCACTCAGTCAGACACAGTGTTGACATGTGGCAAGACGCTCCTCGGGGCACGTCTTGCTTGCGCCTCTCTCCTGGAGGCGCTCAGTCAGACCTAGAGGAGACATGTGTCAAGATGCTCCTCGGGGCGCGTCTTGCTTGGGCCTCTCTCCTGTAGGCGCTCAGTCAGACCTAGTGCTGACATGTGGCAAGACGCTCCTCCGGGCGCGTCTCATTTGGGCCTCTCTCCTGGAGGCCCTCAGTCAGACCCAGTGTTGACATGTGGCAAGACGCTCCTCGGGGCGCGTCTTGCTTGGGCTTCTCTCCTGGAGGCCTTCAGTCAGACCCATTGTTGACATGTGGCAAGACGCTCCTCGGGGCACGTCTTGCTTGGGCCTCTCTCCTGGAGGCGCTCAGTCAGACCGAGTAGTGACATGTGGCAAGACGCTCCTCGGGGCGCATCTTGCTTGGGCCTCTCTCCTGGAGGCGCTCAGTCAGACCGAGTGCTGACATAAGGCAAGACGCTCCTCGGGACGCGTCTTGCTGTGGTCTCTCTCCTGGAGGTGCTCAATCAGACCCAGTGGTGACACGTGGCAAGACGCTCCTCGGGGCGCATCTTGCTTGGGCCTCTCTCCTGGAGGCGCTAAGTCAGACCCAGTGTTGACATGTGGCAAGACACTCCTCGGGGCGCGTCTTGCTTGGGCCTCTCTCCCGAAGGCCCTCAATCAGACCCAGTGTTGACACGTGGCAAGACGCTCCTCGGGGCGCTTCTTGCTTGGGCCTCTCTCCTGGAGGCGCTCAGTCAGACCCAGAGGTGACATGTGGCAAGACGCTCCTCGGGGCACGTCTTGCTTGGGCCTCTCTCCTGGAGGCCCTCTTTCAGATCCATTGTTGACATGTGGCAAGACGCTCCTCCGGGCGCATCTTGCTTGGGCCTCTCTCCTGGAGGCCCTCAGTCAGACCCATTGTTGACATGTGGCAAGACGCTCCTCGGGGCGCGTCTTGCTTTGGCCTCTCTCCTGGAGGCGCTCAGTCAGACAGAGTGCTGACATAAGGTAAGACGCTCCTCGGGGCGCGTCTTGCTGGGGCCTCTCTCCTGGAGGCGCTCAGTCAGACCCAGTGCTGACATGTGGCAAGACGCTCCTCGGGGCGCGTCTTGCTTGGGCCTCTCTCCTGGAGGCGCTCAGTCAGACTGAGTAGTGACATGTGGCCTGACGCTCCTCGGGGCGCGTCTTGCTTGGGCCTCTCTCCAGGAGGCGCTCAGCCAGACCCAGTGGTGACATGTGGCAAGACACTCCTCGGGGCGCGTCTTGCTTGGGCCTCTCTCCTGGAGGCCCTCTGTCAGACCCAGTGTTGACATGTGTCAAGACGCTCCTCGGGGCGCGTCTTGCTTGGACCTCTCTCCTGGAGGCGCTCAGTTAGACCGAGTAGTGACATGTGGCAAGACGCTCCTCGGGGCGCGTCTTGCTTGGGCCTCTCTCCTGGAGGCGCTCAGTCAGACCGAGTGCTGACATAAGGCAAGACTCTCCTCGGGGCGCGTCTTGCTTGGGCCTCTCTCATGGAGGCCCTCTGTCAGACCAAGTGTTGACATGTGTCAAGACGCTCCTCGGGGCGCGTCTTGCTTGGGCCTCTCTCCTGGAGGCGCTCAGTCAGACCGAGTGCTGACATGTGGCAAGAAGCTCCTCGGGGCGCGTCTTGTTTGGGCCTCTCTCCTGGATGCCCTCTGTCAGACCCAGTGTTGACATATGGCAAGACTCTCCTCGGGGCGCGTCTTGCTTGGGCTTCTCTCATGGAGGCCCTCAGTCAGACCCAGTGTTGACATGTGGCAAGACGCTCCTCGGGGCACGTCTTGCTTGGGCCTCTCTCCTGGAGGCGCTCAGTCAGACCCAGTGTTGACACGTGGCAAGACGCTCCTCGGGCGCTTCTTGCTTGGGCCTCTCTCCTGGAGGCGCTCAGTCAGACCCAGTGGTGACATGTGGCAAGACGCTCCTCGGGGCGCGTATTGCTTGGGCCTCTCTCCTGGATGCCCTCTGTCAGACCCAGTGTTGACATATGGCAAGACTCTCCTCGGGGCGCGTCTTGCTTGGGCTTCTCTCATGGAGGCCCTCAGTCAGACCCAGTGTTGACATGTGGCAAGACGCTCCTCGGGGCACGTCTTGCTTGGGCCTCTCTCCTGGAGGCGCTCAGTCAGACCCAGAGGAGACATGTGTCAAGATGCTCCTCGGGGCGCGTCTTGCTTGGGCCTCTCTCCTGGATGCCCTCTGTCAGACCCAGTGTTGACATGTGGCAAGAAGCTCCTCGGAGCGCGTCTTGCTTGGGCTTCTCTCCTGGAGGCCCTCAGTCAGACCCATTGTTGACATGTGGCAAGACGCTCCTCGGGGCGCGTCTTGCTTGGGCCTCTCTCCAGAAGGCCCTCAATAAGACCCAGTGTTTACACGTGGCAAGACGCTCCTCGGGGCGCTTCTTGCTTGGGCCTCTCTCCTGGAGGCGCTCAGTCAGACCCAGTGGTGACATGTGGCAAGACGCTCCTCGGGGCGCATATTGTTGGGCCTCTCTCCTGGATGCCCTCTGTCAGACCCAGTGTTGACATGTGGCAAGACTCTCCTCGGGGCGTGTCTTGCTTGGGCCTCTCTCCAGGAGGCGCTCAGTCAGACCCAGTGTTGACATGTGGCAAGACGCTCCTCGGGGCGCGACTTGCTTGGGCTTCTCTCCTGGAGGCCCTCAGTCAGACCCATTGTTGACATGTGGCAAGACGCTCCTCGGGGCACGTCTTGCTTGGGCCTCTCTCCTGGAGGCCCTCAGTCAGACCCAGTGTTGACATGTGGCAAGACGCTCCTCGGGGCGCGTCTTGCTTGGGCTTCTCTCCTGGAGGCCTTCAGTCAGACCCATTGTTGACATGTGGCAAGACGCTCCTCGGGGCACGTCTTGCTTGGGCCTCTCTCCTGGAGGCGCTCAGTCAGACCGAGTAGTGACATGTGGCAAGACGCTCCTCGGGGCGCATCTTGCTTGGGCCTCTCTCCTGGAGGCGCTCAGTCAGACCGAGTGCTGACATAAGGCAAGACGCTCCTCGGGACGCGTCTTGCTGTGGCCTCTCTCCTGGAGGTGCTCAATCAGACCCAGTGGTGACACGTGGCAAGACGCTCCTCGGGGCGCATCTAGCTTGGGCCTCTCTCCTGGAGGCGCTAAGTCAGACCCAGTTTTGACACGAGGCAAGACGCTCCTCGGGGATCGTTATGCTTGGGCCTCTATCCTGGAGGCGCTCAGTCAGACCCAGTGTTGACATGTGGCAAGACACTCCTCGGGGCGCGTCTTGCTTGGGCCTCTCTCCCGAAGGCCCTCAATCAGACCCAGTGTTGACACGTGGCAAGACGCTCCTCGAGGTGCGTCTTGCTTGGGCTTCTCTCCTGGAGGCCTTCAGTCAGACCCATTGTTGACATGTGGCAAGACGCTCCTCGGGGCACGTCTTGCTTGGGCCTCTCTCCTGGAGGCGCTCAGTCAGACCGAGTAGTGACATGTGGCAAGACGCTCCTCGGGGCGCATCTTGCTTGGGCCTCTCTCCTGGAGGCGCTCAGTCAGACCGAGTGCTGACATAAGGCAAGACGCTCCTCGGGGAGAGTCTTGCTGGGGCCTCTCTCCTGGAGGTGCTCAATCAGACCCAGTGGTGACACGTGGCAAGACGCTCCTCGGGGCACATCTTGCTTGGGCCTCTCTCCTGGAGGCGCTAAGTCAGACCCAGTGTTGACACGTGGCAAGACGCTCCTCGGGGCTCGTCATGCTTGGGCCTCTATCCTGGAGGCGCTCAGTCAGACCCAGTGTTGACATGTGGCAAGACACTCCTCGGGGCGGGTCTTGCTTGGGCATCTCTCCTGGAGGCCTTCTGTCAGACCCAGTGTTGACATGTGTCAAGACGCTCCTCGGGGCGCGTCTTGCTTTGGCCTCTCTCCTGGAGGCGCTCAGTCAGACCCAGTGGTGACTTGTGGCAAGACGCTCCTCGGGGCACGTCTTGCTTGGGCCTCTCTCCTGGAGGCGCTCAGTCAGACCCAGAGGAGACATGTGTCAAGATGCTCCTCGGGGCGCGTCTTGCTTGGGCCTCTCTCCTGGAGGCGCTCAGTCAGACCGAGTGCTGACATGTGGCAAGACGCTCCTCCGGGCGCGTCTTGCTTGGGCCTCTCTCCTGGATGCCCTCTGTCAGACCCAGTGTTGACATGTGGCAAGAAGCTCCTCGGGGCGCGTCTTGCTTGGGCTTCTCTCCTGGAGGCCCTGAGTCAGACCCATTGTTGACATGTGGCAAGACGCTCCTCGGGGCGCGTCTTGCTTGGCCTCTCTCCAGAAGGCCCTCAATAAGACCCAGTGTTGACACGTGGCAAGACGCTCCTCGGGGCGCTTCTTGCTTGGGCCTCTCTCCTGGAGGCGCTCAGTCAGACCCAGTGGTGACATGTGGCAAGACGCTCCTCGGGGCGCGTATTGCTTGGGCCTCTCTCCTGGATGCCCTCTGTCAGACCCAGTGTTGACATGTGGCAAGACTCTCCTCGGGGCGTGTCTTGCTTGGGCCTCTCTCCTGGAGGCGCTCAGTCAGACCCAGTGTTGACATGTGGCAAGACGCTCCTCGGGGCGCGTCTTGCTTGGGCTTCTCTCCTGGAGGCCCTCAGTCAGACCCATTGTTGACATGTGGCAAGACGCTCCTCGGGGCACGTCTTGCTTGGGCCTCTCTCCTGGAGGCGCTCAGTCAGACCTAGAGGAGACATGTGTCAAGATGCTCCTCGGGGCGCGTCTTGCTTGGGCCTCTCTCCTGTAGGCGCTCAGTCAGACCTAGTGCTGACATGTGGCAAGACGCTCCTCCGGGCGCGTCTCATTTGGGCCTCTCTCCTGGAGGCCCTCAGTCAGACCCAGTGTTGACATGTGGCAAGACGCTCCTCGGGGCGCGTCTTGCTTGGGCTTCTCTCCTGGAGGCCTTCAGTCAGACCCATTGTTGACATGTGGCAAGACGCTCCTCGGGGCACGTCTTGCTTGGGCCTCTCTCCTGGAGGCGCTCAGTCAGACCGAGTAGTGACATGTCGCAAGAAGCTCCTCGGGGCGCATCTTGCTTGGGCCTCTCTCCTGGAGGCGCTCAGTCAGACCGAGTGCTGACATAAGGCAAGACGCTCCTCGGGACGCGTCTTGCTGTGGTCTCTCTCCTGGAGGTGCTCAATCAGACCCAGTGGTGACACGTGGCAAGACGCTCCTCGGGGCGCATCTTGCTTGGGCCTCTCTCCTGGAGGCGCTAAGTCAGACCCAGTGTTGACATGTGGCAAGACACTCCTCGGGGCGCGTCTTGCTTGGGCCTCTCTCCCGAAGGCCCTCAATCAGACCCAGTGTTGACACGTGGCAAGACGCTCCTCGGGGCGCTTCTTGCTTGGGCCTCTCTCCTGGAGGCGCTCAGTCAGACCCAGTGGTGACATGTGGCAAGACGCTCCTCGGGGCGCGTATTGCTTGGGCCTCTCTCCTGGATGCCCTCTGTCAGACCCAGTGTTGACATGTGGCAAGACGCTCCTCGGGGCGTGTCTTGCTTGGGCCTCTCTCCTGGAGGCGCTCAGTCAGACCCAGTGTTGACATCTGGCAAAACGCTCCTCGGGGCGCTTCTTGCTTGGGCTTCTCTCCTGGAGGCCCTCAGTCAGACCAATTGTTGACATGTGGCAAGACGCTCCTCGGGGCGTGTCTTGCTTGGGCCTCTCTCCTGGAGGTGCTCAGTCAGACCGAGTAGTGACATGTGACAAGACGCTCCTCGGGGCGCGTCTTGCTTTGGCCTCTCTCCTGGAGGCGCTCTGTCAGACCCAGTGTTGACATGTGGCAAGACGCTCCTCGGGGCGCGTCTTGCTGGGGCTTCTCTCATGGAGGCACTCAGTCAGACCCAGTGTTGACATGTGGCAAGACGCTCCTCGGGGCACGTCTTGCTTGGGCCTCTCTCCTGGAGGCGCTCAGTCAGACCCAGAGGAGACATGTGTCAAGATGCTCATCGGGGCGCGTCTTGCTTGGGCCTCTCTCCTGGAGGCGCTCAGTCAGACCGAGTGCTGACATGTGGCAAGACGCTCCTCCGGGCGCGTCTTGCTTGGGCCTCTCTCCTGGAGGCGCTCAGTCAGACCCAGTGTTCACATGTGGCAAGACGCTCCTCGGGGCGCGTCTTGCTTGGGCCTCTCTCCTGGAGGCGCTCAGTCAGACCCAGTGTTGACATGTGGCAAGACGCTCCTCGGGGCACGTCTTGCTTGGGCCTCTCTCCTGGAGGCGCTCAGTCAGACCGAGTGCTGACATGTGGCAAGACGATCCTCGGGGCGCGTCTTCTTTGGGCTTCTCTCCTGGAGGCCCTCAGTCAGACCCATTGTTGACATGTGGCAAGACGCTCCTCGGGGCGCGTCTTGCTTGGGCCTCTCTCCAGAAGGCCCTCAATCAGACCCAGTGTTGACACGTGGCAAGACGCTCCTCGGGGCGCTTCTTGCTTGGGCCTTTCTCCTGGAGGCGCTCAGTCAGACCCAGTGGTGACATGAGGCAAGACGCTCCTCGGGGCGCGTATTGCTTGGGCCTCTCTCCTGGATGCCCTCTGTCAGACCCAGTGTTGACATGTGGCAAGACTCTCCTCGGGGTGCGTCTTGCTTGGGCTTCTCTCATGGCGGCCCTCAGTCAGACCCAGTGTTGACATGTGTCAAGATGCTCCTCGGGGCGTGTCTTGCTTGGGCCTCTCTCCTGGAGGCGCTCAGTCAGACCCAGTGTTGACATGTGGCAAGACGCTCCTCGGGGCGCTTCTTGCTTGGGCTTCTCTCCTGGAGGCCCTCAGTCAGACCCATTGTTGACATGTGGCAAGACGCTCCTCGGGGCACGTCTTACTTGGGCCTCTCTCCTGGAGGCGCTCAGTCAGACCGAGTAGTGACATGTTACAAGACGCTCCTCGGGGCGCGTCTTGGTTGGGCCTCTCTCCTGGAGGCGCTCAGTCAGACCCAGTTTTGACAGGTGGCAAGACGCTCCTCGGGGCGCGTCTTGCTTGGGCTTCTCTCCTGGAGGCGCTCAGTCAGACCGAGTGCTGACATGTGGCAAGACGCTCCTCGGGGCGCGTCTTGCTTGGCCTTCTCTCCTGGAGGCCCTCAGTCAGACCCATTGTTGACATGTGGCAAGACGCTCCTCGGGGCGCGTCTTGCTTGGGCCTCTCTCCAGAAGGCCCTCAATCAGACCCAGTGCTGACATGTGGCAAGACGCTCCTCGGGGCGCGTCTTTCTTGGGCTTCGCTCCTGGAGGCGCTCAGTCAGACCCAGTGTTGACATGTGGCAAGACGCTCCTCGGGGCGCTTCTTGCTTGGGCTTCTCTCCTGGAGGCCCTCAGTCAGACCCATTGTTGACATGTGGCAAGACGCTCCTCGGGGCACGTCTTACTTGGGCCTCTCTCCTGGAGGCGCTCAGTCAGACCGAGTAGTGACATGTTACAAGACGCTCCTCGGGGCGCGTCTTGGTTGGGCCTCTCTCCTGGAGGCGCTCAGTCAGACCCAGTGTTGACAGGTGGCAAGACGCTCCTTCGGGGCGCGTCTTGCTTGGGCCTCTCTCCTGGAGGTTCTCAGTCAGACCCAGTGTTGACATGTGGCAAGACGCTCCTCGGGGCACGTCTTGCTTGGGCCTCTCTCCTGGAGGCGCTCAGTCAGACCGAGTGCTGACATGTGGCAAGACGCTCCTCGGGGCGCGTCTTGCTTGGGCTTCTCTCCTGGAGGCCCTCAGTCAGACCCATTGTTGACATGTGGCAAGACGCTCCTCGGGGCGCGTCTTGCTTGGGCCTCTCACCAGAAGACCCTCAATCAGACCCAGTGCTGACATGTGGCAAGACGCTCCTCGGGGCGCATCTTGCTTGGGCTTCGCTCCTAGAGGCCCTCAGTCAGACCCATTGTTGACATGTGGCAAGACGCTCCTCGGGGCGCGTCTCATTTGGGCCTCTCTCCTGGAGGCCCTCAGTCAGACCCAGTGTTGACATGTGGCAAGACGCACCTCGGGGCGCGTCTTGCTTGGGCTTCTCTCCTGGAGGCCCTCAGTCAGACCCATTGTTGACATGTGGCAAGACGCTCCTCGGGGCACGTCTTGCTTGGGCCTCTCTCCTGGAGGCGCTCAGTCAGACCGAGTAGTGACATGTGGCAAGACGCTCCTCGGGGCGCATCTTGCTTGGGCCTCTCTCCTGGAGGCGCTCAGTCAGACCGAGTGCTGACATAAGGCAAGACGCTCCTCGGGGCGCGTCTTGCTTGGGCCTCTCTCCTGGAGGCACTCAGTCCGACCCAGTGTTGACATGTGGCAAGACACTCCTCGGGGCGCGTCTTGCTTGGACCTCTCTCCTGGAGGCGCTCAGTCAGACTGAGTAGTGACATGTGGCCTGACGCTCCTTGGGGCGCGTCTTGCTTGGGCCTCTCTCCTGGAGGCGCTCAGTCAGACCCAGTGGTGACATGTGGCAAGACACTCCTCGGGGCGCGTCTTGCTTGGGCCTCTCTCCTGGAGGCCCTCTGTCCGACCCAGTGTTGACATGTGTCAAGACGCTCCTCGGGGCGCGTCTTACTTGGTTCTCTCTCCTGGAGGCGCTCATTCAGACCCAGTGGTGACATGTGGCAAGACGCTCCTCGGGGCGCGTATTGCTTGGGCCTCTCTCCTGGAGGCGCTCAGTCAGACCCAGTGTTGACATGTGGCAAGACGCTCCTCGGGGCGCTTCTTGCTTGGGCTTCTCTCCTGGAGGCCCTCAGTCAGACCCATTGTTTACATGTGGCAAGACGCTCCTCGGGGCGCGTCTTGCTTGGGCCTCTCTCCTGGAGGCGCTCAGTCAGACCGAGTAGTGACATGTGACAAGACGCTCCTCGGGGCCCGTCTTGCTTGGGCCTCTCTCCTGGAGGCGCTCAGTCAGACCCAGTGTTGAAATGTGGCAAGACGCTCCTCGGGGCGTGTCTTGCTTGGGCCTCTCTCCTGGAGGTTCTCAGTCAGACCCAGTGTTGACATGTGGCAAGACGCTCCTCGGGGCACGTCTTGCTTGGGCCTCTCTCCTGGAGGCGCTCAGTCAGACCCAGAGGAGACATGTGTCAAGATGCTCCTCGGGGCGCGTCTTGCTTGGGCCTCTCTCCTGTAGGCGCTCAGTCAGACCGAGTGCTGACATGTGGCAAGACGCTCCTCCGGGCGTGTCTCATTTGGGCCTCTCTCCTGGAGGCCCTCAGTCAGACCCAGTGTTGACATGTGGCAAGACGCTCCTCGGGGCGCGTCTTGCTTGGAATTCTCTCCTGGAGGCCTTCAGTCAGACCCATTGTTGACATGTGGCAAGACACTCCTCGGGGCACGTCTTGCTTGGGCCTCTCTCCTGGAGGCGCTCAGTCAGACCGAGTAGTGACATGTGGCAAGACGCTCCTCGGGGCGCATCTTGCTTGGGCCTCTCTCCTGGAGGCGCTCAGTCAGACCGAGTGCTGACATAAGGCAAGACGCTCCTCGGGACGCGTCTTGCTGTGGCCTCTCTCCTGGAGGTGCTCAATCAGACCCAGTGGTGACACGTGGCAAGACGCTCCTCGGGGCGCATCTTGCTTGGGCCTCTCTCCTGGAGGCGCTAAGTCAGACCCAGTGTTCACACGTGGCAAGACGCTCCTCGGGGCTCGTCATGCTTGGGCCTCTATCCTGGAGGCGCTCAGTCAGACCCAGTGTTGACACGTGGCAAGACGCTCCTCGGGGCGCTTCTTGCTTGGGCCTCTCTCCTGGAGGCGCTCAGTCAGACCCAGTGGTGACATGTGGCAAGACGCTCCTCGGGGCGCGTATTGCTTGGGCCTCTCTCCTGGAGGCGCTCAGTCAGACCCAGTGTTGACATGTGGCAAGACGCTCCTCGGGGCGCTTCTTGCTTGGGCTTCTCTCCTGGAGGCCCTCAGTCAGACCAATTGTTGACATGTGGCAAGACGCTCCTCGGGGCGTGTCTTGCTTGGGCCTCTCTCCTGGAGGTGCTCAGTCAGACCGAGTAGTGACATGTGACAAGACGCTCCTCGGGGCACGTCTTGCTTGGGCCTCTCTCCTGGAGGCGCTCAGTCAGACCCAGTGTTGACATGTGGCAAGACGCTCCTCGGGGCGCGTCTTGCTGGGGCTTCTCTCATGGAGGCACTCAGTCAGACCCAGTGTTCACATGTGGCAAGACGCTCCTCGGGGCACGTCTTGCTTGGGCCTCTCTCCTGGAGGCGCTCAGTCAGACCCAGAGGGGACATGTGTCAAGATGCTCCTCGGGGCGCGTCTTGCTTGGGCCTCTCTCCTGGAGGCGCTCAGTCAGACCGAGTGCTGACATGTGGCAAGACGTTCCTCGGGGCGCGTCTTGCTTGGGCTTCTCTCCTGGAGGCCCTCAGTCAGACCCATTGTTGACATGTGGCAAGACGCTCCTCGGGGCGCGTCTTGCTTGGGCCTCTCTCCACTGGGTCTGACTGAGCGCCTCCAGGAGAGAGGCCAAAGCAAGACACGCCCCGAGGAGCGTCTTGACACATGTCAACACTGGGTCTGACAGAGGGCCTCCAGGAGAGAGGCCCAAGCAAGACGCGCCCCGAGGAGTGTCTTGCCACATGTCACCACTGGGTCTGACTGAGCGCCTCCAGGAGAGAGGCCCAAGCAAGACGCGCCCCGAGGAGCGTCAGGCCACATGTCACTACTCAGTCTGACTGAGCGCCTCCAGGAGAGAGGCCCAAGCAAGACGCGCCCCGAGGAGCGTCTTGCCACATGTCAGCACTGGGTCTGACTGAGCGCCTCCAGGAGAGAGGCCCCAGCAAGACGCGCCCCGAGGAGCGTCTTGCCTTATGTCAGCACTCTGTCTGACTGAGCGCCTCCAGGAGAGAGGCCCAAGCAAGACGCGCCCCGAGGAGCGTCTTGCCACATGTGAACAATGGGTCTGACTGAGGGCCTCCAGGAGAGAGGCCCAAGCAAGACGCGCCCCGAGGAGCGTATTGCCACATGTCAACAATGGGTCTGACTGAGGGCCTCCAGGAGAGAGGCCCAAGCAAGATGCGCCCGGAGGAGCGTCTTGCCACATATCAACACTGGGTCTGAAAGAGGGCCTCCAGGAGAGAGGCCAAAGCAAGACGCGCCCCGAGGAGCGTCTTGCCACATGTCACCTCTGGTTCTGACTGAGCGCCTCCAGGAGAGAGGCCCAAGCAAGACGCGCCCCGAGGAGCGTCTTGTCACATGTCAACACTGGGTCTTTCTGAGCGCCTCCAGGAGAGAAGCCCAAGCAAGACGCGCCCCGAGGAGCGTCTTGCCACATGTCAGCACTCGGTCTGACTGAGCGCCTCCAGGAGAGAGGCCCAAGCAAGACGCGCCCCGAGGAGCGTCTTGCCACATGTCAACAATCGGTCTGACTGAGGGCCTCCAGGAGAGAAGCCCAAGCAAGACGCGCCCCGATGAGCGTCTTGACACATGTCAACACTGGGTCTGACAGAGGGCCTCCAGGAGAGAGGCCCAAGCAAGATGCGCCCCGAGGAGTGTCTTGCCACATGTCACCACTTGGTCTGACTGAGCGCCTCCAGGAGAGAGGCCCAAGCAACACGCACCCCGAGGAGCGTCAGGCCACATGTCACTACTCAGTCTGACTGAGCGCCTCCAGGAGAGAGCCCCAAGCAAGACGCGCCCCGAGGAGCGTCTTGCCACGTGTCAACACTGGGTCTGATTGAGGGCCTTCTGGAGAGAGGCCCAAGCAAGACGCGCCCCGAGGAGCGTCTTGCCACATGTCACCACTTGGTCTGACTGAGCGCCTCCAGGAGAGAGGCCCAAGCAACAGGCGCCCCGAGGAGCAACATGCCACATGTCACTAGTCAGTCTGACTGAGCGCCTCCAGGAGAGAGGCCCAAGCAAGACGCGCCTCGAGGAGCGTCTTGCCACATGTCAACACTGGGTCTGACTGAGGGCCTCCAGGAGAGAGGCCCAAATGAGACGCGCCCGGAGGAGCGTCTTGCCACATGTCAGCACTCGGTCTGACTGAGCGCCTACAGGAGAGAGGCCCAAGCAAGACGCGCCCCGAGGAGCATCTTGACACATGTCTCCTCTGGGTCTGACTGAGCGCCTCCAGGAGAGAGGCCCAAGCAAGACGTGCCCCGAGGAGCGTCTTGCCACATGTCAACACTGGGTCTGACTGAGTTCCTCCATGAGAGAAGCCCCAGCAAGACGCGCCCCGAGGAGCATCTTGCCACATGTCAACACTGGGTCTGACTGAGAACCTCCAGGAGAGAGGCCCAAGCAAGACACGCCCCGAGGAGCGTCTTGTCACATGTCAACACTGGGTCTGACTGAGCACCTCCAGGAGAGAGGCCCAAGCAAGACGGGCCCCGAGGAGCGTCTTGTCACATGTCACTACTCGGTCTGACTGAGCGCCTCCAGGAGAGAGGCCCAAGCAAGACGTGCCCCGAGGAGCGTCTTGCCACATGTCAACAATGGGTCTGACTGAGGGCCTCCAGGAGAGAAGCCCAAGCAAGAAGCGCCCCGAGGAGCGTCTTGCCACATGTCAACACTGGGTCTGACTGAGCGCCTCCAGGAGAGAGGCCCAAGCAAGACACGCCCCGAGGAGAGTCTTGCCACATGTCAACACTGGGTCTGACAGAGGGCATCCAGGAGAGAGGCCCAAGCAATACGCGCCCCAAGGAGCGTCTTGCCACATGTCACCACTGGGTCTGACTGAGCGCCTCCAGGAGAGAGGCCCAAGCAAGAAGCGCCCCGAGGAGCGTCTTGCCACGTGTCAACACTGGGTCTGATTGAGGGCCTTCTGGAGAGAGGCCCAAGCAAGACGCGCCCCGAGGAGCGTCTTGCCACATGGGTGAACAAGTCCACCAAAGGGAGGACTGTTGGCGCCAAAAAGGTCAAGAGGTCATCTACAAAATGTATTGAGTTAAAGCTGAGTTCTTAGGTTGAAAGTGTTTTCTGGCTAGAGTTCGTGTGCTGTTCCAACATCAGCTCCAAAGGAATTTCCTGTTTTGGTCTCTGCTTGCTTCCAGTAGAATTGCTTAAAGCTTATCTGACTTGCTAAATACTTGATGTGATTCCAAAAGTGTTGCTGTGTCCCAGACAGAAGTCTCCACCCACAGTTTCCACAGAAGAGATGTGAGCTATAAAAAGGGGAACCACTCTTTTCTCGGGGTCTTTCAGCTGTCCTGACATGTGAGAAGACAAATAAAAGACCACGCTGTTCTTGACTGAAAAATTCTCTCCGACTCCTTTCTTTAAGAATAACAGAAAAAGCCCACAGAG
Organism: Nothobranchius furzeri; assembly: GCF_043380555.1. Lineage (NCBI taxonomy): Eukaryota > Metazoa > Chordata > Actinopteri > Cyprinodontiformes > Nothobranchiidae > Nothobranchius > Nothobranchius furzeri. Next base: position 7,900,830 of record NC_091751.1, on the reverse strand, counting down.
CGTCTTGACACATGTCAACACTGGGTCTGACAGAGGGCCTCCAGGAGAGAGGCCCAAGCAAGACGCGCCCCGAGGAGTGTCTTGCCACATGTCACCACTGGGTCTGACTGAGCGCCTCCAGGAGAGAGGCCCAAGCAAGACGCGCCCCGAGGAGCGTCAGGCCACATGTCACTACTCAGTCTGACTGAGCGCCTCCAGGAGAGAGGCCCAAGCAAGACGCGCCCCGAGGAGCGTCTTGCCACATGTCAGCACTGGGTCTGACTGAGCGCCTCCAGGAGAGAGGCCCCAGCAAGACGCGCCCCGAGGAGCGTCTTGCCTTATGTCAGCACTCTGTCTGACTGAGCGCCTCCAGGAGAGAGGCCCAAGCAAGACGCGCCCCGAGGAGCGTCTTGCCACATGTGAACAATGGGTCTGACTGAGGGCCTCCAGGAGAGAGGCCCAAGCAAGACGCGCCCCGAGGAGCGTATTGCCACATGTCAACAATGGGTCTGACTGAGGGCCTCCAGGAGAGAGGCCCAAGCAAGATGCGCCCGGAGGAGCGTCTTGCCACATATCAACACTGGGTCTGAAAGAGGGCCTCCAGGAGAGAGGCCAAAGCAAGACGCGCGCCGAGGAGCGTCTTGCCACATGTCACCTCTGGTTCTGACTGAGCGCCTCCAGGAGAGAGGCCCAAGCAAGACGCGCCCCGAGGAGCGTCTTGTCACATGTCAACACTGGGTCTTTCTGAGCGCCTCCAGGAGAGAAGCCCAAGCAAGACGCGCCCCGAGGAGCGTCTTGCCACATGTCAGCACTCGGTCTGACTGAGCGCCTCCAGGAGAGAGGCCCAAGCAAGACGCGCCCCGAGGAGCGTCTTGCCACATGTCAACAATGGGTCTGACTGAGGGCCTCCAGGAGAGAAGCCCAAGCAAGACGCGCCCCGAGGAGCGTCTTGACACATGTCAACACTGGGTCTGACAGAGGGCCTCCAGGAGAGAGGCCCAAGCAAGATGCGCCCCGAGGAGTGTCTTGCCACATGTCACCACTTGGTCTGACTGAGCGCCTCCAGGAGAGAGGCCCAAGCAACACGCACCCCGAGGAGCGTCAGGCCACATGTCACTACTCAGTCTGACTGAGCGCCTCCAGGAGAGAGCCCCAAGCAAGACGCGCCCCGAGGAGCGTCTTGCCACGTGTCAACACTGGGTCTGATTGAGGGCCTTCTGGAGAGAGGCCCAAGCAAGACGCGCCCCGAGGAGCGTCTTGCCACATGTCACCACTTGGTCTGACTGAGCGCCTCCAGGAGAGAGGCCCAAGCAACAGGCGCCCCGAGGAGCAACATGCCACATGTCACTAGTCAGTCTGACTGAGCGCCTCCAGGAGAGAGGCCCAAGCAAGACGCGCCCCGAGGAGCGTCTTGCCACATGTCAACAATGGTTCTTACTGAGGGCCTCCAGGAGAGAAGCCCAAGCAAGACGCGCCCCGAGGAGCTTCTTGCCACATGTCAGCACTCGGTCTGACTGACCGCCTCCAGGAGAGAGGCCAAAGCAAGACGCCCCCCGAGGAGCGTCTTGACACATGTCAACACTGGGTCTGACAGAGGGCCTCCATGAGAGAGGCCCAAGCAAGACGCGCCCCGAGGAGTGTCTTGCCAAATGTCAACACTGGGTCTGACAGAGCGCCTCAGGGAGAGAGGTCCAAGCAAGACGCGCCCCGAGGAGGGTCTTGCCATATGTCACTACTCGGTATGACTGAGCGCCTCAGGGAGAGAGGTCCAAGCAAGACGCGCTCCGAGGAGCGTCTTGCCACATGTCAACACTGGGTCTGACTGAGTGCCTCCGTGAGAGAAGCCCCAGCAAGACGCGCCCCGAGGAGCGTCTTGCCACATGTCACTACTCGGTCTGTTTGAGCGCCTCCAGGAGAGAAGCCCAAGCAAGAAGCGCCCCGAGGAGCGTCTTGCCACATGTCAACACTGGGTCTGACTGAGCACCTCCAGGAGAGAGGCCCAAGCAAGACACGCCCCGAGGAGCGTCTTGACACATGTCAACACTGGGTCTGACACAGGGCCTCCATGAAAGAAGCCCAAGCAAGACGCGCCCCGAGGAGAGTCTTGCCACATGTCAACAATGGTTCTTACTGAGGGCCTCCAGGAGAGAAGCCCAAGCAAGACGCGCCCCGAGGAGCTTCTTGCCACATGTCACCACTGGGTCTGACAGAGGGCCTCCAGGAGAGAGGCCCAAGCAAGAAGCACCCCGAGGAGTGTCTTGCCACATGTCACCACTGGGTCTGACTGAGCGCCTCCAGGAGAGAGGCCCAAGCAAGACGCGCCCCGTGGAGCGTCTTGTCACATGTCAACACTGGGTCTTTCTGAGCGCCTCCAGGAGAGAAGCCCAAGCAAGACGCGCCCCGAGGAGCGTCTTTCCACATGTCAGCACTCGGTCTGACTGAGCGCCTCCAGGAGAGAGGGCCAAGCAAGACGCGCCCAAAGGAGCGTCTTGCAACATGTCAACAATGGGTCTGAATGAGGGCCTCCAGGAGAGAAGCCCAAGCAACACGCGGCCCGAGGAGCGTCTTGCCACATGTCAGCACTCGGTCTGACTGAGCGCCTCCAGGAGAGAGGCCAAAGCAAGACGCGCCCCGAGGAGCGTCTTGCCACGTGTCACCACTGGGTCTGACTGAGTGCCTCCAGGAGAGAGGCCCAAGCAAGACGCGCCCCGAGGAGCGTCTTGCCTTATGTCAGCACTCGGTCTGACTGATCGCCTCCAGGAGAGAGGCCCAAGCAAGACGCGCCCCGAGGAGCTTCTTGCCACATGTCAGCACTCGGTCTGACTGACCGCCTCCAGGAGAGAGGCCAAAGCAAGACGCCCCCCGAGGAGCGTCTTGACACATGTCAACACTGGGTCTGACAGAGGGCCTCCATGAGAGAGGCCCAAGCAAGACGCGCCCCGAGGAGTGTCTTGCCAAATGTCAACACTGGGTCTGACAGAGCGCCTCAGGGAGAGAGGTCCAAGCAAGACGCGCCCCGAGGAGGGTCTTGCCATATGTCACTACTCGGTATGACTGAGCGCCTCAGGGAGAGAGGTCCAAGCAAGACGCGCTCCGAGGAGCGTCTTGCCACATGTCAACACTGGGTCTGACTGAGTGCCTCCGTGAGAGAAGCCCCAGCAAGACGCGCCCCGAGGAGCGTCTTGCCACATGTCACTACTCGGTCTGTTTGAGCGCCTCCAGGAGAGAAGCCCAAGCAAGAAGCGCCCCGAGGAGCGTCTTGCCACATGTCAACACTGGGTCTGACTGAGCGCCTCCAGGAGAGAGGCCCAAGCAAGACACGCCCCGAGGAGCGTCTTGACACATGTCAACACTGGGTCTGACACAGGGCCTCCATGAAAGAAGCCCAAGCAAGACGCGCCCCGAGGAGAGTCTTGCCACATGTCAACAATGGTTCTTACTGAGGGCCTCCAGGAGAGAAGCCCAAGCAAGACGCGCCCCGAGGAGCTTCTTGCCACATGTCACCACTGGGTCTGACAGAGGGCCTCCAGGAGAGAGGCCCAAGCAAGACGCACCCCGAGGAGTGTCTTGCCACATGTCACCACTGGGTCTGACTGAGCGCCTCCAGGAGAGAGGCCCAAGCAAGACGCGCCCCGAGGAGCGTCTTTCCACATGTCAGCACTCGGTCTGACTGAGCGCCTCCAGGAGAGAGGGCCAAGCAAGACGCGCCCAAAGGAGCGTCTTGCAACATGTCAACAATGGGTCTGAATGAGGGCCTCCAGGAGAGAAGCCCAAGCAACACGCGGCCCGAGGAGCGTCTTGCCACATGTCAGCACTCGGTCTGACTGAGCGCCTCCAGGAGAGAGGCCAAAGCAAGACGCGCCCCGAGGAGCGTCTTGCCACGTGTCACCACTGGGTCTGACTGAGTGCCTCCAGGAGAGAGGCCCAAGCAAGACGCGCCCCGAGGAGCGTCTTGCCTTATGTCAGCACTCGGTCTGACTGATCGCCTCCAGGAGAGAGGCCCAAGCAAGACGCGCCCCGAGGAGCGTCTTGCGACATGTCACTACTCGGTCTAACTGAGCGCCTCCAGGAGAGAGGTCCAAGCAAGACGCGCCCCGAGGAGCGTCTTGCCACATGTCACTACTCGGTCTGACTGAGCGCCTCCAGGAGAGAGGCCCAAGCAAGACGTGCCCCGAGGAGCGTCTTGCCACATGTCAACAATGGGTCTGACTGAGGGCCTCCAGGAGAGAAGCCCAAGCAAGACGCGCCCCGAGGAGCGTCTTGCCACATGTCAACACTGGGTCTGACTGAGCGCCTCCAGGAGAGAGGCCCAAGCAAGACACGCCCCGAGGAGCGTCTTGACACATGTCAACACTGGGTCTGACTGAGGGCCTCCATGAGAGAAGCCCAAACAAGACGCGCCCCGAGGAGAGTCTTGCCACATGTCAACACTCGGTCTGACAGAGGGCATCCAGGAGAGAGGCCCAAGCAATACGCGCCCCGAGGAGCGTCTTGCCACATGTCACCACAGGGTCTGACTGAGCGCCTCCAGGACAGAGGCCCAACCAAGACGCGCCCTGAGGAGCGTCTTTCCACATGCCAACACTGGGTCTGACAGAGGGCCTCCAGGAGAGAGGCCCAAGCAAGACGCGCCCCGAGGAGTGTCTTGCCACATGTCACCACTGGGTCTGACTGAGCGCCTCCAGGAGAGAGGCCCAAGCAAGACGCGCCCCGAGGAGCGTCTTGTCACATGTCAACACTGGGTCTTTCTGAGCGCCTCCAGGAGAGAAGCCCAAGCAAGACGCGCCCCGAGGAGCGTCTTTCCACATGTCAGCACTCGGTCTGACTGAGCGCCTCCAGGAGAGAGGGCCAAGCAAGACGCGCCCCGAGGAGCGTCTTGCCACATGTCAACACTGGGTCTGACTGAGCGCCTCCAGGAGAGAGGCCCAAGCAAGACACGCCCCGAGGAGCGTCTTGACACATGTCAACACTGGGTCTGACAGAGGGCATCCAGGAGAGAGGCCCAAGCAATACGCGCCCCGAGGAGCGTCTTGCCACATGTCACCACTGGGTCTGACTGAGCGCCTCCAGGAGAGAGGCCCAAGCAAGACGCGCCCCGAGGAGCATCTTGCCACATGTCAACACTGGGTCTGATTGAGGTTCTTCTGGATAGAGGCCCGAGCAAGACGCGCCCCGAGGAGTGTCTTGCCACATGTCAACAATGGGTCTTACTGAGGGCCTCCAGGAGAGAGGCCCAAGCAAGATGCGCCCGGAGGAGCGTCTTGCCACATGTTAACACTGGGTCTGACAGATGGCCTCCAGGAGAGAGGCCCAAGCAAGACACGCCCCGAGGAGCGTCTTGCCACATGTCACCTCTGGTTCTGACTGAGCGCCTCCAGGAGAGAGGCCCAAGCAAGACGCGCCCCGAGGAGCGTCTTGCCACATGTCAACAATGGGTCTGACTGAGGGCCTCCAGGAAAGAAGCCCAAGCAACACGCGGCCCGAGGAGCGTCTTGCCACATGTCAGCACTCGGTCTGACTGAGTGCCTCCAGGAGAGAGGCCCAAGCAAGACGCGCCCCGAGGAGCGTCTTGCCACATGTCAACAATGGGTTTGACTGAGGGCCTCCAGGAGAGAAGCCCAAGCAAGACGCGCCCCGTGGAGCGTCTTGACACATGTCAACACTGGGTCTGACAGAGGGCCTCCAGGAGAGAGGCCCAAGCAAGATGCGCCCCGAGGAGTGTCTTGCCACATGTCAACACTGGGTCTGACTGAGCGCCTCCAGGAGAGAGGCCCAAGCAAGACGCGCCCCGAGGAGCGTCAGGCCACATGTCACTACTCAGTCTTACTGAGCGCCCCCAGGAGAGAGGCCCAAGTAAGACGCGCCCCGAGGAGCGTCTTGCCACGTGTCAACACTGGGTCTGATTGAGGGCCTTCTGGGCTCCTCAGGGCGCGTCTTGCTCGGGCCTCTCTCCTGGGGAGGCGATCAGTCAGACCCAGTGTTGACATGTGTCAAGACGCTCCTCGGGCGTTTCTTGCTTGGGCCTCTCTCCTGGAGGCGCTCAGTCAGACCCAGAGGTGACATGTGGCAAGACGCTCCTCGGGGCGCGTCTTGCTTGGTCCTCTCTCCTGGAGAAGCTCAGTCAGACCCAGTGTTGACATGTGGCAAGACGCTCCTCGGGGCACGTCTTGCTTGGGCCTCTCTCCTGGAGGCGCTCAGTCAGACCGAGTGCTGACATGTGGCAAGATGCTCCTTGGGGCGCGTCTTGCTTGGGCTTCTCTCCCGGTGCCCTCAGTCAGACCCATTGTTGACATGTGGCAAGACGCTCCTCGGGGCGCGTCTTGCTTGGACCTCTCTCCTGGGGAGGCGATCAGTCAGACCCAGTGTTGACATGTGTCAAGAGGCTCTTTGGGCGTTTCTTGCTTGGGCCTCTCTCCTGGAGGCGCTCAGTCAGACCCAGTGTTGACATGTGGCAAGACGCTCCTCGGGGCGCGTCTTGCTTGGGCCTCTCTCCTGGAGGCGCTCAGTCAGACCTAGTGCTGACATGTGGCAAGACGCTCCTCGTGGTGCGTCTTGCTTGGGCTTCTCTCCTGTAGGCCCTCAGTCAGACCCTTCGTTGACATGTGGCAAGACGCTCCTCGGGGCGCCTCTTGCTTGGGATTCTCTCCTGGAGGCCCTCAGTCAGACCCATTGTTGACATGTGGCAAGACGCTCCTCGGGGCACATCTTGCTTGGGCCTCTCTCCTGGAGGCGCTCAGTCAGACCGAGTGCTGACATGTGGCAAGACGCTCCTCGGGGCACGTCTTTCTGGGGCTTCTCTCCTGGAGGCGCTCATTCAGACCCAGTGTTGACATGTGACAAGACGCTCCTCGGGGCGCGTCTTGCTTGGGCCTCTCTCCTGGAGGCGCTCAGTCAGACCCAGAGGTGACATGTGGCAAGACGCTCCTCGGGGCGCGTCTTGCTTGGGCCTCTCTCCTGGAGGCCCTCTGTCAGACCCAGTGTTGACATGTGGCAAGACGCTCCTGGGGGCGCGTCTTGCTTGGCCCTCTCTCCTGGAGGCGCTCAGTCAGACCTAGTGCTGACATGTGGCAAGACGCTACTCGGGGCGCGTCTTGCTTGGGCTTCTCTCCTGGAGGCCCTCAGTCAGACCCTTCGTTGACATGTGGCAAGACGCTCCTCGGGGCGCATCTTGCTTGGGCCTCTCCCCTTGAGACCCTCTGTCAGACCCAGTGTTGACATGTGGCAAAACGCTCCTCTAGGCACGTCTTGCTTTGGCCTCTCTCCTGGAGGTGCTCAGTCAGACCCAGTGTTGACATGTGGCAAGACGCTCCTTGGGGCGCGTCTTTCTTGGGCCTCTCTCCTGGAGGCGCTCAGTCAGACCGAGTGCTGACATGTGGCAAGACGCTCCTCGGGGCGCGTCTAGCTGGGGCTTCTCTCATGGAGGCACTCAGTCAGACCCAGTGTTGACATGTGGCAAGACGCTCCTCAGGGCGCGTCTTGCTTGGGCCTCTCTCCTGGGGAGGCGATCAGTCCGACCCAGTGTTGACATGTGTCAAGACGCTCCTCGGGCGTTTCTTGCTTGGGCCTCTCTCCTGGAGGCGCTCAGTCAGACCCAGAGGTGACATGTGGCAAGACGCTCCACGGGGCGCGTCTTGCTTGGGCCTCTCTCCTGGAGAAGCTCAGTCAGACCCAGTGTTGACATGTGGCAAGACGCTCCTCGGGGCACGTCTTGCTTGGGCCTCTCTCCTGGAGGCGCTCAGTCACACCGAGTGCTGACATGTGGCAAGATGCTCCTTGGGGCGCGTCTTGCTTGGGCTTCTCTCCTGGAGGCCCTCAGTCGGACCCATTGTTGACATGTGGCAAGACGCTCCTCGGGGCGCGTCTTGCTTGGGCCTCTCTCCTGGGGAGGCGATCAGTCAGACCCAGTGTTGACATGTGTCAAGAGGCTCTTTGGGCGTTTCTTGCTTGGGCCTCTCTCCTGGAGGCGCTTAGTCAGACCCAGTGTTGACATGTGGCAAGACGCTCCTCGGGGCGCGTCTTGCTTGGGCCTCTCTCCTGGGGAGGCGATCAGTAAGACCCAGTGTTGACATGTGTCAAGAGGCTCTTTGGGCGTTTCTTGCTTGGGCATCTCTCCTGGAGGCGCTCAGTCAGACCCAGTGTTGACATGTGGCAAGACGCTCCTCGGGGTGCGTCTTGCTTGGGCTTCTCTCCTGGAGGCCCTCAGTCAGACCCTTCGTTGACATGTGGCAAGACGCTCCTCGGGGCGCCTCTTGCTTGGGATTCTCTCCTGGAGGCCCTCAGTCAGACCCATTGTTGACATGTGGCAAGACCCTCCTCGGGGCGCATCTTGCTTGGGCCTCTCTCCTGGAGGCGCTCAGTCAGACCGAGTGCTGACATGTGGCAAGACGCTCCTCGGGGCACGTCTTTCTGGGGCGTCTGTCCTGGAGGCGCTCAGTCAGACCCAGTGTTGACGTGTGACAAGACGCTCCTCGGGGCGCGTCTTGCTTGGGCCTCTCTCCTGGAGGCGCTCAGTCAGACCCAGAGGTGACATGTGGCAAGACGCTCCTCGGGGCACGTCTTGCTTGGGCCTCTCTCCTGGAGGCGCTCAGTCAGTCCTAGTGCTGACATGTGGCAAGACGCTCCTCGGAGCGCGTCTTGCTTGGGCTTCTCCCCTGGAGGCCCTCTGTCAGACCCTTCGTTGACATGTGGCAAGACGCTCCTCGGGGCGCGTCTTGCTTGGCCCTCTCTCCTGGAGGCGCTCAGTCAGACCGAGTGCTGACATGTGGCAAGACGCTCCTCGGGGCGCATCTTGCTTGGGCTTCTCTCCTGGAGGCCCTCAGTCAGACCCATTGTTGACATGTGGCAAGACGCTCCTCGGGGCGCATTTTGCTTGGGCCTCTCTCCTGGAGGCGCTCAGTCAGACCGAGTGCTGACATGTGGCAAGACGCTCCTCGGGGCACGTCTTGCTGGGGCTTCTCTCCTGGAGGCGCTCAGTCAGACCCAGTGTTGACATGTGACAAGACGCTCCTCGGGGCGTGTCTTGCTTGGGCCTCTCTCCTGGAGGCGCTCAGTCAGACCCAGAGGTGACATGTGGCAAGACGCTCCTCGGGGCGCGTCTTGCTTGGGCCTCTCTCCTGGAGGCCCTCTGTCTGACCCAGTGTTGACATGTGGTAAGGACACGATCACGCCGACCCTATTGTTGGAGAACCTGCTGAGTTCGTTGATCAAGTAGATGCCGGATTGGGCGCGGGCACGCGCTTGTTTTAGAGGCGTTTTCGCGCAGCCTCTACCCTGCACGACCGCTCGTGGCCGCACTAGCTATATTTATCTTTATTTGTTTCACACACACACACACACACACACACACACACACACACACACACACACACACACACACACAGGCCCTTGCGTGCAAACCCCGGTCAGGCCTGCAGTGTACAGATCAGAGACATCAGACCCATTGTTGACATGTGGCAAGACGCTCCTCGGGGCGCTTCTTGCTTGGGCCTCTGTCCAGAAGGCCCTCAATCAGACCCACTGTTGACACGTGGCAAGACGCTCCTCGGGGCGCTTCTTGCTTGGGCCTCTCTCCTGGATGCCCTCTGTCAGACCCGGTGTTGACATGTGTCAAGACGCTCCTCGGGGCGTTTCTTGCTTGGGCCTCTCTCCTGGAGGCGCTCAGTCAGACCCAGTGTTGACATGTGGCAAGACGCTCCTCGGGGCGCTTATTGCTTGGGCTTCTCTCCTGGAGGCCCTCAGTCAGACCCATTGTTGACATGTGGCAAGACGCTCCTCGGGGCACGTCTTGCTTGGGCCTCTCTCCTGGAGGCGCTCAGTCAGACCGAGTAGTGACATTTGACAAGACGCTCCTCGGGGCGCGTCTTGCTTGGGCCTCTCTCCTGGAGGCGCTCAGTCAGACCCAGTGTTGACAGGTGGCAAGACGCTCCTCGGGGCGCGTCTTGCTTGGGCCTCTCTCCTGGAGGTTCTCAGTCAGACCCAGTGTTGACATGTCGCAAGATGCTCCTCGGGGCACGTCTTGCTGGGGCTTCTCTCATGGAGGCACTCAGTCAGACCCAGTGTTGACATGTGGCAAGACGCTCCTCGGGGCACGTCTTGCTTGGGCCTCTCTCCTGGAGGCGCTCAGTCAGACCCAGAGGAGACATGTGTCAAGATGCTCCTCGGGGCGCGTCTTGCTTGGGCCTCTCTCCTGGAGGCGCTCAGTCAGACCCAGTGTTGACATGTGGCAAGACACTCCTCGGGGCGCGTCTTGCTTGGGCTTCTATCATGGAGGCCCTCAGTCCGACCCAGTGTTGACATGTGTCAAGACGCTCCTTGGGGCGTGTCTTGCTTGGGCCTCTCTCCTGGAGGCGCTCAGTCAGACCCAGTGCTGACATGTGGCAAGACGCTCCTCCGGGTGCGTCTTGCTTGGGCCTCTCTCCTGAAGGCACTCAGGCAGACCCAGTGTTCACATGTGGCAAGACTCTCCTCGGGGCGCGTCTTGCTTGGGCCTCTCTCCTGGAGGCACTCAGTCAGACCGAGTAGTGACATTAGGCAAGACGCTCCTCGGGGCGCGTCTTGCTGGTGCCTCTCTCCTGGAGGTGCTCAATCAGACCCAGTGGTGACACGTGGCAAGACGCTCCTGGGGGCGCATCTTGCTTGGGCCTCTCTCCTGGAGGCGCTAAGTCAGACCCAGTGTTGACACGTGGCAAGACGATCCTCGGGGCGCGTCTTGCTTGGGCCTCTCTCCTGGAGGCGCTCAGTCAGACCCAGTGTTCACATGTGGCAAGACGCTCCTCGGGGTGCGTCTTGCTTGGGCCTCTCTCCTGGAGGCGCTCAGTCAGACCGAGTGCTGACATGTGGCAATACGCTCCTCGGGGCGCGTCTTGCTTGGGCTTCTCTCCTGGAGGCCCTCAGTCAGACCCATTGTTGACATGTTGCAAGACGCTCCTCGGGGCGCGTCTTGCTTGGGCCTCTCTCCAGAAGGCCCTCAATCAGACCCATTGCTGACATGTGGCAAGACGCTCCTCGGGGCGCGTCTTGCTTGGGCTTCTCTCCTGGAGGCCCTCAGTCAGACCCATTGTTGACATGTGGCAAGACGCTCCTCGGGGCGCGTCTTGCTTGGGCCTCTCTCATGGAGGCCCTCTGTCAGACCCAGTGTTGACATGTGTCAAGACGCTCCTCGGGGCATGTCTTGCTTGGGCCTCTCTCCTGGAGGCGCTCAGTCAGACCGAGTGCTGACATGTGGCAAGAAGCTCCTCGGGGCGCGTCTTGCTTGGGCCTCTCTCCTGGAGGTTCTCAGTCAAACCCAGTGTTTACATTTGGCAAGATGCTCCTCGGGGCGCGTCTTGCTGGGGCTTCTCTCATGGAGGCACTCAGTCAGACCCAGTGTTGACATGTGGCAAGACGCTCCTCGGGGCACGTCTTGCTTGGGCTTCTCTCCTGGAGGCCCTCAGTCAGACCCATTGTTGACATGTGGCAAGACGCTCCTCGGGGCACGTCTTGCTTGGGCCTCTCTCCAGAAGGCCCTCAATCAGACCCAGTGCTGACATGTGGCAAGACGCTCCTCGGGGCGCGTCTTGCTTGGGCTTCTCTCCTGGAGGCCCTCAGTCAGACCCATTGTTGACATGTGGCAAGACGCTCCTCGGGGCGCGTTTTGCTTGGGCCTCTCTCCTGGAGGCCCTCAGTCAGACCCATTGTTGACATGTGGCAAGACGCTCATCGGGGCGCGTCTTGCTTGGGCCTCTCTCCTGGAGACCCTCAGTCAGACCCAGTGTTGACATGTGGCAAGACACTCCTCGGGGCGTGTCTTGCTTGGGCCTCTCTCATGGAGGCCCTCTGTCAGACCCAGTGTTGACATGTGTCAAGACGCTCCTCGGGGCGTGTCTTGCTTGGGCCTCTCTCCTGGAGGCGCTCAGTCAGACCGAGTGCTGACATGTGGCAAGAAGCTCCTCGGGGCACGTCTTGCTTGGGCCTCTCTCCAGAAGGCCCTCAATCAGACCCAGTGCTGACATGTGGCAAGACGCTCCTCGGGGCGCGTCTTGCTTGGGCTTCTCTCCTGGAGGCCCTCAGTCAGACCCAGTGTTGACATGTGGCAAGACACTCCTCGGGGCGCGTCTTGCTTGGGCCTCTCTCATGGAGGCCCTCTGTCAGACCCAGTGTTGACATGTGTCAAGACGCTCCTCGGGGCGTGTCTTGCTTGGGCCTCTCTCCTGGAGGCGCTCAGTCAGACCGAGTGCTGACATGTGGCAAGAAGCTCCTCGGGGCGCGTCTTGCTTGGGCCTCTCTCCTGGAGGTTCTCAGTCAGACCCAGTGTTTACATTTGGCAAGATGCTCCTCGGGGCGCGTCTTGCTGGGGCTTCTCTCATGGAGGCACTCAGTCAGACCCAGTGTTGACATGTGGAAAGACGCTCCTCGGGGCACGTCTTGCTTGGGCTTCTCTCCTGGAGGCCCTCAGTCAGACCCATTGTTGACATGTGGCAAGACGCTCCTCGGGGCACGTCTTGCTTGGGCCTCTCTCCAGAAGGCCCTCAATCAGACCCAGTGCTGACATGTGGCAAGACGCTCCTCGGGGCGCGTCTTGCTTGGGCTTCTCTCCTGGAGGCCCTCAGTCAGACCCATTGTTGACATGTGGCAAGACGCTCCTCGGGGCGCGTCTTGCTTGGGCCTCTCTCCTGGAGGCCCTCAGTCAGACCCATTGTTGACATGTGGCAAGACGCTCCTCGGGGCGCGTCTTGCTTGGGCCTCTCTCCTGGAGGCCCTCAGTCAGACCCAGTGTTGACATGTGGCAAGACACTCCTCGGGGCGCGTCTTGCTTGGGCCTCTCTCATGGAGGCCCTCTGTCAGACCCAGTGTTGACATGTGTCAAGACGCTCCTCGGGGCGCGTCTTGCTTGGGCCTCTCTCCTGGAGGCGCTCAGTCAGACCGAGTGCCGGTCATGTGACAAGAAGCTCCTCGGGGCGCGTCTTGCTTGGGCTTCTCTCCTGGAGGCCCTCAGTAAGACCCATTGTTGACATGTGGCAAGACGCTCCTCGGGGCGCGTCTTGCTTGGGCCTCTCTCCTGGAGGTTCTCAGTCAGACCCAGTGTTGACATTTGGCAAGATGCTCCTCGGGGCGCGTCTTGCTGGGGCTTCTCTCATGGAGGCACTCAGTCAGACCCAGTGTTGACATGTGGCAAGACGCTCCTCGGGGCACGTCTTGCTTGGGTCTCTCTCCTGGAGGCGCTCAGTCAGACCCAGAGGAGACATGTGTCAAGATGCTCCTCGGGGCGCGTCTTGCTTGGGCCTCTCTCCTGGAGGCGCTCAGTCAGACCAAGTGCTGACATGTGGCAAGACGCTCCTCCGGGCGCGTCTTGCTTGGGCCTCTCTTCTGGAGGCGCTCAGTCAGACCCAGTGTTCACATGTGGCAAGACGCTCCTCGGGGTGCGTCTTGCTTGGGCCTCTCTCCTGGAGGCGCTCAGTCAGACCGAGTGCTGACATGTGGCAAGACGCTCCTCGGGGCGCGTCTTGCTTGGGCTTCTCTCCTGGAGGCCCTCAGTCAGACCCTTTGTTGACATGTGGCAAGACGCTCCTCGGGGCGCGTCTTGCTTGGGCCTCTCTCCAGAAGGCCCTCAATCAGACCCAGTGCTGACATGTGGCAAGACGCTCCTCGGGGCGCGTCTTGCTTGGGCTTCTCTCATGGAGGCCCTCAGTCAGACCCATTGTTGACATGTGGCAAGACGCTCCTCGGGGCGCGTCTTGCTTGGGCCTCTCTCCTGGAGGCCCTCAGTCAGACCCATTGTTGACATGTGGCAAGACGCTCCTCGGGGCGCGTCTTGCTTGGGCCTCTCTCCAGAAGGCCCTCAATCAGACCCAGTGCTGACATGTGGCAAGACGCTCCTCGGGGCGCGTCTTGCTTGGGCTTTTCTCCTGGAGGCCCTCAGTCAGACCCATTGTTGACATGTGGCAAGACGCTCCTCGGGGCACGTCTTGCTTGGGCCTCTCTCCTGGAGGTGCTCAGTCAGACCGAGTACTGACATGTGGCAAGACGCTCCTCGGGGCGTGTCTTGCTTGGGCCTCTCTCCTGGAGGCGCTCAGTCAGACCGAGTGCTGACATAAGGCAAGACGCTCCTCGGGGCGCGTCTTGCTGGGGCCTCTCTCCTGGAGGTGCTCAATCAGACCCAGTGGTGACACGTGGCAAGACGCTCCTCGGGGCGGGTCTTGCTTGGGCCTCTCTCCTGGAGGAGCTCAGTCAGACCCAGTGGTGACACCTGGCAAGACGCTCCTCGGGGCGCGTCTTGCTTGGGCCTCTCTCCAGAAGGCCCTCAATCAGACCCAGTGTTGGCACGTGGCAAGACGCTCCTCGGGGCGCTTCTTGCTTGGGCTTCTCTCATGGAGGCCCTCAGTCAGACCCAGTGTTGACATGTGTCAAGACGCTCCTCGGGGCGTGTCTTGCTTGGGCCTCTCTCCTGGAGGCGCTCAGTCAGACCCAGTGTTGACATGTGGCAAGACGCTCCTCGGGGCGCTTCTTGCTTGGGCTTCTCTCCTGGAGGCCCTCAGTCAGACCCATTGTTGACATGTGGCAAGACGCTCCTCGGGGCACGTCTTGCTTGGGCCTCTCTCCTGGAGGCGCTCAGTCAGACCGAGTAGTGACATGTGACAAGACGCTCCTCGGCGCGCGTCTTGCTTGGGCCTCTCTCCTGGAGGCGCTCAGTCAGACCCAGTGTTGACATGTGGCAAGACGCTCCTCGGGGCGCATCTTGCTTGGGCCTCTCTCCTGGAGGTTCTCAGTCAGACCCAGTGTTGACATGTGGCAAGATGCTCCTCGGGGCGCGTCTTGCTGGGGCTTCTCTCATGGAGGCACTCAGTCAGACCCAGTGTTGACATGTTGCAAGATGCTCCTCGGAGCACGTCTTGCTTGGGCCTCTCTCCTGGAGGCGTTCAGTCAGACCCAGAGGAGACATGTGTCAAGATGCTCCTCGGGGCGCGTCTTGCTTGGGCCTCTCTCCTGGAGGCGCTCAGTCAGACCGAGTGCTGACATGTGGCAAGACGCTCCTCCGGGCGCGTCTTGCTTGGGCCTCTCTTCTGGAGGCGCTCAGTCAGACCCAGTGTTCACATGTGGCAAAACGCTCCTCGGGGTGCGTCTTGCTTGGGCCTCTCTCCTGGAGGCGCTCAGTCAGACCGAGTGCTGACATGTGGCAAGACGCTCGTCGGGGCGCGTCTTGCTTGGGCTTCTCTCCTGGAGGCCCTCAGTCAGACCCATTGTTGACATGTGGCAAGACGCTCCTCGGGGCGCGTCTTGCTTGGGCCTCTCTCCAGAAGGCCCTCAATCAGACCCAGTACTGACATGTGGCAAGACGCTCCTCGGGGCGCGTCTTGCTTGGGCTTCTCTCCTGGAGGCCCTCAGTCAGACCCATTGTTGACATGTGGCAAGACGCTCCTCGGGGCGCGTTTTGCTTGGGCCTCTCTCCTGGAGGTGCTCAGTCAGACCGAGTGCTGACATGTGGCAAGACGCTCCTCGGGGCGCGTCTTGCTTGGGCTTCTCTCCTGGAGGCCCTCATTCAGACCCATTGTTGACATGTGGCAAGTCGCTCCTCGGGGCGCGTCTTGCTTGGGCCTCTCTCCAGAAGGCCCTCAATCAGACCCAGTGCTGACATGTGGCAAGATGCACCTCGGGGCGCGTCTTGCTTGGGCTTCTCTCCTGGAGGCCCTCAGTCAGACCCATTGTTGACATGTGGCAAGACGCTCCTCGGGGCACGTCTTGCTTGGGCCTCTCTCCTGGAGGCGCTCAGTCAGACCGAGTAGTGACATGTGGCAAGACGCTCCTCGGGGCGCGTCTTGCTTGGGCCTCTCTCCTGGAGGCGCTCAGTCAGACCGAGTGCTGACATAAGGCATGACGCTCCTCGGGGCGCGTCTTGCTGGGGCCTCTCTCCTGGAGGCCCTCAATCAGACCCAGTGGTGACACGTGGCAAGACGCTCCTCGGGGCGCATCTTGCTTGGGCCTCTCTCCTGGAGGCGCTATGTCAGACCCAGTGTTGACACGTGGCAAGACGCTCCTCGGGGCGCTTCTTGCTTGGGCCTCTCTCCTGGAGGTGCTCAGTCAGACCCAGTGGTGACATGTGGCAAGACGCTCCTCGGGGCGCGTATTGCTTGGGCATCTCTCCTGGATGCACTCTGTCAGACCCAGTGTTGACATGTGGCAAGACTCTCCTCGGGGCGCGTCTTGCTTGGGCTTCTCTCATGGAGGCCCTCAGTCAGACCCAGTGTTGACATGTGTCAAGACGCTCCTCGGGGCGTGTCTTGCTTGGGCCTCTCTCCTGGAGGCGCTCAGTCAGACCCAGTGTTGACATGTGGCAAGACGCTCCTCGGGGCGCTTCTTGCTTGGGCTTCTCTCCTGGAGGCCCTCAGTCAGACCCATTGTTGACATGTGGCAAAACGCTCCTCGGGGCACGTCTTGCTTGGGCTTCTCTCCTGGAGGCGCTCAAACAGACCGAGTAGTGACATGTGGCAAGACGCTCCTCGGGGCGCGTCTTGCTTGGACCTCTCTCCCTGAGGCGCTCTGTCAGACCCAGTGTTGACATTTGGCAAGACACTCCTCGGGGCGCGTCTTGCTTGGGCCTCTCTCATGGAGGCCCTCTGTCAGACCCAGTGTTGACATGTGTCAAGACGCTCCTCGGGGGGCGTCTTGCTTTGGCCTCTCTCCTGGAGGCGCTCAGTCAGACCGAGTGCTGACATGTGGCAAGAAGCTCCTCGGGGCGCGTCTTGCTTGGGCTTCTCTCCTGGAGGCCCTCAGTAAGAACCATTGTTGACATGTGGCAAGACGCTCCTCGGGGCGCGTCTTGCTTGGGCCTCTCTCCAGAAGGCCCTCAATCAGACCCAGTGTTGACACGTGGCAAGACGCTCCTCGGGGCGCGTCTTGCTTGGGCCTCTCTCCTGGAGGCGCTCAGTCAGACCCAGTGTTGACATGTGGCAAGACACTCCTCGGGGCGCGTCTTGCTTGGGCCTCTCTCATGGAGGCCCTGTGTCAGACCCAGTGTTGACATGTGTCAAGATGCTCCTCGGGGCGCATCTTGCTTTGGCCTCTCTCCTGGAGGCGCTCAGTCAGACCGAGTGCTGAGTACTGTGGCAAGAAGCTCCTCGGGGCGCGTCTTGCTTGGGCTTCTCTCCTGGAGGCCCTCAGTAAGACCCATTGTTGACATGTGGCAAGACGCTCCTCGGGGTGCGTCTTGCTTGGGCCTCTCTCCTGGAGGCGCTCAGTCAGACTGAGTAGTGACATGTGGCCTGACGCTCCTCGGGGCGCGTGTTGCTTCGGCCTCTCTCCTGGAGGCACTCAGTCAAACCAAGTGGTGACATGTGGCAAGACACTCCTCGGGGCGCGTCTTGCTTGGGCCTCTCTCCAGAAGGCCCTCAATCAGAACCAGTGTTGACACGTGGCAAGACGCTCCTCGGGGCGCGTCTTGCTTGGGCCTCTCTCCTGGAGGCGCTCAGTTAGACTGAGTAGTGACATGTGGCCTGACGCTCCTCGGGGTGCTGTTGCTTGGGCCTCTCTCCTGGAGGCGCTCAGTCAGACCAAGTGGTGACATGTGGCAAGACACTCCTCGGGGCGCATCTTGCTTGGGCCTCTCTCCTGGAGGCCCTCTGTCAGACCCAGTGTTGACATGTGTCAAGACGCTCCTCGGGGCGCGTCTTGCTTGGGCTTCTCTCCTGGAGGCCCTCAGTCAGACCCATTGTTGACATGTGGCAAGACGCTCCTCGGGGCGCGTCTTGCTTGGGCCTCTCTCCTGGAGGCGCTCAGTCAGACCGAGTGCTGACATGTGGCAAGACGCTCCTCGGGGCGCGTCTTGCTTGGGCTTCTCTCCTGGAGGCGCTCAGAAAAACCCAGTGTTGACATGTGACAAGACGCTCCTCGGGGCGCGTCTTGCTTGGGCCTCTCTCCTGGAGGCGCTCAGTCAGAACCAGAGGTGACATGTGGCAAGACGCTCCTCGGGGCGCGTCTTGCTTGGGCCTCTCTCCTGGAGGCCCTCAGTCAGACCCATTGTTCACATGTGGCAAGACGCTCCTCCGGGCGCATCTTGCTTGGGCCTCTCTCCTGGAGGCCCTCAGTCAGACCCATTGTTGACATGTGGCAAGACGCTCCTCGGGGCGCGTCTTGCTTGGGCCTCTCTCCTGGAGGCGCTCAGTCAGACAGAGTGCTGACATTAGGTAAGACGCTCCTCGGGGCGCGTCTTGCTGGGGCCCTCTCTCCTGGAGGCGCTCAGTCAGACCCAGTGCTGACATGTGGCAAGACGCTCCTCGGGGCGCGTCTTGCTTGGGCCTCTCTCCTGGAGGCGCTCAGTCAGACTGAGTAGTGACATGTGGCCTCACGCTCCTCGGGGCGCGTCTTGCTTGGGCCTCTCTCCTGGAGGCGCTCAGTCAGACCCAGTGGTGACATGTGGCAAGACACTCCTCGGGGCGCGTCTTGCTTGGGCCTCTCTCCTGGAGGCCCTCTGTCAGACCCAGTGTTGACATGTGTCAAGACGCTCCTCGGGGCACGTCTTGCTTGGGCCTCTCTCCTGGAGGCGCTCAGTCAGACCCAGTGGTGACACGTGGAAAGACGCTCCTCGGGGCGCGTCTTGCTTGGGCCTCTCTCCTGGAGGCGCTCAGTCAGACCCAGTGTTGGCATGTGGCAAGACACTCCTCGGGGCGCGTCTTGGTTGGGCCTCTTTCCTGGAGGCGCTCATTTAGACCCAGTGGTGACATGTGGCAAGACGCTCCTCGGGGCGCGTATTGCTTGGGCCTCTCTCCTGAATGCCCTCTGTCAGACCGAGTGTTGACATGTGGCAGTACTCTCCTCGGGGCGCGTCTTGCTTGGGCTTCTCTCATGGAGGCCCTCAGTCCGACCCAGTGTTGACATGTGTCAAGACACTCCTCGGGGCGTGTCTTGCTTGGGCCTCTCTCCTGGAGGCGCTCAGTCAGACCCAGTGCTGACAAGTGGCAAGACGCTCCTCCGAGCGCGTCTTGCTTGGGCCTCTCTCCTGGAGGCGCTCAGTCAGACCCAGTGTTCACATGTGGCAAGACTCTCCTCGGGGCGCGTCTTGCTAGGGCCTCTCTCCTGGAGGCGCTCAGTCAGACCCAGTGTTGACATGTGGCAAGACGCTCCTCGGGGCGCGTCTTGCTTGGGCCTCTCTCCTGGAGGCGCTCAGTCAGACCGAGTGCTGACATGTGGCAAGACGCTCCTCGGGGCGCGTCTTGCTTGGGCTTCTCTCCTGGAGGCCCTCAGTCAGACCCATTGTTGACATGTGGCAAGACGCTCCTCGGGGCGCGTCTTATTTGGGCCTCTCTCCTAGAGGCCCTCAGTCAGACCCAGTGTTGACATGTTGCAAGACGCTCCTCGGGGCGCGTCTTGCTTGGGCTTCTCTCCTGGAGGCCCTCAGTCAGACCCATTGTTGACATGTGGCAAGACGCTCCTCGGGGCACGTCTTGCTTGTACCTCTCTCCTGGAGGCGCTCAGTCAGACCGAGTAGTTACATGTGGCAAGACGCTCCTCGGGGCGCGTCTTGCTTGGACCTCTCTCCTGGAGGCGCTCAGTTAGACCGAGTAGTGACATGTGGCAAGACGCTCCTCGGGGCGCGTCTTGCTTGGGCCTCTCTCCTGGAGGCGCTCAGTCAGACCGAGTGCTGACATAAGGCAAGACTCTCCTCGGGGCGCGTCTTGCTTGGACCTCTCTCATGGAGGCCCTCTGTCAGACCCAGTGTTTACATGTGTCAAGACGCTCCTCGGGGCGCGTCTTGCTTGGGCCTCTCTCCTGGAGGCGCTCAGTCAGACCGAGTGCTGACATGTGGCAAGAAGCTCCTCGAGGCGCGTCTTGCTTGGGCTTCTCTCCTGGAGGCCCTCAGTCAGACCCATTGTTGACATGTGGCAAGACGCTCCTCGGGGCGCGTCTTGCTTGGGCCTCTCTCCAGAAGGCCCTCAATCAGACCCAGTGTTGACACGTGGCAAGACGCTCCTCGGGGCACTTCTTGCTTGGGCCTCTCTCCTGGAGGCGCTCAGTCAGACCCAGAGGTGACATGTGGCAAGACGCTCCTCGGGGCGCGTCTTGCTTGGGCCTCTCTCCTGGAGGCCCTCTTTCAGATCCATTGTTGACATGTGGCAAGACGCTCCTCCGGGCGCATCTTGCTTGGGCATCTCTCCTGGAGGCCCTCAGTCAGACCCATTGTTGACATGTGGCAAGACGCTCCTCGGGGCGCGTCTTGCTGGGGCCTCTCTCCTGGAGGCGCTCAGTCAGACCCAGTGCTGACATGTGGCAAGACGCTCCTCGGGGCGCGTCTTGCCTGGGCCTCTCTCCTGGAGGCGCTCAGTCAGACTGAGTAGTGACATGTGGCCTGACGCTCCTCGGGGCGCGTCTTGCTTGGGCCTCTCTCCTGGAGGCGCTCAGCCAGACCCAGTGGTGACATGTGGCAAGACACTCCTCGGGGCGCGTCTTGCTTGGGCCTCTCTCCTGGAGGCCCTCTGTCAGACCCAGTGTTGACATGTGTCAAGACGCTCCTCGGGGCGCGTCTTGCTTGGGCCTCTCTCCTGGAGGCGCTCAGTCAGACCCAGTGGTGACACGTGGAAAGACGCTCCTCGGGGCGCGTCTTGCTTGGGCCTCTCTCCTGGAGGCGCTCAGTCAGACCGAGTGCTGACATGTGGCAAGATGCTCCTCGGGGCGCATCTTGCTTGTGCTTCTCTCCTGGAGGCCCTCAGTCAGACCCATTGTTGACATTTGGCAAGACGCTCCTCGGGGCGCGTCTTATTTGGGCCTCTCTCCTAGAGGCCCTCAGTCAGACCCAGTGTTGACATGTGGCAAGACGCTCCTCGGGGCGCGTCTTGCTTGGGCTTCTCTCCTGGAGGCCCTCAGTCAGACCCATTGTTGACATGTGGCAAGACGCTCCTCGGGGCACGTCTTGCTTGGGCCTCTCTCCTGGAGGCGCTCAGTCAGACCGAGTGCTGACATGTGGCAAGAAGCTCCTCGGGGCGCGTCTTGCTTGGGCCTCTCTCCTGGATGCCCTCTGTCAGACCCAGTGTTGACATATGGCAAGACTCTCCTCGGGGCGCGTCTTGCTTGGGCTTCTCTCATGGAGGCCCTCAGTCAGACCCAGTGTTGACATGTGGCAAGACGCTCCTCGGGGCACGTCTTGCTTGGGCCTCTCTCCTGGAGGCGCTCAGTCAGTCCCAGTGTTGACACGTGGCAAGACGCTCCTCGGGCGCTTCTTGCTTGGGCCTCTCTCCTGGAGGCGCTCAGTCAGACCCAGTGATGACATGTGGCAAGACGCTCCTCGGGGCGCGTATTGCTTGGGCCTCTCTCCTGGATGCCCTCTGTCAGACCCAGTGTTGACATATGGCAAGACTCTCCTCGGGGCGCGTCTTGCTTGGGCTTCTCTCATGGAGGCCCTCAGTCAGACCCAGTGTTGACATGTGGCAAGACGCTCCTCGGGGCACGTCTTGCTTGGGCCTCTCTCCTGGAGGCGCTCAGTCAGACCCAGAGGAGACATGTGTCAAGATGCTCCTCGGGGCGCGTCTTGCTTGGGCCTCTCTCCTGGAGGCGCTCAGTCAGACCGAGTGCTGACATGTGGCAAGACGCTCCTCGGGGCGCGTCTTGCTTGGGCCTCTCTCCTGGATGCCCTCTGTCAGACCCAGTGTTGACATGTGGCAAGAAGCTCCTCGGGGCGCGTCTTGCTTGGGCTTCTCTCCTGGAGGCCCTCAGTCAGACCCATTGTTGACATGTGGCAAGACGCTCCTCGGGGCGCGTCTTGCTTGGGCCTCTCTCCAGAAGGCCCTCAATAAGACCCAGTGTTTACACGTGGCAAGACGCTCCTCGGGGCGCTTCTTGCTTGGGCCTCTCTCCTGGAGGCGCTCAGTCAGACCCAGTGGTGACATGTGGCAAGACGCTCCTCGGGGCGCGTATTGCTTGGGCCTCTCTCCTGGATGCCCTCTGTCAGACCCAGTGTTGACATGTGGCAAGACTCTCCTCGGGGCGTGTCTTGCTTGGGCCTCTCTCCTGGAGGCGCTCAGTCAGACCCAGTGTTGACATGTGGCAAGACGCTCCTCGGGGCGCGTCTTGCTTGGGCTTCTCTCCTGGAGGCCCTCAGTCAGACCCATTGTTGACATGTGGCAAGACGCTCCTCGGGGCACGTCTTGCTTGGGCCTCTCTCCTGGAGGCGCTCAGTCAGACCGAGTAGTGACATGTGACAAGACGCTCCTCGGGGCCCGTCTTGCTTGGGCCTCTCTCCTGGAGGCGCTCAGTCAGACCCAGTGTTGACATGTGGCAAGACACTCCTCGGGGCGTGTCTTGCTTGGGCCTCTCTCCTGGAGGTTCTCAGTCAGACCCAGTGTTGACATGTGTCAAGATGCTCCTCGGGGCGCCTCTTGCTGGGGCTTCTCTCATGGAGGCACTCAGTCAGACACAGTGTTGACATGTGGCAAGACGCTCCTCGGGGCACGTCTTGCTTGGGCCTCTCTCCTGGAGGCGCTCAGTCAGACCCAGAGGAGACATGTGTCAAGATGCTCCTCGGGGCGCGTCTTGCTTGGGCCTCTCTCCTGTAGGCGCTCAGTCAGACCGAGTGCTGACATGTGGCAAGACGCTCCTCCGGGCGCGTCTCATTTGGGCCTCTCTCCTGGAGGCCCTTAGTCAGACCCAGTGTTGACATGTGGCAAGACGCTCCTCGGGGCGCGTCTTGCTTGGGCTTCTCTCCTGGAGGCCTTCAGTCAGACCCAGTGTTGACACGTGGCAAGACGCTCCTCGAGGCGCGTCTTGCTTGGGCTTCTCTCCTGGAGGCCTTCAGTCAGACCCATTGTTGACATGTGGCAAGACGCTCCTCGGGGCACGTCTTGCTTGGGCCTCTCTCCTGGAGGCGCTCAGTCAGACCGAGTAGTGACATGTGGCAAGACGCTCCTCGGGGCGCATCTTGCTTGGGCCTCTCTCCTGGAGGCCCTCAGTCAGACCCATTGTTGACATGTGGCAAGACGCTCCTCGGGGCGCGTCTTGCTTGGGCCTCTCTCCAGAAGGTCCTCAATAAGACCCAGTGTTGACACGTGGCAAGACGCTCCTCGGGGCGCTTCTTGCTTGGGCCTCTCTCCTGGAGGCGCTCAGTCAGACCCAGTGGTGACATGTGGCAAGACGCTCCTCGGGGCGCGTATTGCTTGGGCCTCTCTCCTGGATGCCCTCTGTCAGACCCAGTGTTGACATGTGGCAAGACTCTCCTCGGGGCGTGTCTTGCTTCGGCCTCTCTCCTGGAGGCGCTCAGTCAGACCGAGTAGTGACATGTGACAAGACGCTCCTCGGGGCCCGTCTTGCTTGGGCCTCTCTCCTGGAGGCGCTCAGTCAGACCCAGTGTTGACATGTGGCAAGACGCTCCTCGGGGCGTGTCTTGCTTGGGCCTCTCTCCTGGAGGTTCTCAGTCAGACCCAGTGTTGACATGTGGCAAGATGCTCCTCGGGGCGCGTCTTGCTGGGGCTTCTCTCATGGAGGCACTCAGTCAGACACAGTGTTGACATGTGGCAAGACACTCCTCGGGGCACGTCTTGCTTGGGCCTCTCTCCTGGAGGCGCTCAGTCAGACCCAGAGGAGACATGTGTCAAGATGCTCCTCGGGGCGCGTCTTGCTTGGGCCTCTCTCCTGTAGGCGCTCAGTCAGACCGAGTGCTGACATGTGGCAAGACGCTCCTCCGGGCGCGTCTCATTTGGGCCTCTCTCCTGGAGGCCCTCAGTCAGACCCAGTGTTGACATGTGGCAAGACGCTCCTCGGGGCGCGTCTTGCTTGGGCTTCTCTCCTGGAGGCCTTCAGTCAGACCCATTGTTGACATGTGGCAAGACGCTCCTCGGGGCACGTCTTGCTTGGGCCTCTCTCCTGGAGGCGCTCAGTCAGACCGAGTAGTGACATGTGACAAGACGCTCCTCGGGGCCCGTCTTGCTTGGGCCTCTCTCCTGGAGGCGCTCAGTCAGACCCAGTGTTGACATGTGGCAAGACGCTCCTCGGGGCGTGTCTTGCTTGGGCCTCTCTCCTGGAGGTTCTCAGTCAGACCCAGTGTTGACATGTGTCAAGATGCTCCTCGGGGCGCGTCTTGCTGGGGCTTCTCTCATGGAGGCACTCAGTCAGACACAGTGTTGACATGTGGCAAGACGCTCCTCGGGGCACGTCTTGCTTGGGCCTCTCTCCTGGAGGCGCTCAGTCAGACCCAGAGGAGACATGTGTCAAGATGCTCCTCGGGGCGCGTCTTGCTTGGGCCTCTCTCCTGTAGGCGCTCAGTCAGACCGAGTGCTGACATGTGGCAAGACGCTCCTCCGGGCGCGTCTCATTTGGGCCTCTCTCCTGGAGGCCCTTAGTCAGACCCAGTGTTGACATGTGGCAAGACGCTCCTCGGGGCGCGTCTTGCTTGGGCTTCTCTCCTGGAGGCCTTCAGTCAGACCCAGTGTTGACACGTGGCAAGACGCTCCTCGAGGCGCGTCTTGCTTGGGCTTCTCTCCTGGAGGCCTTCAGTCAGACCCATTGTTGACATGTGGCAAGACGCTCCTCGGGGCACGTCTTGCTTGGGCCTCTCTCCTGGAGGCGCTCAGTCAGACCGAGTAGTGACATGTGGCAAGACGCTCCTCGGGGCGCATCTTGCTTGGGCCTCTCTCCTGGAGGCCCTCAGTCAGACCCATTGTTGACATGTGGCAAGACGCTCCTCGGGGCGCGTCTTGCTTGGGCCTCTCTCCAGAAGGTCCTCAATAAGACCCAGTGTTGACACGTGGCAAGACGCTCCTCGGGGCGCTTCTTGCTTGGGCCTCTCTCCTGGAGGCGCTCAGTCAGACCCAGTGGTGACATGTGGCAAGACGCTCCTCGGGGCGCGTATTGCTTGGGCCTCTCTCCTGGATGCCCTCTGTCAGACCCAGTGTTGACATGTGGCAAGACTCTCCTCGGGGCGTGTCTTGCTTCGGCCTCTCTCCTGGAGGCGCTCAGTCAGACCCAGTGTTGACATGTGGCAAGACGCTCCTCGGGGCGCGTCTTGCTTGGGCTTCTCTCCTGGAGGCCCTCAGTCAGACCCATTGTTGACATGTGGCAAGACGCTCCTCGGGGCACGTCTTGCTTGGGCCTCTCTCCTGGAGGCGCTCAGTCAGACCGAGTAGTGACATGTGACAAGACGCTCCTCGGGGCCCGTCTTGCTTGGGCCTCTCTCCTGGAGGCGCTCAGTCAGACCAAGTGTTGACATGTGGCAAGACGCTCCTCGGGGCGTGTCTTGCTTGGGCCTCTCTCCTGGAGGTTCTCAGTCAGACCCAGTGTTGACATGTGGCAAGATGCTCCTCGGGGCGCGTCTTGCTGGGGCTTCTCTCATGGAGGCACTCAGTCAGACACAGTGTTGACATGTGGCAAGACACTCCTCGGGGCACGTCTTGCTTGGGCCTCTCTCCTGGAGGCGCTCAGTCAGACCCAGAGGAGACATGTGTCAAGATGCTCCTCGGGGCGCGTCTTGCTTGGGCCTCTCTCCTGTAGGCGCTCAGTCAGACCAAGTGCTGACATGTGGCAAGACGCTCCTCCGGGCGCGTCTCATTTGGGCCTCTCTCCTGGAGGCCCTCAGTCAGACCCAGTGTTGACATGTGGCAAGACGCTCCTCGGGGCGCGTCTTGCTTGGGCTTCTCTCCTGGAGGCCTTCAGTCAGACCCATTGTTGACATGTGGCAAGACGCTCCTCGGGGCACGTCTTGCTTGGGCCTCTCTCCTGGAGGCGCTCAGTCAGACCGAGTAGTGACATGTGGCAAGACGCTCCTCGGGGCGCATCTTGCTTTGGCCTCTCTCCTGGAGGCGCTCAGTCAGACCGAGTGCTGACATAAGGCAAGACGCTCCTCGGGACGCGTCTTGCTGTGGCCTCTCTCCTGGAGGTGCTCAATCAGACCCAGTGGTGACACGTGGCAAGACGCTCCTCGGGGCGCATCTTGCTTGGGCCTCTATCCTGGAGGTGCTAAGTCAGACCCAGTGTTGACACGTGGCAAGACGCTCCTCGGGGCTCGTCATGCTTGGGCCTCTATCCTGGAGGCGCTCAGTCAGACCCAGTGTTGACATGTGGCAAGACACTCCTCGGGGCGCGTCTTGCTTGGGCCTCTCTCCCGAAGGCCCTCAATCAGACCCAGTGTTGACACGTGGCAAGACGCTCCTCGGGGCGCTTCTTGCTTGGGCCTCTCTCCTGGAGGCGCTCAGTCAGACCGAGTGCTGACATGTGGCAAGACGCTACTCCGGGCGCGTCTTGCTTGGGCCTCTCTCCTGGATGCCCTCTGTCAGACCCAGTGTTGACATGTGGCAAGACACTCCTCGGGGCGCGTCTTGCTTGGGCCTCTCTCCCGAAGGCCCTCAATCAGACCCAGTGTTGACACGTGGCAAGACGCTCCTCGGGGCGCTTCTTGCTTGGGCCTCTCTCCTGGAGGCGCTCAGTCAGACCGAGTGCTGACATGTGGCAAGACGCTACGCCGGGCGCGTCTTGCTTGGACCTCTCTCCTGGATGCCCTCTGTCAGACCCAGTGTTGACATGTGGCAAGAAGCTCCTCGGGGCGCGTCTTGCTTGGGCTTCTCTCCTGGAGGCCCTCAGTCAGACCCATTGTTGACATGTGGCAAGACGCTCCTCGGGGCGCGTCTTGCTTGGGCCTCTCTCCAGAAGGTCCTCAATAAGACCCAGTGTTGACACGTGGCAAGACGCTCCTCGGGGCGCTTCTTGCTTGGGCCTCTCTCCTGGAGGCGCTCAGTCAGACCCAGTGGTGACATGTGGCAAGACGCTCCTCGGGGAGCGTATTGCTTGGGCCTCTCTCCTGGATGCCCTCTGTCAGACCCAGTGTTGACATGTGGCAAGACTCTCCTCGGGGCGTGTCTTGCTTCGGCCTCTCTCCTGGAGGCGCTCAGTCAGACCCAGTGTTGACATGTGGCAAGACGCTCCTCGGGGCGCGTCTTGCTTGGGCTTCTCTCCTGGAGGCCCTCAGTCAGACCCATTGTTGACATGTGGCAAGACGCTCCTCGGGGCACGTCTTGCTTGGGCCTCTCTCCTGGAGGCGCTCAGTCAGACCGAGTAGTGACATGTGACAAGACGCTCCTCGGGGCCCGTCTTGCTTGGGCCTCTCTCCTGGAGGCGCTCAGTCAGACCCAGTGTTGACATGTGGCAAGACGCTCCTCGGGGCGTGTCTTGCTTGGGCCTCTCTCCTGGAGGTTCTCAGTCAGACCCAGTGTTGACATGTGGCAAGATGCTCCTCGGGGCGCGTCTTGCTGGGGCTTCTCTCATGGAGGCACTCAGTCAGACACAGTGTTGACATGTGGCAAGACACTCCTCGGGGCACGTCTTGCTTGGGCCTCTCTCCTGGAGGCGCTCAGTCAGACCCAGAGGAGACATGTGTCAAGATGCTCCTCGGGGCGCGTCTTGCTTGGGCCTCACTCCGGTAGGCGCTCAGTCAGACCGAGTGCTGACATGTGGCAAGACGCTCCTCCGGGCGCGTCTCATTTGGGCCTCTCTCCTGGAGGCCCTCAGTCAGACCCAGTGTTGACATGTGGCAAGACGCTCCTCGGGGCGCGTCTTGCTTGGGCTTCTCTCCTGGAGGCCTTCAGTCAGACCCATTGTTGACATGTGGCAAGACGCTCCTCGGGGCACGTCTTGCTTGGGCCTCTCTCCTGGAGGCGCTCAGTCAGACCGAGTAGTGACATGTGGCAAGACGCTCCTCGGGGCGCATCTTGCTTTGGCCTCTCTCCTGGAGGCGCTCAGTCAGACCGAGTGCTGACATAAGGCAAGACGCTCCTCGGGACGCGTCTTGCTGTGGCCTCTCTCCTGGAGGTGCTCAATCAGACCCAGTGGTGACACGTGGCAAGACGCTCCTCGGGGCGCATCTTGCTTGGGCCTCTATCCTGGAGGTGCTAAGTCAGACCCAGTGTTGACACGTGGCAAGACGCTCCTCGGGGCTCGTCATGCTTGGGCCTCTATCCTGGAGGCGCTCAGTCAGACCCAGTGTTGACATGTGGCAAGACACTCCTCGGGGCGCGTCTTGCTTGGGCCTCTCTCCCGAAGGCCCTCAATCAGACCCAGTGTTGACACGTGGCAAGACGCTCCTCGGGGCGCTTCTTGCTGGGCCTCTCTCCTGGAGGCGCTCAGTCAGACCCAGTGGTGACATGTGGCAAGACGCTCCTCGGGGCACGTATTGCTTGGGCCTCTCTCCTGGATGCCCTCTGTCAGACCCAGTGTTGACATGTGGCAAGACTCTCCTCGGGGCGCGTCTTGCTTGGGCTTCTCTCATGGAGGCCCTCAGTCAGACCCAGTGTTGACATGTGTCAAGACGCTCCTCGGGGCGTGTCTTGCTTGGGCCTCTCTCCTGGAGGCGCTCAGTCAGACCCAGTGTTGACATCTGGCAAAACGCTCCTCGGGGCGCTTCTTGCTTGGGCCTCTCTCCTGGAGGCGCTCAGTCAGACCCAGTGGTGACATGTGGCAAGACGCTCCTCGGGGCGCGTATTGCTTGGGCCTCTCTCCTGGATGCCCTCTGTCAGACCCAGTGTTGACATGTGGCAAGACTCTCCTCGGGGCGTGTCTTGCTTCGGCCTCTCTCCTGGAGGCGCTCAGTCAGACCCAGTGTTGACATGTGGCAAGACGCTCCTCGGGGCGCGTCTTGCTTGGGCTTCTCTCCTGGAGGCCCTCAGTCAGACCCATTGTTGACATGTGGCAAGACGCTCCTCGGGGCACGTCTTGCTTGGGCCTCTCTCCTGGAGGCGCTCAGTCAGACCGAGTAGTGACATGTGACAAGACGCTCCTCGGGGCCCGTCTTGCTTGGGCCTCTCTCCTGGAGGCGCTCAGTCAGACCGAGTGCTGACATGTGGCAAGACGCTCCTCCGGGCGCGTCTCATTTGGGCCTCTCTCCTGGAGGCCCTCAGTCAGACCCAGTGTTGACATGTGGCAAGACGCTCCTCGGGGCGCGTCTTGCTTGGGCTTCTCTCCTGGAGGCCTTCAGTCAGACCCATTGTTGACATGTGGCAAGACGCTCCTCGGGGCACGTCTTGCTTGGGCCTCTCTCCTGGAGGCACTCAGTCAGACCGAGTAGTGACATGTGGCAAGACGCTCCTCGGGGCGCATCTTGCTTTGGCCTCTCTCCTGGAGGCGCTCAGTCAGACCGAGTGCTGACATAAGGCAAGACGCTCCTCGGGACGCGTCTTGCTGTGGCCTCTCTCCTGGAGGTGCTCAATCAGACCCAGTGGTGACACGTGGCAAGACGCTCCTCGGGGCGCATCTTGCTTGGGCCTCTATCCTGGAGGTGCTAAGTCAGACCCAGTGTTGACACGTGGCAAGACGCTCCTCGGGGCTCGTCATGCTTGGGCCTCTATCCTGGAGGCGCTCAGTCAGACCCAGTGTTGACATGTGGCAAGACACTCCTCGGGGCGCGTCTTGCTTGGGCCTCTCTCCCGAAGGCCCTCAATCAGACCCAGTGTTGACACGTGGCAAGACGCTCCTCGGGGCGCTTCTTGCTTGGGCCTCTCTCCTGGAGGCGCTCAGTCAGACCCAGTGGTGACATGTGGCAAGACGCTCCTCGGGGCACGTATTGCTTGGGCCTCTCTCCTGGATGCCCTCTGTCAGACCCAGTGTTGACATGTGGCAAGACTCTCCTCGGGGCGCGTCTTGCTTGGGCTTCTCTCATGGAGGCCCTCAGTCAGACCCAGTGTTGACATGTGTCAAGACGCTCCTCGGGGCGTGTCTTGCTTGGGCCTCTCTCCTGGAGGCGCTCAGTCAGACCCAGTGTTGACATCTGGCAAAACGCTCCTCGGGGCGCTTCTTGCTTGGGCTTCTCTCCTGGAGGCGCTAAGTCAGACCCAGTGTTGACACGTGGCAAGACGCTCCTCGGGGCTTGTCATGCTTGGGCCTCTATCCTGGAGGCGCTCAGTCAGACCCAGTGTTGACATGTGGCAAGACACTCCTCGGGGTGCGTCTTGCTTGGGCCTCTCTCCCGAAGGCCCTCAATCAGACCCAGTGTTGACACGTGGCAAGACGCTCCTCGAGGCGCGTCTTGCTTGGGCTTCTCTCCTGGAGGCCTTCAGTCAGACCCATTGTTGACATGTGGCAAGACGCTCCTCGGGGCACGTCTTGCTTGGGCCTCTCTCCTGGAGGCGCTCAGTCAGACCGAGTAGTGACATGTGGCAAGACGCTCCTCGGGGCGCATCTTGCTTGGGCCTCTCTCCTGGAGGCGCTCAGTCAGACCGAGTGCTGACATAAGGCAAGACGCTCCTCGGGGCGCGTCTTGCTGGGGCCTCTCTCCTGGAGGTGCTCAATCAGACCCAGTGGTGACACGTGGCAAGACGCTCCTCGGGGCACATCTTGCTTGGGCCTCTCTCCTGGAGGCGCTAAGTCAGACCCAGTGTTGACACGTGGCAAGACGCTCCTCGGGGCTCGTCATGCTTGGGCCTCTATCCTGGAGGCGCTCAGTCAGACCCAGTGTTGACATGTGGCAAGACACTCCTCGGGGCGCGTCTTGCTTGGGCATCTCTCCTGGAGGCCCTCTGTCAGACCCAGTGTTGACATGTGTCAAGACGCTCCTCGGGGCGCGTCTTGCTTTGGCCTCTCTCCTGGAGGCGCTCAGTCAGACCCAGTGGTGACATGTGGCAAGACGCTCCTCGGGGCGCGTCTTGCTTGGGCCTCTCTCCCGAAGGCCCTCAATCAGACCCAGTGTTGACAAGTGGCAAGACGCTCCTCGGGCGCTTCTTGCTTGGGCCTCTCTCCTGGAGGCGCTCAGTAAGACCCAGTGGTGACATGTGGCAAGACGCTCCTCGGGGCGCGTATTGCTTGGGCCTCTCTCCTGGATGCCCTCTGTCAGACCCAGTGTTGACATATGGCAAGACTCTCCTCGGGGCGCGTCTTGCTTGGGCTTCTCTCATGGAGGCCCTCAGTCAGACCCAGTGTTGACATGTGGCAAGACGCTCCTCGGGGCACGTCTTGCTTGGGCCTCTCTCCTGGAGGCGCTCAGTCAGACCCAGAGGAGACATGTGTCAAGATGCTCCTCGGGGCGCGTCTTGCTTGGGCCTCTCTCCTGGAGGCGCTCAGTCAGACCGAGTGCTGACATGTGGCAAGACGCTACTCCGGGCGCGTCTTGCTTGGGCCTCTCTCCTGGATGCCCTCTGTCAGACCCAGTGTTGACATGTGGCAAGAAGCTCCTCGGGGCGCGTCTTGCTTGGGCTTCTCTCCTGGAGGCCCTCAGTCAGACCCATTGTTGACATGTGGCAAGACGCTCCTCGGGGCGCGTCTTGCTTGGGCCTCTCTCCAGAAGGTCCTCAATAAGACCCAGTGTTGACACGTGGCAAGACGCTCCTCGGGGCGCTTCTTGCTTGGGCCTCTCTCCTGGAGGCGCTCAGTCAGACCCAGTGGTGACATGTGGCAAGACGCTCCTCGGGGCGCGTATTGCTTGGGCCTCTCTCCTGGATGCCCTCTGTCAGACCCAGTGTTGACATGTGGCAAGACTCTCCTCGGGGCGTGTCTTGCTTCGGCCTCTCTCCTGGAGGCGCTCAGTCAGACCCAGTGTTGACATGTGGCAAGACGCTCCTCGGGGCGCGTCTTGCTTGGGCTTCTCTCCTGGAGGCCCTCAGTCAGACCCATTGTTGACATGTGGCAAGACGCTCCTCGGGGCACGTCTTGCTTGGGCCTCTCTCCTGGAGGCGCTCAGTCAGACCGAGTAGTGACATGTGACAAGACGCTCCTCGGGGCCCGTCTTGCTTGGGCCTCTCTCCTGGAGGCGCTCAGTCAGACCCAGTGTTGACATGTGGCAAGACGCTCCTCGGGGCGTGTCTTGCTTGGGCCTCTCTCCTGGAGGTTCTCAGTCAGACCCAGTGTTGACATGTGGCAAGATGCTCCTCGGGGCGCGTCTTGCTGGGGCTTCTCTCATGGAGGCACTCAGTCAGACACAGTGTTGACATGTGGCAAGACGCTCCTCGGGGCACGTCTTGCTTGAGCCTCTCTCCTGGAGGCGCTCAGTCAGACCCAGAGGAGACATGTGTCAAGATGCTCCTCGGGGCGCGTCTTGCTTGGGCCTCTCTCCTGTAGGCGCTCAGTCAGACCGAGTGCTGACATGTGGCAAGACGCTCCTCCGGGCGCGTCTCATTTGGGCCTCTCTCCTGGAGGCCCTCAGTCAGACCCAGTGTTGACATGTGGCAAGACGCTCCTCGGGGCGCGTCTTGCTTGGGCTTCTCTCCTGGAGGCCTTCAGTCAGACCCATTGTTGACATGTGGCAAGACGCTCCTCGGGGCACGTCTTGCTTGGGCCTCTCTCCTGGAGGCGCTCAGTCAGACCGAGTAGTGACATGTGGCAAGACGCTCCTCGGGGCGCATCTTGCTGTGGCCTCTCTCCTGGAGGTGCTCAATCAGACCCAGTGGTGACACGTGGCAAGACGCTCCTCGGGGCGCATCTTGCTTGGGCCTCTATCCTGGAGGCGCTAAGTCAGACCCAGTGTTGACACGTGGCAAGACGCTCCTCGGGGCTCGTCATGCTTGGGCCTCTATCCTGGAGGCGCTCAGTCAGACCCAGTGTTGACATGTGGCAAGACACTCCTTGGGGCGCGTCTTGCTTGGGCCTCTCTCCCGAAGGCCCTCAATCAGACCCAGTGTTGACACGTGGCAAGACGCTCCTCGGGGCGCTTCTTGCTTGGGCCTCTCTCCTGGAGGCGCTCAGTCAGACCCAGTGGTGACATGTGGCAAGACGCTCCTCGGGGCACGTATTGCTTGGGCCTCTCTCCTGGATGCCCTCTGTCAGACCCAGTGTTGACATGTGGCAAGACTCTCCTCGGGGCGCGTCTTGCTTGGGCTTCTCTCATGGGGGCCCTCAGTCAGACCCAGTGTTGACATGTGTCAAGACGCTCCTCGGGGCGTGTCTTGCTTGGGCCTCTCTCCTGGAGGCGCTCAGTCAGACCCAGTGTTGACATCTGGCAAAACGCTCCTCGGGGCGCTTCTTGCTTGGGCTTCTCTCCTGGAGGCCCTCAGTCAGACCAATTGTTGACATGTGGCAAGACGCTCCTCGGGGCGTGTCTTGCTTGGGCCTCTCTCCTGGAGGTGCTCAGTCAGACCGAGTAGTGACATGTGACAAGACGCTCCTCGGGGCGCGTCTTGCTTGGGCCTCTCTCCTGGAGGCGCTCAGTCAGACCCAGTGTTGACATGTGGCAAGACGCTCCTCGGGGCGCGTCTTGCTGGGGCTTCTCTCATGGAGGCACTCAGTCAGACCCAGTGTTGACATGTGGCAAGACGCTCCTCGGGGCACGTCTTGCTTGGGCCTCTCTCCTGGAGGCGCTCAGTCAGACCCAGAGGAGACATGTGTCAAGATGCTCCTCGGGGCGCGTCCTGCTTGGGCCTCTCTCCTGGAGGCGCTCAGTCAGACCGAGTGCTGACATGTGGCAAGACGCTCCTCCGGGCGCGTCTTGCTTGGGCCTCTCTCCTGGAGGCGCTCAGTCAGACCCAGTGTTCACATGTGGCAAGACGCTCCTCGGGGCGCGTCTTGCTTGGGCCTCTCTCCTGGAGGCGCTCAGTCAGACCCAGTGTTGACATGTGGCAAGACGCTCCTCGGGGCACGTCTTGCTTGGGCCTCTCTCCTGGAGGCGCTCAGTAAGACCGAGTGCTGACATGTGGCAAGACGATCCTCGGGGCGCGTCTTGCTTGGGCTTCTCTCCTGGAGGCCCTCAGTCAGACCCATTGTTGACATGTGGCAAGACGCTCCTCGGGGCGCGTCTTGCTTGGGCCTCTCTCCAGAAGGCCCTCAATCAGACCCAGTGTTGACACGTGGCAAGACGCTCCTCGGGGCGCTTCTTGCTTGGGCCTTTCTCCTGGAGGCGCTCAGTCAGACCCAGTGGTGACATGAGGCAAGACGCTCCTCGGGGCGCGTATTGCTTGGGCCTCTCTCCTGGATGCCCTCTGTCAGACCAAGTGTTGACATGTGGCAAGACTCTCCTCGGGGCGCGTCTTGCTTGGGCTTCTCTCATGGAGGCCCTTAGTCAGACCCAGTGTTGACATGTGTCAAGACGCTCCTCGGGGCGTGTCTTGCTTGGGCCTCTCTCCTGGAGGCGCTCATTCAGACCCAGTGTTGACATGTGGCAAGACGCTCCTCGGGGCGCTTCTTGCTTGGGCTTCTCTCCTGGAGGCCCTCAGTCAGACCCATTGTTGACATGTGGCAAGACGCTCCTCGGGGCACGTCTTACTTGGGCCTCTCTCTTGGAGGCGCTCTGTCAGACCGAGTAGTGACATGTTACAAGACGCTCCTCGGGGCGCGTCTTGGTTGGGCCTCTCTCCTGGAGGCGCTCAGTCAGACCCAGTTTTGACAGGTGGCAAGACGCTCCTCGGGGCGCGTCTTGCTTGGGCCTCTCTCCTGGAGGTTCTCAGTCAGACCCAGTGTTGACATGTGGCAAGACGCTCCTGGGGCACGTCTTGCTTGGGCTTCTCTCCTGGAGGCGCTCAGTCAGACCGAGTGCTGACATGTGGCAAGACGCTCCTCGGGGCGCTTCTTGCTTGGGCTTCTCTCCTGGAGGCCCTCAGTCAGACCCATTGTTGACAATTGGCAAGACGCTCCTCGGGGCACGTCTTACTTGGGCCTCTCTCCTGGAGGCGCTCTGTCAGACCGAGTAGTGACATGTTACAAGACGCTACTCCGGGCGCGTCTTGCTTGGGCCTCTCTCCTGGATGCCCTCTGTCAGACCCAGTGTTGACATGTGGCAAGAAGCTCCTCGGGGCGCGTCTTGCTTGGGCTTCTCTCCTGGAGGCCCTCAGTCAGACCCATTGTTGACATGTGGCAAGACGCTCCTCGGGGCGCGTCTTGCTTGGGCCTCTCTCCAGAAGGTCCTAAATAAGACCCAGTGTTGACACGTGGCAAGACGCTCCTCGGGGCGCTTCTTGCTTGGGCCTCTCTCCTGGAGGCGCTCAGTCAGACCCAGTGGTGACATGTGGCAAGACTCTCCTCGGGGCGTGTCTTGCTTCGGCCTCTCTCCTGGAGGCGCTCAGTCAGACCCAGTGTTGACATGTGGCAAGACGCTCCTCGGGGCGCGTCTTGCTTGGGCTTCTCTCCTGGAGGCCCTCAGTCAGACCCATTGTTGACATGTGGCAAGACGCTCCTCGGGGCACGTCTTGCTTGGGCCTCTCTCCTGGAGGCGCTCAGTCAGACCGAGTAGTGACATGTGACAAGACGCTCCTCGGGGCCCGTCTTGCTTGGGCCTCTCTCCTGGAGGCGCTCAGTCAGACCCAGTGTTGACATGTGGCAAGACGCTCCTCGGGGCGTGTCTTGCTTGGGCCTCTCTCCTGGAGGTTCTCAGTCAGACCCAGTGTTGACATGTGGCAAGATGCTCCTCGGGGCGCGTCTTGCTGGGGCTTCTCTCATGGAGGCACTCAGTCAGACACAGTGTTGACATGTGGCAAGACGCTCCTCGGGGCACGTCTTGCTTGGGCCTCTCTCCTGGAGGCGCTCAGTCAGACCCAGAGGAGACATGTGTCAAGATGCTCCTCGGGGCGCGTGTTGCTTGGGCCTCTCTCCTGTAGGCGCTCAGTCAGACCGAGTGCTGACATGTGGCAAGACGCTCCTCCGGGCGCGTCTAATTTGGGCCTCTCTCCTGGAGGCCCTCAGTCAGACCCAGTGTTGACATGTGGCAAGACGCTCCTCGGGGCGCGTCTTGCTTGGGCTTCTCTCCTGGAGGCCTTCAGTCAGACCCATTGTTGACATGTGGCAAGACGCTCCTCGGGGCACGTCTTGCTTGGGCCTCTCTCCTGGAGGCGCTCAGTCAGACCGAGTAGTGACATGTGGCAAGACGCTCCTCGGGGCGCATCTTGCTTTGGCCTCTCTCCTGGAGGCGCTCAGTCAGACCGAGTGCTGACATAAGGCAAGACGCTCCTCGGGACGCGTCTTGCTGTGGCCTCTCTCCTGGAGGTGCTCAATCAGACCCAGTGGTGACACGTGGCAAGACGCTCCTCGGGGCGCATCTTGCTTGGGCCTCTATCCTGGAGGCGCTCAGTCAGACCCAGTGGTGACATGTGGCAAGACGCTCCTCGGGGCACGTATTGCTTGGGCCTCTCTCCTGGATGCCCTCTGTCAGACCCAGTGTTGACATGTGGCAAGACTCTCCTCGGGGCGCGTCTTGCTTGGGCTTCTCTCATGGAGGCCCTCAGTCAGACCCAGTGTTGACATGTGTCAAGACGCTCCTCGGGGTGTGTCTTGCTTGGGCCTCTCTCCTGGAGGCGCTCGGTCAGACCCAGTGTTGACATCTGGCAAAACGCTCCTCGGGGCGCTTCTTGCTTGGGCTTCTCTCCTGGAGGCCCTCAGTCAGACCAATTGTTGACATGTGGCAAGACGCTCCTCGGGGCGTGTCTTGCTTGGGCCTCTCTCCTGGAGGTGCTCAGTCAGACCGAGTAGTGACATGTGACAAGACGCTCCCCGGGGCGCGTCTTGCTTGGGCCTCTCTCCTGGAGGCGCTCAGTCAGACCCAGTGTTGACATGTGGAAAGACGCTCCTCGGGGCGCGTCTTGCTGGGGCTTCTCTCATGGAGGCACTCAGTCAGACCCAGTGTTGACATGTGGCAAGACGCTCCTCGGGGCACGTCTTGCTTGGGCCTCTCTCCTGGAGGCGCTCAGTCAGACCCAGAGGAGACATGTGTCAAGATGCTCCTCGGGGCGCGTCTTGCTTGGGCCTCTCTCCTGGAGGCGCTCAGTCAGACCGAGTGCTGACATGTGGCAAGACGCTCCTCCGGGCGCGTCTTGCTTGGGCCTCTCTCCTGGAGGCGCTCAGTCAGACCCAGTGTTCACATGTGGCAAGACGCTCCTCGGGGCGCGTCTTGCTTGGGCCTCTCTCCTGGAGGCGCTCAGTCAGACCCAGTGTTGACATGTGGCAAGACGCTCCTCGGGGCACGTCTTGCTTGGGCCTCTCTCCTGGAGGCGCTCAGTCAGACCGAGTGCTGACATGTGGCAAGACGATCCTCGGGGCGCGTCTTGCTTGGGCTTCTCTCCTGGAGGCCCTCAGTCAGACCCATTGTTGACATGTGGCAAGACGCTCCTCGGGGCGCGTCTTGCTTGGGCCTCTCTCCAGAAGGCCCTCAATCAGACCCAGTGTTGACACGTGGCAAGACGCTCCTCGGGGCGCTTCTTGCTTGGGCCTTTCTCCTGGAGGCGCTCAGTCAGACCCAGTGGTGACATGATGCAAGACGCTCCTCGGGGCGCGTATTGCTTGGGCCTCTCTCCTGGATGCCCTCTGTCAGACCCATTGTTGACATGTGGCAAGACTCTCCTCGGGGCGCGTCTTGCTTGGGCTTCTCTCATGGAGGCCCTCAGTCAGACCCAGTGTTGACATGTGTCAAGACGCTCCTCGTGGCGTGTCTTGCTTGGGCCTCTCTCCTGGAGGCGCTCAGTCAGACCCAGTGTTGACATGTGGCAAGACGCTCCTCGGGGCGCTTCTTGCTTGGGCTTCTCTCCTGGAGGCCCTCAGTCAGACCCATTGTTGACATGTGGCAAGACGCTCCTCGGGGCACGTCTTACTTGGGCCTCTCTCCTGGAGGCGCTCTGTCAGACCGAGTAGTGACATGTTACAAGACGCTCCTCGGGGCGCGTCTTGGTTGGGCCTCTCTCCTGGAGGCGCTCAGTCAGACCCAGTTTTGACAGGTGGCAAGACGCTCCTCGGGGCGCGTCTTGCTTGGGCCTCTCTCCTGGAGGTTCTCAGTCAGACCCAGTGTTGACATGTGGCAAGACGCTCCTCGGGGCACGTCTTGCTTGGGCTTCTCTCCTGGAGGCGCTCAGTCAGACCGAGTGCTGACATGTGGCAAGACGCTCCTCGGGGCGCTTCTTGCTTGGCGTTCTCTCCTGGAGGCCCTCAGTCAGACCCATTGTTGACATGTGGCAAGACGCTCCTCGGGGCACGTCTTACTTGGGCCTCTCTCCTGGAGGCGCTCTGTCAGACCGAGTAGTGACATGTTACAAGACGCTACTCCGGGCGCGTCTTGCTTGGGCCTCTCTCCTGGATGCCCTCTGTCAGACCCAGTGTTGACATGTGGCAAGAAGCTCCTCGGGGCGCGTCTTGCTTGGGCTTCTCTCCTGGAGGCCCTCAGTCAGACCCATTGTTGACATGTGGCAAGACGCTCCTCGGGGCGCGTCTTGCTTGGGCCTCTCTCCAGAAGGTCCTAAATAAGACCCAGTGTTGACACGTGGCAAGACGCTCCTCGGGGCGCTTCTTGCTTGGGCCTCTCTCCTGGAGGCGCTCAGTCAGACCCAGTGGTGACATGTGGCAAGACGCTCCTCGGGGCGCGTATTGCTTGGGCCTCTCTCCTGGATGCCCTCTGTCAGACCCAGTGTTGACATGTTTGCAAGACTCTCCTCGGGGCGTGTCTTGCTTCGGCCTCTCTCCTGGAGGCGCTCAGTCAGACCCAGTGTTGACATGTGGCAAGACGCTCCTCGGGGCGCGTCTTGCTTGGGCTTCTCTCCTGGAGGCCCTCAGTCAGACCCATTGTTGACATGTGGCAAGACGCTCCTTGGGGCACGTCTTGCTTTGGCCTCTCTCTTGGAGGCGCTCAGTCAGACCGAGTAGTGACATGTGACAAGACGCTCCTCGGGGCCCGTCTTGCTTGGGCCTCTCTCCTGGAGGCGCTCAGTCAGACCCAGTGTTGACATGTGGCAAGACGCTCCTCGGGGCGTGTCTTGCTTGGGCCTCTCTCCTGGAGGTTCTCAGTCAGACCCAGTGTTGACATGTGGCAAGATGCTCCTCGGGGCGCGTCTTGCTGGGGCTTCTCTCATGGAGGCACTCAGTCAGACACAGTGTTGACATGTGGCAAGACGCTCCTCGGGGCACGTCTTGCTTGGGCCTCTCTCCTGGAGGCGCTCAGTCAGACCCAGAGGAGACATGTGTCAAGATGCTCCTCGGGGCGCGTCTTGCTTGGGCCTCTCTCCTGTAGGCGCTCAGTCAGACCGAGTGCTGACATGTGGCAAGACGCTCCTCCGGGCGCGTCTCATTTGGGCCTCTCTCCTGGAGGCCCTCAGTCAGACCCAGTGTTGACATGTGGCAAGACGCTCCTCGGGCGCGTCTTGCTTGGGCTTCTCTCCTGGAGGCCTTCAGTCAGACCCATTGTTGACATGTGGCAAGACGCTCCTCGGGGCACGTCTTGCTTGGGCCTCTCTCCTGGAGGCGCTCAGTCAGACCGAGTAGTGACATGTGGCAAGACGCTCCTCGGGGCGCATCTTGCTTTGGCCTCTCTCCTGGAGGCGCTCAGTCAGACCGAGTGCTGACATAAGGCAAGACGCTCCTCGGGACGCGTCTTGCTGTGGCCTCTCTCCTGGAGGTGCTCAATCAGACCCAGTGGTGACACGTGGCAAGACGCTCCTCGGGGCGCATCTTGCTTGGGCCTCTATCCTGGAGGCGCTAAGTCAGACCCAGTGTTGACATGTGGCAAGACACTCCTCGGGGCGCGTCTTGCTTGGGCCTCTCTCCCGAAGGCCCTCAATCAGACCCAGTGTTGACACGTGGCAAGATGCTCCTCGGGGCGCTTCTTGCTTGGGCCTCTCTCCTGGAGGCGCTCAGTCAGACCCAGTGGTGACATGTGGCAAGACGCTCCTCGGGGCACGTATTGCTTGGGCCTCTCTCCTGGATGCCCTCTGTCAGACCCAGTGTTGACATGTGGCAAGACTCTCCTCGGGGCGCGTCTTGCTTGGGCTTCTCTCATGGAGGCCCTCAGTCAGACCCAGTGTTGACATGTGTCAAGACGCTCCTCGGGGCGTGTCTTGCTTGGGCCTCTCTCCTGGAGGCGCTCAGTCAGACCCAGTGTTGACATCTGGCAAAACGCTCCTCGGGGCGCTTCTTGCTTGGGCTTCTCTCCTGGAGGCCCTCAGTCAGACCAATTGTTGACATGTGGCAAGACGCTCCTCGGGGCGTGTCTTTCTTGGGCCTCTCTCCTGGAGATGCTCAGTCAGACCGAGTAGTGACATGTGACAAGACGCTCCCCGGGGCGCGTCTTGCTTGGGCCTCTCTCCTGGAGGCGCTCAGTCAGACCCAGTGTTGACATGTGGAAAGACGCTCCTCGGGGCGCGTCTTGCTGGGGCTTCTCTCATGGAGGCACTCAGTCAGACCCAGTGTTGACATGTGGCAAGACGCTCCTCGGGGCACGTCTTGCTTGGGCCTCTCTCCTGGAGGCGCTCAGTCAGACCCAGAGGAGACATGTGTCAAGATGCTCCTCGGGGCGCGTCTTGCTTGGGCCTCTCTCCTGGAGGCGCTCAGTCAGACCGAGTGCTGACATGTGGCAAGACGCTCCTCCGGGCGCGTCTTGCTTGGGCCTCTCTCCTGGAGGCGCTCAGTCAGACCCAGTGTTCACATGTGGCAAGACGCTCCTCGGGGCGCGTCTTGCTTGGGCCTCTCTCCTGGAGGCGCTCAGTCAGACCCAGTGTTGACATGTGGCAAGACGCTCCTCGGGGCACGTCTTGCTTGGGCCTCTCTCCTGGAGGCGCTCAGTCAGACCGAGTGCTGACATGTGGCAAGACGATCCTCGGGGCGCGTCTTGCTTGGGCTTCTCTCCTGGAGGCCCTCAGTCAGACCCATTGTTGACATGTGGCAAGACGCTCCTCGGGGCGCGTCTTGCTTGGGCCTCTCTCCAGAAGGCCCTCAATCAGACCCAGTGTTGACACGTGGCAAGACGCTCCTCGGGGCGCTTCTTGCTTGGGCCTTTCTCCTGGAGGCGCTCAGTCAGACCCAGTGGTGACATGATGCAAGACGCTCCTCGGGGCGCGTATTGCTTGGGCCTCTCTCCTGGATGCCCTCTGTCAGACCCATTGTTGACATGTGGCAAGACTCTCCTCGGGGCGCGTCTTGCTTGGGCTTCTCTCATGGAGGCCCTCAGTCAGACCCAGTGTTGACATGTGTCAAGACGCTCCTCGTGGCGTGTCTTGCTTGGGCCTCTCTCCTGGAGGCGCTCAGTCAGACCCAGTGTTGACATGTGGCAAGACGCTCCTCGGGGCGCTTCTTGCTTGGGCTTCTCTCCTGGAGGCCCTCAGTCAGACCCATTGTTGACATGTGGCAAGACGCTCCTCGGGGCACGTCTTACTTGGGCCTCTCTCCTGGAGGCGCTCTGTCAGACCGAGTAGTGACATGTTACAAGACGCTCCTCGGGGCGCGTCTTGGTTGGGCCTCTCTCCTGGAGGCGCTCAGTCAGACCCAGTTTTGACATGTGGCAAGACGCTCCTCGGGGCGCTTCTTGCTTGGCGTTCTCTCCTGGAGGCCCTCAGTCAGACCCATTGTTGACATGTGGCAAGACGCTCCTCGGGGCACGTCTTACTTGGGCCTCTCTCCTGGAGGCGCTCTGTCAGACCGAGTAGTGACATGTTACAAGACGCTACTCCGGGCGCGTCTTGCTTGGGCCTCTCTCCTGGATGCCCTCTGTCAGACCCAGTGTTGACATGTGGCAAGAAGCTCCTCGGGGCGCGTCTTGCTTGGGCTTCTCTCCTGGAGGCCCTCAGTCAGACCCATTGTTGACATGTGGCAAGACGCTCCTCGGGGCGCGTCTTGCTTGGGCCTCTCTCCAGAAGGTCCTAAATAAGACCCAGTGTTGACACGTGGCAAGACGCTCCTCGGGGCGCTTCTTGCTTGGGCCTCTCCCCTGGAGGCGCTCAGTCAGACCCAGTGGTGACATGTGGCAAGACGCTCCTCGGGGCGCGTATTGCTTGGGCCTCTCTCCTGGATGCCCTCTGTCAGACCCAGTGTTGACATGTGGCAAGACTCTCCTCGGGGCGTGTCTTGCTTCGGCCTCTCTCCTGGAGGCGCTCAGTCAGACCCAGTGTTGACATGTGGCAAGACGCTCCTCGGGGCGCGTCTTGCTTGGGCTTCTCTCCTGGAGGCCCTCAGTCAGACCCATTGTTGACATGTGGCAAGACGCTCCTCGGGGCACGTCTTGCTTGGGC
Source organism: Nothobranchius furzeri (assembly GCF_043380555.1). Lineage (NCBI taxonomy): Eukaryota > Metazoa > Chordata > Actinopteri > Cyprinodontiformes > Nothobranchiidae > Nothobranchius > Nothobranchius furzeri. The sequence continues at coordinate 7,859,026 of NC_091751.1, read as the reverse complement.
CTCTCTCCTGGAGGCGCTCAGTCAGACCGAGTAATGACATGTGACAAGACGCTCCTCGGGGCCCGTCTTGCTTGGGCCTCTCTCCTGGAGGCGCTCAGTCAGACCCAGTGTTGACATGTGGCAAGACGCTCCTCGGGGCGTGTCTTGCTTGGGCCTCTCTCCTGGAGGTTCTCAGTCAGACCCAGTGTTGACATGTGGCAAGATGCTCCTCGGGGCGCGTCTTGCTGGGGCTTCTCTCATGGAGGCACTCAGTCAGACACAGTGTTGACATGTGGCAAGACGCTCCTCGGGGCACGTCTTGCTTGGGCCTCTCTCCTGGAGGCGCTCAGTCAGACCCAGAGGAGACATGTGTCAAGATGCTCCTCGGGGCGCGTCTTGCTTGGGCCTCTCTCCTGTAGGCGCTCAGTCAGACCGAGTGCTGACATGTGGCAAGACGCTCCTCCGGGCGCGTCTCATTTGGGCCTCTCTCCTGGAGGCCCTCAGTCAGACCCAGTGTTGACATGTGGCAAGACGCTCCTCGGGGCGCGTCTTGCTTGGGCTTCTCTCCTGGAGGCCTTCAGTCAGACCCATTGTTGACATGTGGCAAGACGCTCCTCGGGGCACGTCTTGCTTGGGCCTCTCTCCTGGAGGCGCTCAGTCAGACCGAGTAGTGACATGTGGCAAGACACTCCTCGGGGCGCATCTTGCTTTGGCCTCTCTCCTGGAGGCGCTCAGTCAGACCGAGTGCTGACATAAGGCAAGACGCTCCTCGGGACGCGTCTTGCTGTGGCCTCTCTCCTGGAGGTGCTCAATCAGACCCAGTGGTGACACGTGGCAAGACGCTCCTCGGGGCGCATCTTGCTTGGGCCTCTATCCTGGAGGCGCTAAGTCAGACCCAGTGTTGACATGTGGCAAGACACTCCTCGGGGCGCGTCTTGCTTGGGCCTCTCTCCCGAAGGCCCTCAATCAGACCCAGTGTTGACACGTGGCAAGATGCTCCTCGGGGCGCTTCTTGCTTGGGCCTCTCTCCTGGAGGCGCTCAGTCAGACCCAGTGGTGACATGTGGCAAGACGCTCCTCGGGGCACGTATTGCTTGGGCCTCTCTCCTGGATGCCCTCTGTCAGACCCAGTGTTGACATGTGGCAAGACTCTCCTCGGGGCGCGTCTTGCTTGGGCTTCTCTCATGGAGGCCCTCAGTCAGACCCAGTGTTGACATGTGTCAAGACGCTCCTCGGGGCGTGTCTTGCTTGGGCCTCTCTCCTGGAGGCGCTCAGTCAGACCCAGTGTTGACATCTGGCAAAACGCTCCTCGGGGCGCTTCTTGCTTGGGCTTCTCTCCTGGAGGCCCTCAGTCAGACCAATTGTTGACATGTGGCAAGACGCTCCTCGGGGCGTGTCTTGCTTGGGCCTCTCTCCTGGAGGTGCTCAGTCAGACCGAGTAGTGACATGTGACAAGACGCTCCCCGGGGCGCGTCTTGCTTGGGCCTCTCTCCTGGAGGCGCTCAGTCAGACCCAGTGTTGACATGTGGAAAGACGCTCCTCGGGGCGCGTCTTGCTGGGGCTTCTCTCATGGAGGCACTCAGTCAGACCCAGTGTTGACATGTGGCAAGACGCTCCTCGGGGCACGTCTTGCTTGGGCCTCTCTCCTGGAGGCGCTCAGTCAGACCCAGAGGAGACATGTGTCAAGATGCTCCTCGGGGCGCGTCTTGCTTGGGCCTCTCTCCTGGAGGCGCTCAGTCAGACCGAGTGCTGACATGTGGCAAGACGCTCCTCCGGGCGCGTCTTGCTTGGGCCTCTCTCCTGGAGGCGCTCAGTCAGACCCAGTGTTCACATGTGGCAAGACGCTCCTCGGGGCTCGTCTTGCTTGGGCCTCTCTCCTGGAGGCGCTCAGTCAGACCCAGTGTTGACATGTGGCAAGACGCTCCTCGGGGCACGTCTTGCTTGGGCCTCTCTCCTGGAGGCGCTCAGTCAGACCGAGTGCTGACATGTGGCAAGACGATCCTCGGGGCGCGTCTTGCTTGGGCTTCTCTCCTGGAGGCCCTCAGTCAGACCCATTGTTGACATGTGGCAAGACGCTCCTCGGGGCGCGTCTTGCTTGGGCCTCTCTCCAGAAGGCCCTCAATCAGACCCAGTGTTGACACGTGGCAAGACGCTCCTCGGGGCGCTTCTTGCTTGGGCCTTTCTCCTGGAGGCGCTCAGTCAGACCCAGTGGTGACATGAGGCAAGACGCTCCTCGGGGCGCGTATTGCTTGGGCCTCTCTCCTGGATGCCCTCTGTCAGACCCAGTGTTGACATGTGGCAAGACTCTCCTCGGGGCGCGTCTTGCTTGGGCTTCTCTCATGGAGGCCCTCAGTCAGACCCAGTGTTGACATGTGTCAAGACGCTCCTCGGGGCGTGTCTTGCTTGGGCCTCTCTCCTGGAGGCGCTCAGTCAGACCCAGTGTTGACATGTGGCAAGACGCTCCTCGGGGCGCTTCTTGCTTGGGCTTCTCTCCTGGAGGCCCTCAGTCAGACCCATTGTTGACATGTGGCAAGACGCTCCTCGGGGCACGTCTTACTTGGGCCTCTCTCCTGGAGGCGGTCTGTCAGACCGAGAAGTGACATGTTACAAGACGCTCCTCGGGGCGCGTCTTGGTTGGGCCTCTCTCCTGGAGGCGCTCAGTCAGACCCAGTTTTGACAGGTGGCAAGACGCTCCTCGGGGCGCGTCTTGCTTGGGCCTCTCTCCTGGAGGTTCTCAGTCAGACCCAGTGTTGACATGTGGCAAGACGCTCCTCGGGGCACGTCTTGCTTGGGCTTCTCTCCTGGAGGCGCTCAGTCAGAACGAGTGCTGACATGTGGCAAGACGCTCCTCGGGGCGCATCTTGCTTGGGCTTCTCTCCTGGAGGCCCTCAGTCAGACCCATTGTTGACATGTGGCAAGACGCTCCTCGGGGCGCGTCTTGCTTGGGCCTCTCTCCAGAAGGCCCTCAATCAGACCCAGTGCTGACATGTGGCAAGACGCTCCTCGGGGCGCGTCTTGCTTGGGCTTCGCTCCTGGAGGCGCTCAGTCAGACCCAGTGTTGACATGTGGCAAGACGCTCCTCGGGGCGCTTCTTGCTTGGGCTTCTCTCCTGGAGGCCCTCAGTCAGACCCATTGTTGACATGTGGCAAGACGCTCCTCGGGGCACGTCTTACTTGGGCCTCTCTCCTGGAGGCGCTCAGTCAGACCGAGTAGTGACACGTTACAAGACGCTCCTCGGGGCGCGTCTTGGTTGGGCCTCTCTCCTGGAGGCGCTCAGTCAGACCCAGTGTTGACAGGTGGCAAGACGCTCCTCGGGGCGCGTCTTGCTTGGGCCTCTCTCCTGGAGGTTCTCAGTCAGACCCAGTGTTGACATGTGGCAAGACGCTCCTCGGGGCACGTCTTGCTTGGGCCTCTCTCCTGGAGGCGCTCAGTCAGACCGAGTGCTGACATGTGGCAAGACGCTCCTCGGGGCGCGTCTTGCTTGGGCTTCTCTCCTGGAGGCCCTCAGTCAGACCCATTGTTGACATGTGGCAAGACGCTCCTCGGGGCGCGTCTTGCTTGGGCCTCTCTCCAGAAGACCCTCAATCAGACCCAGTGCTGACATGTGGCAAGACGCTCATCGGGGCGCGTCTTGCTTGGGCTTCGCTCCTGGAGGCCCTCAGTCAGACCCATTGTTGACATGTGGCAAGACGCTCCTCGGGGCGCGTCTCATTTGGGCCTCTCTCCTGGAGGCCCTCAGTCAGACCCAGTGTTGACATGTGGCAAGACGCTCCTCGGGGCGCGTCTTGCTTGGGCTTCTCTCCTGGAGGCCCTCAGTCAGACCCATTGTTGACATGTGGCAAGACGCTCCTCGGGGCACGTCTTGCTTGGGCCTCTCTCCTGGAGGCGCTCAGTCAGACCGAGTAGTGACATGTGGCAAGACGCTCCTCGGGGCGCATCTTGCTTGGGCCTCTCTCCTGGAGGCGCTCAGTCAGACCGAGTGCTGACATAAGGCAAGACGCTCCTCGGGGCGCGTCTTGCTGGGGCCTCTCTCCTGTAGGTGCTCAATCAGACCCAGTGGTGACACGTGGCAAGACGCTCCTCGGGGCGCGTCTTGCTTGGGCCTCTCTCCTGGAGGCACTCAGTCCGACCCAGTGTTGACATGTGGCAAGACACTCCTCGGGGCGCGTCTTGCTTGGACCTCTCTCCTGGAGGCGCTCAGTCAGACTGAGTAGTGACATGTGGCCTGACGCTCCTCGGGGCGCGTCTTGCTTGGGCCTCTCTCCTGGAGGCGCTCAGTCAGACCCAGGGGTGACATGTGGCAAGACACTCCTCGGGGCGCGTCTTGCTTGGGCCTCTCTCCTGGAGGCCCTCTGTCCGACCCAGTGTTGACATGTGTCAAGACGCTCCTCGGGGCGCGTCTTACTTGGTTCTCTCTCCTGGAGGCGCTCATTCAGACCCAGTGGTGACATGTGGCAAGACGCTCCTCGGGGCGCGTATTGCTTGGGCCTCTCTCCTGGAGGCGCTCAGTCAGACCCAGTGTTGACATGTGGCAAGACGCTCCTCGGGGCGCTTCTTGCTTGGGCTTCTCTCCTGGAGGCCCTCAGTCAGACCCATTGTTGACATGTGGCAAGACGCTCCTCGGGGCACGTCTTGCTTGGGCCTCTCTCCTGGAGGCGCTCAGTCAGACCGAGTAGTGACATGTGACAAGACGCTCCTCGGGGCCCGTCTTGCTTGGGCCTCTCTCCTGGAGGCGCTCAGTCAGACCCAGTGTTGAAATGTGGCAAGACGCTCCTCGGGGAGTGTCTTGCTTGGGCCTCTCTCCTGGAGGTTCTCAGTCAGACCCAGTGTTGACATGTGGCAAGATGCTCCTCGGGGCGCGTCTTGCTGGGGCTTCTCTCATGGAGGCACTCAGTCAGACACAGTGTTGACATGTGGCAAGACGCTCCTCGGGGCACGTCTTGCTTGGGCCTCTCTCCTGGAGGCGCTCAGTCAGACCCAGAGGAGACATGTGTCAAGATGCTCCTCGGGGCGCGTCTTGCTTGGGCCTCTCTCCTGTATTTGCTCAGTCAGACCGAGTGCTGACATGTGGCAAGACGCTCCTCCGGGCGCGTCTCATTTGGGCCTCTCTCCTGGAGGCCCTCAGTCAGACCCAGTGTTGACATGTGGCAAGACACTCCTCGGGGCACGTCTTGCTTGGGCCTCTCTCCTGGAGGCGCTCAGTCAGACCGAGTAGTGACATGTGGCAAGACGCTCCTCGGGGCGCATCTTGCTTGGGCCTCTCTCCTGGAGGCGCTCAGTCAGACCGAGTGCTGACATGTGGCAAGACGCTCCTCCGGGCGCGTCTTGCTTGGAATTCTCTCCTGGAGGCCTTCAGTCAGACCCATTGTTGACATGTGGCAAGACGCTCCTCGGGGCACGTCTTGCTTGGGCCTCTCTCCTGGAGGCGCTCAGTCAGACCGAGTAGTGACATGTGGCAAGACGCTCCTCGGGGCGCATCTTCTTGGGCCTCTCTCCTGGAGGCGCTCAGTCAGACCGAGTGCTGACATAAGGCAAGACGCTCCTCGGGACGCGTCTTGCTGTGGCCTCTCTCCTGGAGGTGCTCAATCAGACCCAGTGGTGACAAGTGGCAAGACGCTCCTCGGGGCGCATCTTGCTTGGGCCTCTCTCCTGGAGGCGCTAAGTCAGACCCAGTGTTCACACGTGGCAAGACGCTCCTCGGGGCTCGTCATGCTTGGGCCTCTATCCTGGAGGCGCTCAGTCAGACCCAGTGTTGACATGTGGCAAGACACTCCTCGGGGCGCGTCTTGCTTGGGCCTCTCTCCCGAAGGCCCTCAATCAGACCCAGTGTTGACACGTGGCAAGACGCTCCTCGGGGCGCTTCTTGCTTGGGCCTCTCTCCTGGAGGCGCTCAGTCAGACCCAGTGGTGACATGTGGCAAGACGCTCCTCGGGGCGCGTATTGCTTGGGCCTCTCTCCTGGATGCCCTCTGTCAGACCCAGTGTTGACATGTGGCAAGACGCTCCTCGGGGCACGTCTTGCTTGGGCCTCTCTCCTGGAGGCGCTCAGTCAGACCGAGTAGTGACATGTGGCAAGACGCTCCTCGGGGCGCATCTTGCTTGGTTCTCTCTCCTGGAGGCGCTCAGTCAGACCGAGTGCTGACATAAGGCAAGACGCTCCTCGGGGCGCGTCTTGCTGGGGCCTCTCTCCTGTAGGTGCTCAATCAGACCCAGTGGTGACACGTGGCAAGACGCTCCTCGGGGCGCGTCTTGCTTGGGCCTCTCTCCTGGAGGCACTCAGTCCGACCCAGTGTTGACATGTGGCAAGACACTCCTCGGGGCGCGTCTTGCTTGGACCTCTCTCCTGGAGGCGCTCAGTCAGACTGAGTAGTGACATGTGGCCTGACGCTCCTCGGGGCGCGTCTTGCTTGGGCCTCTCTCCTGGAGGCGCTCAGTCAGACCCAGTGGTGACATGTGGCAAGACACTCCTCGGGGCGCGTCTTGCTTGGGCCTCTCTCCTGGAGGCCCTCTGTCCGACCCAGTGTTGACATGTGTCAAGACGCTCCTCGGGGCGCGTCTTACTTGGTTCTCTCTCCTGGAGGCGCTCATTCAGACCCAGTGGTGACATGTGGCAAGACGCTCCTCGGGGCGCGTATTGCTTGGGCCTCTCTCCTGGAGGCGCTCAGTCAGACCCAGTGTTGACATGTGGCAAGACGCTCCTCGGGGCGCTTCTTGCTTGGGCTTCTCTCCTGGAGGCCCTCAGTCAGACCCATTGTTGACATGTGGCAAGACGCTCCTCGGGGCACGTCTTGCTTGGGCCTCTCTCCTGGAGGCGCTCAGTCAGACCGAGTAGTGACATGTGACAAGACGCTCCTCGGGGCCCGTCTTGCTTGGGCCTCTCTCCTGGAGGCGCTCAGTCAGACCCAGTGTTGAAATGTGGCAAGACGCTCCTCGGGGAGTGTCTTGCTTGGGCCTCTCTCCTGGAGGTTCTCAGTCAGACCCAGTGTTGACATGTGGCAAGATGCTCCTTGGGGCGCGTCTTGCTGGGGCTTCTCTCATGGAGGCACTCAGTCAGACACAGTGTTGACATGTGGCAAGACGCTCCTCGGGGCACGTCTTGCTTGGGCCTCTCTCCTGGAGGCGCTCAGTCAGACCCAGAGGAGACATGTGTCAAGATGCTCCTCGGGGCGCGTCTTGCTTGGGCCTCTCTCCTGTATTTGCTCAGTCAGACCGAGTGCTGACATGTGGCAAGACGCTCCTCCGGGCGCGTCTCATTTGGGCCTCTCTCCTGGAGGCCCTCAGTCAGACCGAGTAGTGACATGTGGCAAGACGCTCCTCGGGGCGCATCTTGCTTGGGCCTCTCTCCTGGAGGCGCTCAGTCAGACCGAGTGCTGACATGTGGCAAGACGCTCCTCCGGGCGCGTCTTGCTTGGAATTCTCTCCTGGAGGCCTTCAGTCAGACCCATTGTTGACATGTGGCAAGACGCTCCTCGGGGCACGTCTTGCTTGGGCCTCTCTCCTGGAGGCGCTCAGTCAGACCGAGTAGTGACATGTGGCAAGACGCTCCTCGGGGCGCATCTTGCTTGGGCCTCTCTCCTGGAGGCGCTCAGTCAGACCGAGTGCTGACATAAGGCAAGACGCTCCTCGGGACGCGTCTTGCTGTGGCCTCTCTCCTGGAGGTGCTCAATCAGACCCAGTGGTGACAAGTGGCAAGACGCTCCTCGGGGCGCATCTTGCTTGGGCCTCTCTCCTGGAGGCGCTAAGTCAGACCCAGTGTTCACACGTGGCAAGACGCTCCTCGGGGCTCGTCATGCTTGGGCCTCTATCCTGGAGGCGCTCAGTCAGACCCAGTGTTGACATGTGGCAAGACACTCCTCGGGGCGCGTCTTGCTTGGGCCTCTCTCCCGAAGGCCCTCAATCAGACCCAGTGTTGACACGTGGCAAGACGCTCCTCGGGGCGCTTCTTGCTTGGGCCTCTCTCCTGGAGGCGCTCAGTCAGACCCAGTGGTGACATGTGGCAAGACGCTCCTCGGGGCGCGTATTGCTTGGGCCTCTCTCCTGGATGCCCTCTGTCAGACCCAGTGTTGACATGTGGCAAGACTCTCCTCGGGGCGCGTCTTGCTTGGGCTTCTCTCATGGAGGCCCTCAGTCAGACCCAGTGTTGACATGTGTCAAGACGCTCCTCGGGGCGTGTCTTGCTTGGGCCTCTCTCCTGGAGGCGCTCAGTCAGACCCAGTGTTGACATGTGGCAAGACGCTCCTCGGGGCGCTTCTTGCTTGGGCTTCTCTCCTGGAGGCCCTCAGTCAGACCAATTGTTGACATGTGGCAAGACGCTCCTCGGGGCGTGTCTTGCTTGGGCCTCTCTCCTGGAGGTGCTCAGTCAGACCGAGTAGTGACATGTGACAAGACGCTCCTCGGGGCGCGTCTTGCTTGGGGCTCTCTCCTGGAGGCGCTCAGTCAGACCCAGTGTTGACATGTGGCAAGACGCTCCTCGGGGCGCGTCTTGCTGGGGCTTCTCTCATGGAGGCACTCAGTCAGACCCAGTGTTCACATGTGGCAAGACGCTCCTCGGGGCACGTCTTGCTTGGGCCTCTCTCCTGGAGGCGCTCAGTCATACCCAGAGGGGACATGTGTCAAGATGCTCCTCGGGGCGCGTCTTGCTTGGGCCTCTCTCCTGGAGGCGCTCAGTCAGACCGAGTGCTGACATGTGGCAAGACGATCCTCGGGGCGTGTCTTGCTTGGGGTTCTCTCCTGGAGGCCCTCAGTCAGACCCATTGTTGACATGTGGCAAGACGCTCCTCGGGGCACGTCTTGCTTGGGCCTCTCTCCACTGGGTCTGACTGAGCGCCTCCAGGAGAGAGGCCAAAGCAAGACGCGCCCCGAGGAGCGTCTTGACACATGTCAACACTGGGTCTGACAGAGGGCCTCCAGGAGAGATGCCCAAGCAAGACGCACCCCGAGGAGTGTCTTGCCACATGTGAACACTGGGTCTGACTGAGCGCCTCCAGGATAGAGGCCCAAGCATGACGAGCCCCGAGGAGCGTCTTGCCACGTGTCAACACTGGGTCTGACTTAGCGCCTCCAGGAGAGAGGCCCAATCAAGTTGTGCCCCGAGGAGCGTCTTGCCACCTGTCACCACTGGGTCTGATTGAGCACCTCCAGGAGAGAGGCCCCAGCAAGACGCGCCCCGAGGAGCGTCTTGCCTTATGTCAGCACTCGGTCTGACTGAGCTCCTCCAGGAGAGAGGCCCAAGCAAGATGCGCCCCGAGGAGCGTCTTGCCACATGTCACTACTCGGTCTGACTGAGCGCCTCCAGGAGAGAGGCCCAAGCAAGACGTGCCCCAAGGAGCGTCTTGCCACATGTCAACAATGGGTCTGACTGAAGGCCTCCAGGAGAGAAGCCCAAGCAAGACGCGCCTCGAGGAGCGTCTTGCCACATGTCAACACTGGGTCTGACTGAGGGCCTCCAGGAGAGAGGCCCAAATGAGACGCGCCCGGAGGAGCGTCTTGCCACATGTCAGCACTCGGTCTGACTGAGCGCCTACAGGAGAGAGGCCCAAGCAAGACGCGCCCCGAGGAGCATCTTGACACATGTCTCCTCTGGGTCTGACTGAGCGCCTCCAGGAGAGAGGCCGAATCAAGACGTGCCCCGAGGAGCGTCTTGCCACATGTCAACACTGGGTCTGACTGAGTTCCTCCATGAGAGACGCCCCAGCAAGACGCGCCCCGAGGAGCATCTTGCCACATGTCAACACTGGGTCCGACTGAGAACCTCCAGGAGAGAGGCCCAAGCAAGACACGCCCCGAGGAGCGTCTTGCCACATGTCAACACTGGGTCTGACTGAGCGCCTCCAGGAGAGAGGCCCAAGCAAGACGGGCCCCGAGGAGCGTCTTGTCACATGTCACTACTCGGTCTGACTGAGCGCCTCCAGGAGAGAGGCCCAAGCAAGACGTGCCCCGAGGAGCGTCTTGCCACATGTCAACAATGGGTCTGACTGAGGGCCTCCAGGAGAGAAGCCCAAGCAAGAAGCGCCCCGAGGAGCGTCTTGCCACATGTCAACACTGGGTCTGACTGAGCGCCTCCAGGAGAGAGGCCCAAGCAAGACACGCCCCGAGGAGAGTCTTGCCACATGTCAACACTGGGTCTGACAGAGGGCATCCAGGAGAGAGGCCCAAGCAATACGCGCCCCAAGGAGCGTCTTGCCACATGTCACCACTGGGTCTGACTGAGCGCCTCCAGGAGAGAGGTCCAAGCAAGAAGCGCCCCGAGGAGCGTCTTGCCACGTGTCAACACTGGGTCTGATTGAGGGCCTTCTGGAGAGAGGCCCAAGCAAGACGCGCCCCGAGGAGCGTCTTGCCACTTGGGTGAACAAGTCCACCAAAGGGAGGACTGTTGGCGCCAAAAAGGTCAAGAGGTCATCTACAAAATTTATTGAGTTAAAGCTGAGTTCTTAGGTCTAAAGTGTTTTCTGGCTAGAGTTCGTGTGCTGTTCCAACATCAGCTCCAAAGGAATTTCCTGTTTTGGTCTCTGCTTGCTTCCAGTAGAATTGCTTAAAGCTTATCTGACTTGCTAAATACTTGATGTGATTCCAAAAGTGTTGCTGTGTCCCAGACAGAAGTCTCCACCCACAGTTTCCACAGAAGAGATGTGAGCTATAAAAAGGGGAACCACTCTTTTGTCGGGGTCTTTCAGCTGTCCTGACATGTGAGAAGACAAATAAAAGACCACGCTGTTCTTGACTGAAAAATTCTCTCCGACTCCTTTCTTTAAGAATAACAGAAAAAGCCCACAGAGCGTCTTGACACATGTCAACACTGGGTCTGACAGAGGGCCTCCAGGAGAGAGGCCCAAGCAAGACGCGCCCCGAGGAGTGTCTTGCCACATGTCAACACTGGGTCTGACTGAGCGCCTCCAGGAGAGAGGCCCAAGCAAGACGCGCCCCGAGGAGCGTCAGGCCACATGTCACTACTCAGTCTGACTGAGCGCCTCCAGGAGAGAGGCCCAAGCAAGACGCGCCCCGAGGAGCGTCTTGCCACATGTCAGCACTGGGTCTGACTGAGCGCCTCCAGGAGAGAGGCCCCAGCAAGACGCGCCCCGAGGAGCGTCTTGCCTTATGTCAGCACTCTGTCTGACTGAGCGCCTCCAGGAGAGAGGCCCAAGCAAGACGCGCCCCGAGGAGCGTCTTGCCACATGTCAAGGCGCTCAGTCAGACCGAGTGCTGACATGTGGCAAGACGCTCCTCGGGGCGCGTCTTGCTTGGGCCTCTCTCCTGGAGGCCCTCAGTCAGACCCATTGTTGACATGTGGCAAGAAGCTCCTCCGGGCGCATCTTGCTTGGGCCTCTCTCCTGGAGGCCCTCAGTCAGACCCATTGTTGACATGTGGCAAGACACTCCTCGGGGCGCGTCTTGCTTGGGCGTCTCTCCTGGAGGCGCTCAGTCAGACCCAGTGCTGACATGTGGCAAGACGCTCCTCGGGGCGCGTCTTGCTTGGGCCTCTCTCCTGGAGGCGCTCAGTCAGACTGAGTAGTGACATGTGGCCTGACGCTCCTCGGGGCGCGTCTTGCTTGGGCCTCTCTCCTGGAGGCGCTCAGTCAGACCCAGTGGTGACATGTGGCAAGACACTCCTCGGGGCGCGTCTTGCTTGGGCCTCTCTCCTGGAGGCCCTCTGTCAGACCCAGTGTTGACATGTGTCAAGACGCTCCTCGGGGCACGTCTTGCTTGGGCCTCTCTCCTGGAGGCGCTCAGTCAGACCCAGTGGTGACACGTGGAAAGACGCTCCTTGGGGCGCGTCTTGCTTGGGCCTCTCTCCTGGAGGCGCTCAGGCAGACCCAGTGTTGACACGTGGCAAGACGCTTCTCGGGGCGCGTCTTGCTTGGGCCTCTCTCCTGGAGGCGCTCAGTCAGACCCAGTGTTGGCATGTGGCAAGACACTCCTCGGGGCGCGTCTTGGTTGGGCCTCTTTCCTGGAGGCGCTCATTTAGACCCAGTGGTGACATGTGGCAAGACGCTCCTCGGGGCGCGTATTGCTTGGGCCTCTCTCCTGAATGCCCTCTGTCAGACCGAGTGTTGACATGTGGCAAGACTCTCCTCGGGGCGCGTCTTGCTTGGGCTTCTCTCATGGAGGCCCTCAGTCCGACCCAGTGTTGACATGTGTCAAGACACTCCTCGGGGCGTGTCTTGCTTGGGCCTCTCTCCTGGAGGCGCTCAGTCAGACCCAGTGTTCACATGTGGCAAGACTCTCCTCGGGGCGCGTCTTGCTTGGGCCTCTCTCCTGGAGGCGCTCAGTCAGACCCAGTGTTGACATGTGGCAAGACGCTCCTCGGGGCGCGTCTTGCTTGGGCCTCTCTCCTGGAGGCGCTCAGTCAGACCGAGTGCTGACATGTGGCAAGACGCTCCTCGGGGCGCGTCTTGCTTGGGCTTCTCTCCTGGAGGCCCTCAGTCAGACCCATTGTTGACATGTGGCAAGACGCTCCTCGGGGCGCGTCTTATTTGGGCCTCTCTCCTAGAGGCCCTCAGTCAGACCCAGTGTTGATATGTTGCAAGACGCTCCTCGGGTCGCGTCTTGCTTGGGCTTCTCTCCTGGAGGCCCTCAGTCAGACCCATTGTTGACATGTGGCAAGACGCTCCTCGGGGCACGTCTTGCTTGGGCCTCTCTCCTGGAGGCGCTCAGTAAGACCGAGTAGTTACATGTGGCAAGACGCTCCTCGGGGCGCGTCTTGCTTGGACCTCTCTCCCGGAGGCGCTCAGTTAGAGCGAGTAGTGACATGTGGCAAGACGCTCCTCGGGGCGCGTCTTGCTTGGGCCTCTCTCCTGGAGGCGCTCAGTCAGACCGAGTGCTGACATAAGGCAAGACTCTCCTCGGGGCGCGTCTTGCTTGGACCTCTCTCCTGGAGGCGCTCAGTCAGACCCAGAGGTGACATGTGGCAAGACGCTCCTCGGGGCGCGTCTTGCTTGGGCCTCTCTCCTGGAGGCCCTCTTTCAGATCCATTGTTGACATGTGGCAAGACGCTCCTCCGGGCGCATCTTGCTTGGGCCTCTCTCCTGGAGGCCCTCAGTCAGACCCATTGTTGACATGTGTCAAGACGCTCCTCGGGGCGCGTCTTGCTTTGGCCTCTCTCCTGGAGGCGCTCAGTCAGACAGAGTGCTGACATAAGGTAAGACGCTCCTCGGGGCGCGTCTTGCTTGGGCCTCTCTCCTGGAGGCGCTCAGTCAGACCCAGTGTTGACACGTGGCAAGACGCTTCTCGGGGCGCGTCTTGCTTGGGCCTCTCTCCTGGAGGCGCTCAGTCAGACCCAGTGTTGGCATGTGGCAAGACACTCCTCGGGGCGCGTCTTGGTTGGGCCTCTTTCCTGGAGGCGCTCATTCAGACCCAGTGGTGACATGTGTCAAGACGCTCCTCGGGGCGCGTATTGAATGGGCCTCTCTCCTGAATGCCCTCTGTCAGACCGAGTGTTGACATGTGGCAAGACTCTCCTCGGGGCGCGTCTTGCTTGGGCTTCTCTCACGGAGGCCCTCAGTCCGACCCAGTGTTGACATGTGTCAAGACACTCCTCGGGGCGTGTCTTGCTTGGGCCTCTCTCCTGGAGGCGCTCAGTCAGACCCAGTGCTGACATGTGGCAAGACGCTCCTCCGAGCGCGTCTTGGTTGGGCCTCTTTCCTGGAGGCGCTCAGTCAGACCCAGTGTTCACATGTGGCAAGACTCTCCTCGGGGCGTGTCTTGCTTGGGCCTCTCTCCTGGAGGCGCTCAGTCAGACCGATTGCTGACATGTGGCAAGACGCTCCTCGGGGCGCGTCTTGCTTGTGCTTCTCTCCTGGAGGCCCTCAGTCAGACCCATTGTTGACATGTGGCAAGACGCTCCTCGGGGCGCGTCTTATTTGGGCCTCTCTCCTAGAGGCCCTCAGTCAGACCCAGTGTTGACATGTGGCAAGACGCTCCTCGGGGCGCGTCTTGCTTGGGCTTCTCTCCTGGAGGCCCTCAGTCAGACCCATTGTTGACATGTGGCAAGACTCTCCTCGGGGCGTGTCTTGCTTGAGCCTCTCTCCTGGAGGCGCTCAGTCAGACCGAGTGCTGACATAAGGCAAGACTCTCCTCGGGGCGCGTCTTGCTTGGGCCTCTCTCATGGAGGCCCTCTGTCAGACCAAGTGTTGACATGTGTCAAGACGCTCCTCGGGGCGCGTCTTGCTTGGGCCTCTCTCCTGGAGGCGCTCAGTCAGACCGAGTGCTGACATGTGGCAAGAAGCTCCTCGGGGCGCGTCTTGCTTGGGCCTCTCTCCTGGATGCCCTCTGTCAGACCCAGTGTTGACATATGGCAAGACTCTCCTCGGGGCGCGTCTTGCTTGGGCTTCTCTCATGGAGGCCCTCAGTCAGACCCAGTGTTGACATGTGGCAAGACGCTCCTCGGGGCACGTCTTGCTTGGGCCTCTCTCCTGGAGGCGCTCAGTCAGACCCAGTGTTGACACTTGGCAAGACGCTCCTCGGACGCTTCTTGCTTGGGCCTCTCTCCTGGAGGCGCTCAGTCAGACCCAGTGGTGACATGTGGCAAGACGCTCCTCGGGGCGCGTATTGCTTGGGCCTCTCTCCTGGATGCCCTCTGTCAGACCCAGTGTTGACATATGGCAAGACTCTCCTCGGGGCGCGTCTTGCTTGGCCTTCTCTCATGGAGGCCCTCAGTCAGACCCAGTGTTGACATGTGGCAAGACGCTCCTCGGGGCACATCTTGCTTGGGCCTCTCTCCTGGAGGCGCTCAGTCAGACCCAGAGGAGACATGTGTCAAGATGCTCCTCGGGGCACGTCTTGCTTGGGCCTCTCTCCTGGAGGCGCTTAGTCAGACCGAGTGCTGACATGTGGCAAGACGCTCCTCCGGGCGCGTCTTGCTTGGGCCTCTCTCCTGGATGCCCTCTGTCAGACCCAGTGTTGACATGTGGCAAGAAGCTCCTCAGGGCGCGTCTTGCTTGGGCTTCTCTCCTGGAGGCCCTCAGTCAGACCCATTGTTGACATGTGGCAAGACGCTCCTCGGGGCGCGTCTTGCTTGGGCCTCTCTCCAGAAGGCCCTCAATAAGACCCAGTGTTTACATGTGGCAAGACGCTCCTCGGGGCGCTTCTTGCTTGGGCCTCTCTCCTGGATGCCCTCTGTCAGACCCAGTGTTGACATGTGGCAAGACTCTCCTCGGGGCGTGTCTTGCTTGGGCCTCTCTCCTGGAGGCGCTCAGTCAGACCCAGTGTTGACATGTGGCAAGACGCTCCTCGGGGCGCGACTTGCTTGGGCTTCTCTCCTGGAGGCCCTCAGTCAGACCCATTGTTGACATGTGGCAAGACGCTCCTCGGGGCACGTCTTGCTTGGGCCTCTCTCCTGGAGGCGCTCAGTCAGACCGAGTAGTGACATGTGACAAGACGCTCCTCGGGGCCCGTCTTGCTTGGGCCTCTCTCCTGGAGGCGCTCAGTCAGACCCAGTGTTGACATGTGGCAAGACGCTCCTCGGGGCGTGTCTTGCTTGGGCCTCTCTCCTGGAGGCGCTCAGTCAGACCGAGTAGTGACATGTGGCAAGACGCTCCTCGGGGCGCATCTTGCTTGGGCCTCTCTCCTGGAGGCGCTCAGTCAGACCGAGTGCTGACATAAGGCAAGACGCTCCTCGGGGCGCGTCTTGCTGGGGCCTCTCTCCTGGAGGTGCTCAATCAGACCCAGTGGTGACACGTGGCAAGACGCTCCTCGGGGCACATCTTGCTTGGGCCTCTCTCCTGGAGGCGCTAAGTCAGACCCAGTGTTGACACGTGGCAAGACGCTCCTCGGGGCTCGTCATGCTTGGGCCTCTATCCTGGAGGCGCTCAGTCAGACCCAGTGTTGACATGTGGCAAGACACTCCTCGGGGCGCGTCTTGCTTGGGCCTCTCTCCCGAAGGCCCTCAATCAGACCCAGTGTTGACAAGTGGCAAGACGCTCCTCGGGCGCTTCTTGCTTGGGCCTCTCTCCTGGAGGCGCTCAGTCAGACCCAGTGGTGACATGTGGCAAGACGCTCCTCGGGGCGCGTCTTGCTTGGGGCTGTCTCCTGGAGGCGCTCAGTCAGACCCAGTGTTGACATGTGGCAAGACGCTCCTCGGGGCACGTCTTGCTGGGGCTTCTCTCATGGAGGCACTCAGTCAGACCCAGTGTTCACATGTGGAAAGACGCTCCTCGGGGCACGTCTTGCTTGGGCCTCTCTCCTGGAGGCGCTCAGTCAGACCCAGAGGGGACATGTGTCAAGATGCTCCTCGGGGCGCGTCTTGCTTGGGCCTCTCTCCTGGAGGCGCTCAGTCAGACCGAGTGCTGACATGTGGCAAGACGATCCTCGGGGCGCGTCTTGCTTGGGGTTCTCTCCTGGAGGCCCTCAGTCAGACCCATTGTTGACATGTGGCAAGACGCTCCTCGGGGCACGTCTTGCTTGGGCCTCTCTCCACTGGGTCTGACTGAGCGCCTCCAGGAGAGAGGCCAAAGCAAGACGCGCCCCGAGGAGCGTCTTGACACATGTCAACACTGGGTCTGAAAGAGGGCCTCCAGGAGAGATGCCCAAGCAAGACGCACCCCGAGGAGTGTCTTGCCACATGTGAACACTGGGTCTGACTGAGCGCCTCCAGGATAGAGGCCCAAGCATGACGAGCCCCGAGGAGCGTCTTGCCACGTGTCAACACTGGGTCTGACTTAGCGCCTCCAGGAGAGAGGCCCAATCAAGATGTGCCCCGAGGAGCGTCTTGCCACCTGTCACCACTGGGTCTGATTGAGCACCTCCAGGAGAGAGGCCCCAGCAAGACGCGCCCCGAGGAGCGTCTTGCCTTATGTCAGCACTCGGTCTGACTCAGCGCCTCCAGGAGAGAGGCCCAAGCAAGATGCGCCCCGAGGAGCGTCTTGCCACATGTCACTACTCGGTCTGACTGAGCGCCTCCAGGAGAGAGGCCCAAGCAAGACGTGCCCCGAGGAGCGTCTTGCCACATGTCAACAATGGGTCTGACTGAAGGCCTCCAGGAGAGAAGCCCAAGCAAGACGCGCCTCGAGGAGCGTCTTGCCACATGTCAACACTGGGTCTGACTGAGGGCCTCCAGGAGAGAGGCCCAAATGAGACGCGCCCGGAGGAGCGTCTTGCAACATGTCAGCACTCGGTCTGACTGAGCGCCTACAGGAGAGAGGCCCAAGCAAGATGCGCCCCGAGGAGCATCTTGACACATGTCTCCTCTGGGTCTGACTGAGCGCCTCCAGGAGAGAGGCCCAATCAAGACGTGCCCCGAGGAGCGTCTTGCCACATGTCAACACTGGGTCTGACTGAGTTCCTCCATGAGAGACGCCCCAGCAAGACGCGCCCCGAGGAGCATCTTGCCACATGTCAACACTGGGTCCGACTGAGAACCTCCAGGAGAGAGGCCCAAGCAAGACACGCCCCGAGGAGCGTCTTGCCACATGTCAACACTGGGTCTGACTGAGCGCCTCCAGGAGAGAGGCCCAAGCAAGACGGGCCCCGAGGAGCGTCTTGTCACATGTCACTACTCGGTCTGACTGAGCGCCTCCAGGAGAGAGGCCCAAGCAAGACGTGCCCCGAGGAGCGTCTTGCCACATGTCAACAATGGGTCTGACTGAGGGCCTCCAGGAGAGAAGCCCAAGCAAGAAGCGCCCCGAGGAGCGTCTTGCCACATGTCAACACTGGGTCTGACTGAGCACCTCCAGGAGAGAGGCCCAAGCAAGACACGCCCCGAGGAGAGTCTTGCCACATGTCAACACTGGGTCTGACAGAGGGCATCCAGGAGAGAGGCCCAAGCAATACGCGCCCCAAGGAGCGTCTTGCCACATGTCACCACTGGGTCTGACTGAGCGCCTCCAGGAGAGAGGCCCAAGCAAGAAGCGCCCCGAGGAGCGTCTTGCCACGTGTCAACACTGGGTCTGATTGAGGGCCTTCTGGAGAGAGGCCCAAGCAAGACGCGCCCCGAGGAGCGTCTTGCCACATGGGTGAACAAGTCCACCAAAGGGAGGACTGTTGGCGCCAAAAAGGTCAAGAGGTCATCTACAAAATGTATTGAGTTAAAGCTGAGTTCTTAGGTTGAAAGTGTTTTCTGGCTAGAGTTCGTGTGCTGTTCCAACATCAGCTCCAAAGGAATTTCCAGTTTTGGTCTCTGCTTGCTTCCAGTAGAATTGCTTAAAGCTTATCTGACTTGCTAAATACTTGATGTGATTCCAAAAGTGTTGCTGTGTCCCAGACAGAAGTCTCCACCCACAGTTTCCACAGAAGAGATGTGAGCTATAAAAAGGGGAACCACTCTTTTGTCGGGGTCTTTCAGCTGTCCTGACATGTGAGAAGACAAATAAAAGACCACGCTGTTCTTGACTGAAAAATTCTCTCCGACTCCGTTCTTTAAGAATAACAGAAAAAGCCCACAGAGCGTCTTGACACATGTCAACACTGGGTCTGACAGAGGGCCTCCAGGAGAGAGGCCCAAGCAAGACGCGCCCCGAGGAGTGTCTTGCCACATGTCAACACTGGGTCTGACTGAGCGCCTCCAGGAGAGAGGCCCAAGCAAGACGCGCCCCGAGGAGCGTCAGGCCACATGTCACTACTCAGTCTGACTGAGCGCCTCCAGGAGAGAGGCCCAAGCAAGACGCGCCCCGAGGAGCGTCTTGCCACATGTCAGCACTGGGTCTGACTGAGCGCCTCCAGGAGAGAGGCCCCAGCAAGACGCGCCCCGAGGAGCGTCTTGCCTTATGTCAGCACTCTGTCTGACTGAGCGCCTCCAGGAGAGAGGCCCAAGCAAGACGCGCCCCGAGGAGCGTCTTGCCCCATGTCAAGGCGCTCAGTCAGACCGAGTGCTGACATGTGGCAAGACGCTCCTCGGGGCGCGTCTTGCTTGGGCTTCTCTCCTGGAGGCGCTCAGAAAGACCCAGTGTTGACATGTGACAAGACGCTCCTCGGGGCGCGTCTTGCTTGGGCCTCTCTCCTGGAGGCGCTCAGTCAGAACCAGAGGTGACATGTGGCAAGACGCTCCTCGGGGCGCGTGTTGCTTGGGCCTCTCTCCTGGAGGCCCTCAGTCAGACCCATTGTTGACATGTGGCAAGAAGCTCCTCCGGGCGCATCTTGCTTGGGCCTCTCTCCTGGAGGCCCTCAGTCAGACCCATTGTTGACATGTGGCAAGACACTCCTCGGGGCGCGTCTTGCTTGGGCCTCTCGCCTGGAGGCGCTCAGTCAGACAGAGTTCTGACATTAGGTAAGACGCTCCTCGGGGCGCGTCTTGCTGGGGCCCTCTCTCCTGGAGGCGCTCAGTAAGACCCAGTGCTGACATGTGGCAAGACGCTCCTCGGGGCGCGTCTTGCTTGGGCCTCTCTCCTGGAGGCGCTCAGTGAGACTGAGTAGTGACATGTGGCCTGACGCTCCTCGGGGCGCGTCTTGCTTGGGCCTCTCTCCTGGAGGCGCTCAGTCAGACCCAGTGGTGACATGTGGCAAGACACTCCTCGGGGCGCGTCTTGCTTGGGCCTCTCTCCTGGAGGCGCTCAGTCAGACCCAGTGGTGACACGTGGAAAGACGCTCCTCGGGGCGCGTCTTGCTTGGGCCTCTCTCCTGGAGGCGCTCAGGCAGACCCAGTGTTGACACGTGGCAAGACGCTTCTCGGGGCGCGTCTTGCTTGGGCCTCTCTCCTGGAGGCGCTCAGTCAGACCCAGTGTTGGCATGTGGCAAGACACTCCTCGGGGCGCGTCTTGGTTGGGCCTCTTTCCTGGAGGCGCTCATTTAGACCCAGTGGTGACATGTGGCAAGACGCTCCTCGGGGCGCGTATTGCTTGGGCCTCTCTCCTGAATGCCCTCTGTCAGACCGAGTGTTGACATGTGGCAAGACTCTCCTCGGGGCACGTCTTGCTTGGGCTTCTCTCATGGAGGCCCTCAGTCCGACCCAGTGTTGACATGTGTCAAGACACTCCTCGGGGCGTGTCTTGCTTGGGCCTCTCTCCTGGAGGCGCTCAGTCAGACCCAGTGTTCACATGTGGCAAGACTCTCCTCGGGGCGCGTCTTGCTTGGGCCTCTCTCCTGGAGGCGCTCAGTCAGACCCAGTGTTGACATGTGGCAAGACGCTCCTCGGGGCGCGTCTTGCTTGGGCCTCTCTCCTGGAGGCGCTCAGTCAGACCGAGTGCTGACATGTGGCAAGACGCTCCTCGGGGCGCGTCTTGCTTGGGCTTCTCTCCTGGAGGCCCTCAGTCAGACCCATTGTTGACATGTGGCAAGACGCTCCTCGGGGCGCGTCTTATTTGGGCCTCTCTCCTAGAGGCCCTCAGTCAGACCCAGTGTTGATATGTTGCAAGACGCTCCTCGGGGCGCGTCTTGCTTGGGCTTCTCTCCTGGAGGCCCTCAGTCAGACCCATTGTTGACATGTGGCAAGACGCTCCTCGGGGCACGTCTTGCTTGGGCCTCTCTCCTGGAGGCGCTCAGTAAGACCGAGTAGTTACATGTGGCAAGACGCTCCTCGGGGCGCGTCTTGCTTGGACCTCTCTCCCGGAGGCGCTCAGTTAGAGCGAGTAGTGACATGTGGCAAGACGCTCCTCGGGGCGCGTCTTGCTTGGGCCTCTCTCCTGGAGGCGCTCAGTCAGACCGAGTGCTGACATAAGGCAAGACTCTCCTCGGGGCGCGTCTTGCTTGGACCTCTCTCCTGGAGGCGCTCAGTCAGACCCAGAGGTGACATGTGGCAAGACGCTCCTCGGGGCGCGTCTTGCTTGGGCCTCTCTCCTGGAGGCCCTCTTTCAGATCCATTGTTGACATGTGGCAAGACGCTCCTCCGGGCGCATCTTGCTTGGGCCTCTCTCCTGGAGGCCCTCAGTCAGACCCATTGTTGACATGTGGCAAGACGCTCCTCGGGGCGCGTCTTGCTTTGGCCTCTCTCCTGGAGGCGCTCAGTCAGACAGAGTGCTGACATAAGGTAAGACGCTCCTCGGGGCGCGTCTTGCTGGGGCCTCTCTCCTGGAGGCGCTCAGTCAGACCCAGTGCTGACATGTGGCAAGACGCTCCTCGGGGCGCGTCTTGCTTGGGCCTCTCTCCTGGAGGCGCTCAGTCAGACTGAGTAGTGACAGGTGGCCTGACGCTCCTCGGGGCGCGTCTTGCTTGGGCCTCTCTCCTGGAGGCGCTCAGCCAGACCCAGTGGTGACATGTGGCAAGACACTCCTCGGGGCGCGTCTTGCTTGGGCCTCTCTCCTGGAGGCCCTCTGTCAGACCCAGTGTTGACATGTGTCAAGACGCTCCTCGGGGTGAGTCTTGCTTGGGCCTCTCTCCTGGAGGCGCTCAGTCAGACCCAGTGGTGACACGTGGAAAGACGCTCCTCGGGGCGCGTCTTGCTTGGGCCTCTCTCCTGGAGGCGCTCAGTCAGACCCAGTGTTGACACGTGGCAAGACGCTTCTCGGGGCGCGTCTTGCTTGGGCCTCTCTCCTGGAGGCGCTCAGTCAGACCCAGTGTTGGCATGTGGCAAGACACTCCTCGGGGCGCGTCTTGGTTGGGCCTCTTTCCTGGAGGCGCTCATTCAGACCCAGTGGTGACATGTGGCAAGACGCTCCTCGGGGCGCGTATTGCTTGGGCCTCTCTCCTGAATGCCCTCTGTCAGACCGAGTGTTGACATGTGGCAAGACTCTCCTCGGGGCGCGTCCTGCTTGGGCTTCTCTCACGGAGGCCCTCAGTCCGACCCAGTGTTGACATGTGTCAAGACACTCCTCGGGGCGTGTCTTGCTTGGGCCTCTCTCCTGGAGGCGCTCAGTCAGACCCAGTGCTGACATGTGGCAAGACGCTCCTCCGAGCGCGTCTTGCTTGGGCCTCTCTCCTGGAGGCGCTCAGTCAGACCCAGTGTTCACATGTGGCAAGACTCTCCTCGGGGCGCGTCTTGCTTGGGCCTCTCTCCTGGAGGCGCTCAGTCAGACCGAGTGCTGACATGTGGCAAGACGCTCCTCGGGGCGCGTCTTGCTTGTGCTTCTCTCCTGGAGGCCCTCAGTCAGACCCATTGTTGACATGTGGCAAGACGCTCCTCGGGGCGCGTCTTATTTGGGCCTCTCTCCTAGAGGCCCTCAGTCAGACCCAGTGTTGACATGTGGCAAGACGCTCCTCGGGGCGCGTCTTGCTTGGGCTTCTCTCCTGGAGGCCCTCAGTCAGACCCATTGTTGACATGTGGCAAGACGCTCCTCGGGGCACGTCTTGCTTGAGCCTCTCTCCTGGAGGCGCTCAGTCAGACCGAGTAGTGACATGTGGCAAGACGCTCCTCGGGGCGCGTCTTGCTTGGACCTCTCTCCTGGAGGCGCTCAGTTAGACCGAGTAGTGACATGTGGCAAGACGCTCCTCGGGGCGCGTCTTGCTTGGGCCTCTCTCCTGGAGGCGCTCAGTCAGACCGAGTGCTGACATAAGGCAAGACTCTCCTCGGGGCGCGTCTTGCTTGGGCCTCTCTCATGGAGGCCCTCTGTCAGACCAAGTATTGACATGTGTCAAGACGCTCCTCGGGGCGCGTCTTGCTTGGGCCTCTCTCCTGGAGGCGCTCAGTCAGAACGAGTGCTGACATGTGGCAAGAAGCTCCTCGGGGCGCGTCTTGCTTGGGCCTCTCTCCTGGATGCCCTCTGTCAGACCCAGTGTTGACATATGGCAAGACTCTCCTCGGGGCGCGTCTTGCTTGGGCTTCTCTCATGGAGGCCCTCAGTCAGACCCAGTGTTGACATGTGGCAAGACACTCCTCGGGGCACGTCTTGCTTGGGCCTCTCTCCTGGAGGCGCTCAGTCAGACCCAGTGTTGACACGTGGCAAGACGCTCCTCGGACGCTTCTTGCTTGGGCCTCTCTCCTGGAGGCGCTTCGTCAGACCGAGTGCTGACATGTGGCAAGACGCTCCTCCGGGCGCGTCTTGCTTGGGCCTCTCTCCTGGATGCCCTCTGTCAGACCCAGTGTTGACATGTGGCAAGAAGCTCCTCAGGGCGCGTCTTGCTTGGGCTTCTCTCCTGGAGGCCCTCAGTCAGACCCATTGTTGACATGTGGCAAGACGCTCCTCGGGGCGCGTCTTGCTTGGGCCTCTCTCCAGAAGGCCCTCAATAAGACCCAGTGTTTACATGTGGCAAGACGCTCCTCGGGGCGCTTCTTGCTTGGGCCTCTCTCCTGGATGCCCTCTGTCAGACCCAGTGTTGACATGTGGCAAGACTCTCCTCGGGGCGTGTCTTGCTTGGGCCTCTCTCCTGGAGGCGCTCAGTCAGACCCAGTGTTGACATGTGGCAAGACGCTCCTCGGGGCGCGACTTGCTTGGGCTTCTCTCCTGGAGGCCCTCAGTCAGACCCATTGTTGACATGTGGCAAGACGCTCCCCGGGGCACGTCTTGCTTGGGCCTCTCTCCTGGAGGCGCTCAGTCAGACCGAGTAGTGACATGTGACAAGACGCTCCTCGGGGCCCGTCTTGCTTGGGCCTCTCTCCTGGAGGCGCTCAGTCAGACCCAGTGTTGACATGTGGCAAGACGCTCCTTGGGGCGTGTCTTGCTTGGGCCTCTCTCCTGGAGGTTCTCAGTCAGACCCAGTGTTGACATGTGGCAAGATGCTCCTCGGGGCACGTCTTGCTTGCGCCTCTCTCCTGGAGGCGCTCAGTCAGACCCAGAGGAGACATGTGTCAAGATGCTCCTTGGGGCGCGTCTTGCTTGGGCCTCTCTCCTGTAGGCGCTCAGTCAGACCGAGTGCTGACATGTGGCAAGACGCTCCTCCGGGCGCGTCTCATTTGGGCCTCTCTCATGGAGGCCCTCAGTCAGACCCAGTGTTGACATGTGGCAAGACGCTCCTCGGGGCGCGTCTTGCTTGGGCTTCTCTCCTGGAGGCCTTCAGTCAGACCCATTGTTGACATGTGGCAAGACGCTCCTCGGGGCACGTCTTGCTTGGGCCTCTCTCCTGGAGGCGCTCAGTCAGACCGAGTAGTGACATGTGGAAAGACGCTCCTCGGGGCGCATCTTGCTTGGGCCTCTCTCCTGGAGGCGCTCAGTCAGACCGAGTGCTGACATAAGGCAAGACGCTCCTCGGGACGCGTCTTGCTGTGGCCTCTCTCCTGGAGGTGCTCAATCAGACCCAGTGGTGACACGTGGCAAGACGCTCCTCGGGGCGCATCTTGCTTGGGCCTCTCTCCTGGAGGCGCTAAGTCAGACCCAGTGTTGACACGTGGCAAGACGCTCCTCGGGGCTCGTCATGCTTGGGCCTCTATCCTGGAGGCGCTCAGTCAGACCCAGTGTTGACATGTGGCAAGACACTCCTCGGGGCGCGTATTGCTTGGGCCTCTCTCCCGAAGGCCCTCAATCAGACCCAGTGTTGACACGTGGCAAGACGCTCCTCGAGGCGCGTCTTGCTTGGGCTTCTCTCCTGGAGGCCTTCAGTCAGACCCATTGTTGACATGTGGCAAGACGCTCCTCGGGGCACGTCTTGCTTGGGCCTCTCTCCTGGAGGCGCTCAGTCAGACCCAGTGGTGACACGTGGCAAGACGCTCCTCGGGGCACATCTTGCTTGGGCCTCTCTCCTGGAGGCGCTAAGTCAGACCCAGTGTTGACACGTGGCAAGACGCTCCTCGGGGCTCGTCATGCTTTGGCCTCTATCCTGGAGGCGCTCAGTCAGACCCAGTGTTGACATGTGGCAAGACACTCCTCGGGGCGCGTCTTGCTTGGGCATCTCTCCTGGAGGCCCTCTGTCAGACCGAGTGTTGACATGTGTCAAGACGCTCCTCGGGGCGCGTCTTGCTTTGGCCTCTCTCCTGGAGGCGCTCAGTCAGACCCAGTGGTGACATGTGGCAAGACGCTCCTCGGGGCGCGTCTTGCTTGGGCCTCTCTCCCGAAGGCCCTCAATCAGACCCAGTGTTGACAAGTGGCAAGACGCTCCTCGGGCGCTTCTTGCTTGGGCCTCTCTCCTGGAGGCGCTCAGTCAGACCCAGTGGTGACATGTGGCAAGACGCTCCTCGGGGCGCGTATTGCTTGGGCCTCTCTTTTGGATGCCCTCTGTCAGACCCAGTGTTGACATATGGCAAGACTCTCCTCGGGGCGCGTCTTGCTTGGGCTTCTCTCATGGAGGCCCTCAGTCAGACCCAGTGTTGACATGTGGCAAGACGCTCCTCGGGGCACGTCTTGCTTGGGCCTCTCTCCTGGAGGCGCTCAGTCAGACCCAGAGGAGACATGTGTCAAGATGCTCCTCGGGGCGCGTCTTGCTTGGGCCTCTCTCCTGGAGGCGCTCAGTCAGACCGAGTGCTGACATGTGGCAAGACGCTCCTCCGGGCACGTCTTGCTTGGGCCTCTCTCCTGGATGCCCTCTGTCAGACCCAGTGTTGACATGTGGCAAGAAGCTCCTCGGGGCGCGTCTTGCTTGGGCTTCTCTCCTGGAGGCCCTCAGTCAGACCCATTGTTGACATGTGGCAAGACGCTCCTCGGGGCGCGTCTTGCTTGGGCCTCTCTCCAGAAGGCCCTCAATAAGACCCAGTGTTGACACGTGGCAAGACGCTCCTCGGGGCGCTTCTTGCTTGGGCCTCTCTCCTGGAGGAGCTCAGTCAGACCCAGTGGTGACATGTGGCAAGACGTTCCTCGGGGCGCGTATTGCTTGGGCCTCTCTCCTGGATGCCCTCTGTCATACTCAGTGTTGACATGTGGCAAGACTCTCCTCGGGGCGTGTCTTGCTTGGGCCTCTCTCCTGGAGGCGCTCAGTCAGACCCAGTGTTGACATGTGGCAAGACGCTCCTCGGGGCGCGTCTTGCTTGGGCTTCTCTCCTGGAGGCCCTCAGTCAGACCCATTGTTGACATGTGGCAAGACGCTCCTCGGGGCACGTCTTGCTTGGGCCTCTCTCCTGGAGGCGCTCAGTCAGACCGAGTAGTGACATGTGACAAGACGCTCCTCGGGGCCCGTCTTGCTTGGGCCTCTCTCCTGGAGGCGCTCAGTCAGACCCAGTGTTGACATGTGGCAAGACGCTCCTCGGGGCGTGTCTTGCTTGGGCCTCTCTCCTGGAGGTTCTCAGTCAGACCCAGTGTTGACATGTGGCAAGATGCTCCTCGGGGCGCGTCTTGCTGGGGCTTCTCTCATGGAGGCACTCAGTCAGACACAGTGTTGACATGTGGCAAGACGCTCCTCGGGGCACGTCTTGCTTGGGCCTCTCTCCTGGAGGCGCTCAGTCAGACCCAGAGGAGACATGTGTCAAGATGCTCCTCGGGGCGCGTCTTGCTTGGGCCTCTCTCCTGTAGGCGCTCAGTCAGACCGAGTGCTGACATGTGGCAAGACACTCCTCCGGGCGCGTCTCATTTGGGCCTCTCTCCTGGAGGCCCTCAGTCAGACCCAGTGTTGACATGTGGCAAGACGCTCCTCGGGGCGCGTCTTGCTTGGGCTTCTCTCCTGGAGGCGCTCAGTCAGACCGAGTAGTGACATGTGGCAAGACGCTCCTCGGGGCGCATCTTGCTTGGGCCTCTCTCCTGGAGGCGCTCAGTCAGACCGAGTGCTGACATAAGGCAAGACGCTCCTCGGGACGCGTCTTGCTGTGGCCTCTCTCCTGGAGGTGCTCAATCAGACCCAGTGGTGACACGTGGCAAGACGCTCCTCGGGGCGCATCTTGCTTGGGCCTCTCTCCTGGAGGCGCTAAGTCAGACCCAGTGTTGACACGTGGCAAGACGCTCCTCGGGGCTCGTCATGCTTGGGCCTCTATCCTGGAGGCGCTCAGTCAGACCCAGTGTTGACATGTGGCAAGACACTCCTCGGGGCGCGTCTTGCTTGGGCCTCTCTCCCGAAGGCCCTCAATCAGACCCAGTGTTGACACATGGCAAGACGCTCCTCGGGGCGCTTCTTGCTTGGGCCTCTCTCCTGGAGGCGCTCAGTCAGACCCAGTGGTGACATGTGGCAAGACGCTCCTCGGGGCGCGTATTGCTTGGGCCTCTCTCCTGGATGCCCTCTGTCAGACCCAGTGTTGACATGTGGCAAGACTCTCCTCGGGGAGCGTCTTGCTTGGGCTTCTCTCATGGAGGCCCTCAGTCAGACCCAGTGTTGACATGTGTCAAGACGCTCCTCGGGGCGTGTCTTGCTTGGGCCTCTCTCCTGGAGGCGCTCAGTCAGACCCAGTGTTGACATCTGGCAAAACGCTCCTCGGGGCGCTTCTTGCTTGGGCTTCTCTCCTGGAGGCCCTCAGTCAGACCAATTGTTGACATGTGTCAAGACGCTCCTCGGGGCGTGTCTTGCTTGGGCCTCTCTCCTGGAGGTGCTCAGTCAGACCGAGTAGTGACATGTGACAAGACGCTCCTCGGGGCGCGTCTTGCTTGGGCCTCTCTCCTGGAGGCGCTCAGTCAGACCCAGTGTTGACATGTGGCAAGACGCTCCTCGGGGCGCGTCTTGCTGGGGCTTCTCTCATGGAGTCACTCAGTCAGACCCAGTGTTGACATGTGGCAAGACGCTCCTCGGGGCACGTCTTGCTTGGGCCTCTCTCCTGGAGGCGCTCAGTCAGACCCAGAGGAGACATGTGTCAAGACTCTCCTCGGGGCGCGTCTTGCTTGGGCTTCTCTCACGGAGGCCCTCAGTCCGACCCAGTGTTGACATGTGTCAAGACACTCCTCGGGGCGTGTCTTGCTTGGGCCTCTCTCCTGGAGGAGCTCAGTCAGACCCAGTGCTGACATGTGGCAAGACGCTCCTCCGAGCGCGTCTTGCTTGGGCCTCTCTCCTGGAGGCGCTCAGTCAGACCCAGTGTTCACATGTGGCAAGACTCTCCTCGGGGCGCGTCTTGCTTGGGCCTCTCTCCTGGAGGCGCTCAGTCAGACCGAGTGCTGACATGTGGCAAGACGCTCCTCGGGGCGCGTCTTGCTTGTGCTTCTCTCCTGGAGGCCCTCAGTCAGACCCATTGTTGACATGTGGCAAGACGCTCCTCGGGGCGCGTCTTATTTGGGCCTCTCTCCTAGAGGCCCTCAGTCAGACCCAGTGTTGACATGTGGCAAGACGCTCCTCGGGGCGCGTCTTGCTTGGGCTTCTCTCCTGGAGGCCCTCAGTCAGACCCATTGTTGACATGTGGCAAGACGCTCCTCGGGGCACGTCTTGCTTGAGCCTCTCTCCTGGAGGCGCTCAGTCAGACCGAGTAGTGACATGTGGCAAGACGCTCCTCGGGGCGCGTCTTGCTTGGACCTCTCTCCTGGAGGCGCTCAGTTAGACCGAGTAGTGACATGTGGCAAGACGCTCCTCGGGGCGCGTCTTGCTTGGGCCTCTCTCCTGGAGGCGCTCAGTCAGACCGAGTGCTGACATAAGGCAAGACTCTCCTCGGGGCGCGTCTTGCTTGGGCCTCTCTCATGGAGGCCCTCTGTTAGACCAAGTGTTGACATGTGTCAAGACGCTCCTCGGGGCGCGTCTTGCTTGGGCCTCTCTCCTGGAGGCGCTCAGTCAGACCGAGTGCTGACATGTGGCAAGAAGCTCCTAGGGGCGCGTCTTGCTTGGGCCTCTCTCCTGGATGCCCTCTGTCAGACCCAGTGTTGACATATGGCAAGTCTCTCCTCGGGGCGCGTCTTGCTTGGGCTTCTCTCATGGAGGCCCTCAGTCAGACCCAGTGTTGACATGTGGCAAGACGCTCCTCGGGGCACGTCTTGCTTGGGCCTCTCTCCTGGAGGCGCTCAGTCAGACCCAGTGTTGACACGTGGCAAGACGCTCCTCGGACGCTTCTTGCTTGGGCCTCTCTCCTGGAGGCGCTCAGTCAGACCCAGTGGTGACATGTGGCAAGACGCTCCTCGGGGCGCGTATTGCTTGGGCCTCTCTCCTGGATGCCCTCTGTCAGACCCAGTGTTGACATATGGCAAGACTCTCCTCGGGGCGCGTCTTGCTTGGCCTTCTCTCATGGAGGCCCTCAGTCAGACCCAGTGTTGACATGTGGCAAGACGCTCCTCGGGGCACGTCTTGCTTGGGCCTCTCTCCTGGAGGCGCTCAGTCAGACCCAGAGGAGACATGTGTCAAGATGCTCCTCGGGGCGCGTCTTGCTTGGGCCTCTCTCCTGGAGGCGCTTAGTCAGACCGAGTGCTGACATGTGGCAAGACGCTCCTCTGGGCGCGTCTTGCTTGGGCCTCTCTCCTGGATGCCCTCTGTCAGACCCAGTGTTGACATGTGGCAAGAAGCTCCTCAGGGCGCGTCTTGCTTGGGCTTCTCTCCTGGAGGCCCTCAGTCAGACCCATTGTTGACATGTGGCAAGACGCTCCTCGGGGCGCGTCTTGCTTGGGCCTCTCTCCAGAAGGCCCTCAATAAGACCCAGTGTTTACATGTGGCAAGACGCTCCTCGGGGCGCTTCTTGCTTGGGCCTCTCTCCTGGATGCCCTCTGTCAGACCCAGTGTTGACATGTGGCAAGACTCTCCTCGGGGCGTTTCTTGCTTGGGCCTCTCTCCTGGAGGCGCTCAGTCAGACCCAGTGTTGACATGTGGCAAGACGCTCCTCGGGGCGCGACTTGCTTGGGCTTCTCTCCTGGAGGCCCTCAGTCAGACCCATTGTTGACATGTGGCAAGACGCTCCTCGGGGCACGTCTTGCTTGGGCCTCTCTCCTGGAGGCGCTCAGTCAGACCGAGTAGTGACATGTGACAAGACGCTCCTCGGGGCCCGTCTTGCTTGGGCCTCTCTCCTGGAGGCGCTCAGTCAGACCCAGTGTTGACATGTGGCAAGACGCTCCTCGGGGCGTGTCTTGCTTGGGCCTCTCTCCCGGAGGTTCTCAGTCAGACCCAGTGTTGACATGTGGCAAGATGCTCCTCGGGGCGCGTCTTGCTGGGGCTTCTCTCATGGAGGCACTCAGTCAGACACAGTGTTGACATGTGGCAAGACGCTCCTCGGGGCACGTCTTGCTTGCGCCTCTCTCCTGGAGGCGCTCAGTCAGACCCAGAGGAGACATGTGTCAAGATGCTCCTTGGGCCGCGTCTTGCTTGGGCCTCTCTCCTGTAGGCGCTCAGTCAGACCGAGTGCTGACATGTGGCAAGACGCTCCTCCGGGCGCGTCTCATTTGGGCCTCTCTCCTGGAGGCCCTCAGTCAGACCCAGTGTTGACATGTGGCAAGACGCTCCTCGGGGCGCGTCTTGCTTGGGCTTCTCTCCTGGAGGCCTTCAGTCAGACCCATTGTTGACATGGGGCAAGACGCTCCTCGGGGCACGTCTTGCTTGGGCCTCTCTCCTGGAGGCGCTCAGTCAGACCCAGTGTTGACATGTGGCAAGACGCTCCTCGGGGCGTGTCTTGCTTGGGCCTCTCTCCTGGAGGTTCTCAGTCAGACCCAGTGTTGACATGTGGCAAGATGCTCCTCGGGGCGCGTCTTGCTGGGGCTTCTCTCATGGAGGCACTCAGTCAGACACAGTGTTGACATGTGGCAAGACGCTCCTCGGGGCACGTCTTGCTTGGGCCTCTCTCCTGGAGGCGCTCAGTCAGACCCAGAGGAGACATGTGTCAAGATGCTCCTCGGGGCGCGTCTTGCTTGGGCCTCTCTCCTGTAGGCGCTCAGTCAGACCGAGTGCTGACATGTGGCAAGACGCTCCTCCGGGCGCGTCTCATTTGGGCCTCTCCTGGAGGCCCTCAGTCAGACCCAGTGTTGACATGTGGCAAGAAGCTCCTCGGGGCGCGTCTTGCTTGGGCTTCTCTCCTGGAGGCCTTCAGTCAGACCCATTGTTGACATGTGGCAAGACGCTCCTCGGGGCACGTCTTGCTTGGGCCTCTCTCCTGGAGGCGCTCAGTCAGACCGAGTAGTGACATGTGGCAAGACGCTCCTCGGGGCGCATCTTGCTTGGGCCTCTCTCCTGGAGGCGCTCAGTCAGACCGAGTGCTGACATAAGGCAAGACGCTCCTCGGGACGCGTCTTGCTGTGGCCTCTCTCCTGGAGGTGCTCAATCAGACCCAGTGGTGACACGTGGCAAGACGCTCCTCGGGGCGCATCTTGCTTGGGCCTCTCTCCTGGAGGCGCTAAGTCAGACCCAGTGTTGACACGTGGCAAGACGCTCCTCGGGGCTCGTCATGCTTGGGCCTCTATCCTGGAGGCGCTCAGTCAGACCCAGTGTTGACATGTGGCAAGACACTCCTCGGGGCGCGTCTTGCTTGGGCCTCTCTCCCGAAGGCCCTCAATCAGACCCAGTGTTGACACGTGGCAAGACGCTCCTCGGGGCGCTTCTTGCTTGGGCCTCTCTCCTGGAGGCGCTCAGTCAGACCCAGTGGTGACATGTGGCAAGACGCTCCTCGGGGCGCGTATTGCTTGGGCCTCTCTCCTGGATGCCCTCTGTCAGACCCAGTGTTGACATGTGGCAAGACTCTCCTCGGGGCGCGTCTTGCTTGGGCTTCTCTCATGGAGGCCCTCAGTCAGACCCAGTGTTGACATGTGTCAAGACGCTCCTCGGGGCGTGTCTTGCTTGGGCCTCTCTCCTGGAGGCGCTCAGTCAGACCCAGTGTTGACATCTGGCAAAACGCTCCTCGGGACGCTTCTTGCTTGGGCTTCTCTCCTGGAGGCCCTCAGTCAGACCAATTGTTGACATGTGGCAAGACGCTCCTCGGGGCGTGTCTAGCTTGGGCCTCTCTCCTGGAGGTGCTCAGTCAGACCGAGTAGTGACATGTGACAAGACGCTCCTCGGGGCGCATCTTGCTTGGGCCTCTCTCCTGGAGGCGCTCAGTCAGACCCAGTGTTGACATGTGGCAAGACGCTCCTCGGGGCGCGTCTTGCTGGGGCTTCTCTCATGGAGGCACTCAGTCAGATCCAGTGTTGACATGTGGCAAGACGCTCCTCGGGGCACGTCTTGCTTGGGCCTCTCTCCTGGAGGCGCTCAGTCAGACCCAGAGGAGACATGTGTCAAGATGCTCCTCGGGGCGCGTCTTGCTTGGGCCTCTCTCCTGGAGGCGCTCAGTCAGACCGGGTGCTGACATGTGGCAAGACGCTCCTCCGGGCGCGTCTTGCTTGGGCCTCTCTCCTGGAGGCGCTCAGTCAGACCCAGTGTTCACATGTGGCAAGACGCTCCTCGGGGCGCGTCTTGCTTGGGCCTCTCTCCTGGAGGCGCTCAGTCAGACCCATTGTTGACATGTGGCAAGACGCTCCTCGGGGCGCGTCTTGCTTGGGCCTCTCTCCAGAAGGCCCTCAATAAGACCCAGTGTTGACACGTGGCAAGACGCTCCTCGGGGCGCTTCTTGCTTGGGCCTCTCTCCTGGAGGCGCTCAGTCAGACCCAGTGGTGACATGTGGCAAGACGCTCCTCGGGGCGCGTATTGCTTGGGCCTCTCTCCTGGATGCCCTCTGTCAGACCCAGTGTTGACATGTGGCAAGACTCTCCTCGGGGCGTGTCTTGCTTGGGCCTCTCTCCTGGAGGCGCTCAGTCAGACCCAGTGTTGACATGTGGCAAGACGCTCCTCGGGGCGCGTCTTGCTTGGGCTTCTCTCCTGGAGGCCCTCAGTCAGACCCATTGTTGTCATGTGGCAAGACGCTCCTCGGGGCACGTCTTGCTTGGGCCTCTCTCCTGGAGGCGCTCAGTCAGACCGAGTAGTGACATGTGACAAGACGCTCCTCGGGGCCCGTCTTGCTTGGGCCTCTCTCCTGGAGGCGCTCAGTCAGACCCAGTGTTGACATGTGGCAAGACGCTCCTCGGGGCGTGTCTTGCTTGGGCCTCTCTCCTGGAGGTTCTCAGTCAGACCCAGTGTTGACATGTGGCAAGATGCTCCTCGGGGCGCGTCTTGCTGGGGCTTCTCTCATGGAGGCACTCAGTCAGACACAGTGTTGACATGTGGCAAGACGCTCCTCGGGGCACGTCTTGCTTGGGCCTCTCTCCTGGAGGCGCTCAGTCAGACCCAGAGGAGACATGTGTCAAGATGCTCCTCGGGGCGCGTCTTGCTTGGGCCTCTCTCCTGTAGGCGCTCAGTCAGACCGAGTGCTGACATGTGGCAAGACGCTCCTCCGGGCGCGTCTCATTTGGGCCTCTCTCCTGGAGGCCCTCAGTCAGACCCAGTGTTGACATGTGGCAAGACACTCCTCGGGGCGCGTCTTGCTTGGGCCTCTCTCCCGAAGGCCCTCAATCAGACCCAGTGTTGACACGTGGCAAGACGCTCCTCGGGGCGCGTATTGCTTGGGCCTCTCTCCTGGATGCCCTCTGTCAGACCCAGTGTTGACATGTGGCAAGACTCTCCTCGGGGCGCGTCTTGCTTGGGCTTCTCTCATTTAGGCCCTCAGTCAGACCCAGTGTTGACATGTGTCAAGACGCTCCTCGGGGCGTGTCTTGCTTGGGCCTCTCTCCTGGAGGCGCTCAGTCAGACCCAGTGTTGACATCTGGCAAAACGCTCCTCGGGGCGCTTCTTGCTTGGGCTTCTCTCCTGGAGGCCCTCAGTCAGACCAATTGTTGACATGTGGCAAGACGCTCCTCGGGGCGTGTCTTGCTTGGGCCTCTCTCCTGGAGGTGCTCAGTCAGACCGAGTACTGACATGTGACAAGACGCTCCTCGGGGCGCGTCTTGCTTGGGCCTCTCTCCTGGAGGCGCTCAGTCAGACCCAGTGTTGACATGTGGCAAGACGCTCCTCGGGGCGCGTCTTGCTGGGGCTTCTCTCATGGAGGCACTCAGTCAGACCCAGTGTTGACATGTGGCAAGACGCTCCTCGGGGCACGTCTTGCTTGGGCCTCTCTCCTGGAGGCGCTCAGTCAGACCCAGAGGAGACATGTGTCAAGATGCTCCTCGGGGCGCGTCTTGCTTGGGCCTCTCTCCTGGAGGCGCTCAGTCAGACCCAGTGTTCACATGTGGCAAGACGCTCCTCGGGGCGCGTCTTGCTTGGGCCTCTCTCCTGGAGGCGCTCAGTCAGACCCAGTGTTGACATGTGGCAAGACGCTCCTCGGGGCACGTCTTGCTTGGGCCTCTCTCCTGGAGGCGCTCAGTCAGACCGAGTGCTGACATGTGGCAAGACGATCCTCGGGGCGCGTCTTGCTTGGGCTTCTCTCCTGGAGGCCCTCAGTCAGACCCATTGTTGACATGTGGCAAGACGCTCCTCGGGGCGCGTCTTGCTTGGGCCTCTCTCCAGAAGGCCCTCAATCAGACTCAGTGTTGACACGTGGCAAGACGCTCCTCGGGGCGCTTCTTGCTTGGGCCTTTCTCCTGGAGGCGCTCAGTCAGACCCAGTGGTGACATGAGGCAAGACGCTCCTCGGGGCGCGTATTGCTTGGGCCTCTCTCCTGGATGCCCTCTGTCAGACCCAGTGTTGACATGTGGCAAGACTCTCCTCGGGGCGCGTCTTGCTTGGGCTTCTCTCATGGAGGCCCTCAGTCAGACCCAGTGTTGACATGTGTCAAGACGCTCCTCGGGGCGTGTCTTGCTTGGGCCTCTCTCCTGGAGGCGCTCAGTCAGACCCAGTGTTGACATGTGGCAAGACGCTCCTCGGGGCGCTTCTTGCTTGGGCTTCTCTCCTGGAGGCCCTCAGTCAGACCCATTGTTGACATGTGGCAAGACGCTCCTCGGGGCACGTCTTACTTGGTCCTCTCTCCTGGAGGCGCTCAGTCAGACCGAGTAGTGACATGTTACAAGACGCTCCTCGGGGCGCGTCTTGGTTGGGCCTCTCTCCTGGAGGCGCTCAGTCAGACCCAGTTTTGACAGGTGGCAAGACGCTCCTCGGGGCGCGTCTTGCTTGGGCCTCTCTCCTGGAGGTTCTCAGTCAGACCCAGTGTTAACATGTGGCAAGACGCTCCTCGGGGCACGTCTTGCTTGGGCTTCTCTCCTGGAGGCGCTCAGTCAGACCGAGTGCTGACATGTGGCAAGACGCTCCTCGGGGCGCGTCTTGCTTGGGCTTCTCTCCTGGAGGCCCTCAGTCAGACCCATTGTTGACATGTGGCAAGACGCTCCTCGGGGCGCGTCTTGCTTGGGCCTCTCTCCAGAAGGCCCTCAATCAGACCCAGTGCTGACATGTGGCAAGACGCTCCTCGGGGCGCGTCTTGCTTGGGCTTCGCTCCTGGAGGCGCTCAGTCAGACCCAGTGTTGACATGTGGCAAGACGCTCCTCGGGGCGCTTCTTGCTTGGGCTTCTCTCCTGGAGGCCCTCAGTCAGACCCATTGTTGACATGTGGCAAGACGCTCCTCGGGGCACGTCTTACTTGGGCCTCTCTCCTGGAGGCGCTCAGTCAGACCGAGTAGTGACATGTTACAAGACGCTCCTCGGGGCGCGTCTTGGTTGGGCCTCTCTCCTGGAGGCGCTCAGTCAGACCCAGTGTTGACAGGTGGCAAGACGCTCCTCGGGGCGCGTCTTGCTTGGGCCTCTCTCCTGGAGGTTCTCAGTCAGACCCAGTGTTGACATGTGGCAAGACTCTCCTCGGGGCACGTCTTGCTTGGGCCTCTCTCCTGGAGGCGCTCAGTCAGACCGAGTGCTGACATGTGGCAAGACGCTCCTCGGGGCGCGTCTTGCTTGGGCTTCTCTCCTGGAGGACCTCAGTCAGACCCATTGTTGACATGTGGCAAGACGCTCCTCAGGGCGCGTCTTGCTTGGGCCTCTCTCCAGAAGACCCTCAATCAGACCCAGTGCTGACATGTGGCAAGACGCTCCTCGGGGCGCGTCTTGCTTGGGCTTCGCTCCTGGAGGCCCTCAGTCAGACCCATTGTTGACATGTGGCAAGACGCTCCTCGGGGCGCGTCTCATTTGGGCCTCTCTCCTGGAGGCCCTCAGTCAGACCCAGTGTTGACATGTGGCAAGACGCTCCTCGGGGCGCGTCTTGCTTGGGCTTCTCTCCTGGAGGCCCTCAGTCAGACCCATTGTTGACATGTGGCAAGACGCTCCTCGGGGCACGTCTTGCTTGGGCCTCTCTCCTGGAGGCGCTCAGTCAGACCGAGTAGTGACATGTGGCAAGACGCTCCTCGGGGCGCATCTTGCTTGGGCCTCTCTCCTGGAGGCGCTCAGTCAGACCGAGTGCTGACATAAGGCAAGACGCTCCTCGGGGCGCGTCTTGCTGGGGCCTCTCTCCTGTAGGTGCTCAATCAGACCCAGTGGTGACACGTGGCAAGACGCTCCTCGGGGCGCGTCTTGCTTGGGCCTCTCTCCTGGAGGCACTCAGTCCGACCCAGTGTTGACATGTGGCAAGACACTCCTCGGGGCGCGTCTTGCTTGGACCTCTCTCCTGGAGGCGCTCAGTCAGACTGAGTAGTGACATGTGGCCTGACGCTCCTCGGGGCGCGTCTTGCTTGGGCCTCTCTCCTGGAGGCGCTCAGTCAGACCCAGTGGTGACATGTGGCAAGACACTCCTCGGGGCGCGTCTTGCTTGGGCCTCTCTCCTGGAGGCCCTCTGTCCGACCCAGTGTTGACATGTGTCAAGACGCTCCTCGGGGCGCGTCTTACTTGGTTCTCTCTCCTGGAGGCGCTCATTCAGACCCAGTGTTGACATGTGGCAAGACGCTCCTCGGGGCGCGTATTGCTTGGGCCTCTCTCCTGGAGGCGCTCAGTCAGACCCAGTGTTGACATGTGGCAAGACGCTCCTCGGGGCGCTTCTTGCTTGGGCTTCTCTCCTGGAGGCCCTCAGTCAGACCCATTGTTGACATGTGGCAAGACGCTCCTCGGGGCACGTCTTGCTTGGGCCTCTCTCCTGGAGGCGCTCAGTCAGACCGAGTGCTGACATGTGGCAAGACGCTCCTCGGGGCGCGTCTTGCTTGGGCTTCTCTCCTGGAGGCCCTCAGTCAGACCCATTGTTGACATGTGGCAAGACGCTCCTCGGGGCGCGTCTTGCTTGGGCCTCTCTCCAGAAGACCCTCAATCAGACCCAGTGCTGACATGTGGCAAGACGCTCCTCGGGGCGCGTCTTGCTTGGGCTTCGCTCCTGGAGGCCCTCAGTCAGACCCATTGTTGACATGTGGCAAGACGCTCCTCGGGGCGCGTCTCATTTGGGCCTCTCTCCTGGAGGCCCTCAGTCAGACCCAGTGTTGACATGTGGCAAGACGCTCCTCGGGGCGCGTCTTGCTTGGGCTTCTCTCCTGGAGGCCCTCAGTCAGACCCATTGTTGACATG
Organism: Nothobranchius furzeri; assembly: GCF_043380555.1. NCBI lineage: Eukaryota > Metazoa > Chordata > Actinopteri > Cyprinodontiformes > Nothobranchiidae > Nothobranchius > Nothobranchius furzeri. Next base: position 7,822,151 of record NC_091751.1, on the reverse strand, counting down.
TGGCAAGACGCTCCTCGGGGCACGTCTTGCTTGGGCCTCTCTCCTGGAGGCGCTCAGTCAGACCGAGTAGTGACATGTGGCAAGACGCTCCTCGGGGCGCATCTTGCTTGGGCCTCTCTCCTGGAGGCGCTCAGTCAGACCGAGTGCTGACATAAGGCAAGACGCTCCTCGGGGCGCGTCTTGCTGGGGCCTCTCTCCTGTAGGTGCTCAATCAGACCCAGTGGTGACACGTGGCAAGACGCTCCTCGGGGCGCGTCTTGCTTGGGCCTCTCTCCTGGAGGCACTCAGTCCGACGCAGTGTTGACATGTGGCAAGACACTCCTCGGGGCGCGTCTTGCTTGGACCTCTCTCCTGGAGGCGCTCAGTCAGACTGAGTAGTGACATGTGGCCTGACGCTCCTCGGGGCGCGTCTTGCTTGGGCCTCTCTCCTGGAGGCGCTCAGTCAGACCCAGTGGTGACATGTGGCAAGACACTCCTCGGGGCGCGTCTTGCTTGGGCCTCTCTCCTGGAGGCCCTCTGTCCGACCCAGTGTTGACATGTGTCAAGACGCTCCTCGGGGCGCGTCTTACTTGGTTCTCTCTCCTGGAGGCGCTCATTCAGACCCAGTGGTGACATGTGGCAGGACGCTCCTCGGGGCGCGTATTGCTTGGGCCTCTCTCCTGGAGGCGCTCAGTCAGACCCAGTGTTGACATGTGGCAAGACGCTCCTCGGGGCGCTTCTTGCTTGGGCTTCTCTCCTGGAGGCCCTCAGTCAGACCCATTGTTGACATGTTGCAAGACGCTCCTCGGGGCACGTCTTGCTTGGGCCTCTCTCCTGGAGGCGCTCAGTCAGACCGAGTAGTGACATGTTACAAGACGCTCCTCGGGGCGCATCTTGCTTGGGCCTCTCTCCTGGAGGCGCTCAGTCAGACCGAGTGCTGACATAAGGCAAGATGCTCCTCGGGACGCGTCTTGCTGTGGCCTCTCTCCTGGAGGCCCTCTGTCAGACCCAGTGTTAACATGTGGCAAGACGCTCCTCCGGGCGCATCTTGCTTGGGCCTCTCTCCTGGAGGCCCTCAGTAAGACCCATTGTTGACATGTGGCAAGACGCTCCTCGGGGCGTGTCTTTCCACATGTCAGCACTCGGTCTGACTGAGCGCCTCCAGGAGAGAGGGCCAAGCAAGATGCGCCCAAAGGAGCGTCTTGCAACATGTCAACAATGGGTCTGACTGAGGGCCTCCAGGAGAGAAGCCCAAGCAAGACGCGCCCCGAGGAGCGTCTTGCCACATGTCAACACTGGGTCTGACTGAGGGCCTCAAGGAGAGAGGCCCAAATGAGACGCACCCCGAGGAGCGTCTTGCCACATGTCAACAATGGGTCTGACTGAGGGCCTCCAGGAGAGAAGCCCAAGCAAGACGCGCCCCGAGGAGCGTCTTGCCACATGTCAGCACTCGGTCTGACTGAGGGCCTCCATGAGAGAAGCCCAAACAAGACGCGCCCCGAGGAGAGTCTTGCCACATGTCAACACTCGGTCTGACAGAGGGCATCCAGGAGAGAGGCCCAAGCAATACGCGCCCCGAGGAGCGTCTTGCCACATGTCACCACTGGGTCTGACTGAGCGCCTCCAGGACAGAGGCCCAACCAAGACGCGCCCAAAGGAGCGTCTTGCAACATGTCAACAATGGGTCTGACTGAGGGCCTCCAGGAGAGAAGCCCAAGCAACACGCGGCCCGAGGAGCGTCTTGCCACATGTCAGCACTCGGTCTGACTGAGCGCCTCCAGGAGAGAGGCCAAAGCAAGACGCGCCCCGAGGAGCGTCTTGCCACATGTAAACACTGGGTCTGACTGAGCGCCTCCAGGAGAGAGGCCCAAGCAAGACGCGCCCCGAGGAGCGTCTTGCCACGTGTCACCACTGGGTCTGATTGAGCGCCTCCAGGAGAGAGGCGCCAGCAAGACGCGCCCCGAGGAGCGTCTTGCCTTATGTCAGCACTCGGTATGACTGATCGCCTCCAGGAAAGAGGCACAAGCAAGACGCGCCCCGAGGAGCGTCTTGCGACATGTCACTACTCGGTCTAACTGAGCGCCTCCAGGAGAGAGGTCCAAGCAAGACGCGCCCCGAGAAGCGTCTTGCCACATGTCACGACTCGGTCTGACTGAGCGCCTCCAGGAGAGAGGCCCAAGCAAGACGTGCCCCGAGGAGCGTCTTGCCACATGTCAACAATGGGTCTGACTGAGGGCCTCCAGGAGAGAAGCCCAAGCAAGACGCGCCCCGAGGAGCGTCAGGTCACATGTCACTACCAAGCCCCCACAATGCCGCTCAGAAAATGGTCCCATACCGGAAGTAAGAAAAATTGCAGTTCCACCCTCATCCGCTGGGGGCTGGTGCCAGAAGCGAGCAAATCCTCATTGACTCCCATGTTAAAAATGCCGATTTCACAGCAGAAATAAACATGTTTACAGCCTGGTGCCAAAACATGTTTTTTGTCTAAATTATCTAGTTTATACTCATGACAACTCTGAGGGGGGTGAATTTTTTTCTCACTCTTCTGTTTAAGTGTATTGAAAGCCTAAAATTCTGTATAATTAATGAGCATCCGACACACGTGACCGCCGCCTCAGACCCACGTGACCACAGAGCTAGCTCCGTGGAAAGGCCTCAGTACAGCCTCGGTCTGGCTTGGAAACTGCTCCGGCATTTTGAGTCTCTGTGTTTGTGTATTCTTCTTTGGATATTATTGGTGCAATTGTTGGACAAAATGACTTGCAGTGGTATTAATTGCACTAATAGAGCGTCCAAGGAGTCTCCACTTCATTTTTTTCGGTAAGTTAAAATCTATATTCGTATTTTATGTCACTGCCACCTTTAAACTAGCTGAGTTTACCGAAGTAGCTAGCTAACTATCAGTTTAACATGTAGCATGTACTGTTTAACCATGAAATTTAAATGTAAAATACGGTAAAATAATTAATAGGGCATATTTAGATGGGTAATAGGGTAAAACCCAGTGCATTTAAGATAAAAATGGGTTGAAATATGACGGAGCGCTAAGAGGGAGACTTCTGTGTCCATTCTTCCATCCGGTAATCCCCAGCGGTCAGGCCGGGCAGCCTGACCGATCCGGCGCCTACTTGCTGCGCCTAGCTGCTGCGCGGTCTGACCGCTCGTGGAGTTTTTCATGTCTGACTTTAACCGCATCTAATACCGTATTACGGCGTGAGCGCAACAGCGACAACTTAATATCGATGTGTAAGCAGCCTGAGTGGTAGGGTGTTTTCATCTGAACCCTTAAAACCTCCAGCAGGCTATGCTGCACTATTGACGTGTTAGCGCGCGGCGCTAACAACTTAGCAACGTGACATGTCTCTGAGAAAGCGTAAAACACGGACGCTTCTTCTGAAGCGGAAAATAACACTTCTTCTTAAGCAGAGCAGGATGTCGCCTCGGCTCGTTCACGGCCGAGCCGGACTGAGCTCGATAACATTGACCAAGCACAGCCACTGGGCCGTTGTAGCTGCCACCAGGCCTGCTGAAGGAACTCCAGCGGGTTTCATCAGACTCGTAAAGTTTCTTGTTTTTGCTGGGGATTTCTGTATTTTACCGCTCCCTCCTGCAGTCTTCCCCTATTGAAATTTAAAATGTGTAACTTTATGTATTGTGATGAATGACTAATATTCATGTAAAACTAAAACGTTAGGCATTTAGGGGGAAAAAACAAAATAATAAACATTATACAGATGTCAAATAAATCAAACTGTAATTAAACTATATATTTTCAAAGTCATATAGACAGCATGATGGTTTGTGTGATCCGCGCGGTTTCACTTACACCCCTTTAATGATCAGGCTGTTTTTTATTATTTTTATCAGCTGATAGCAGTTAAAATTATGGTAAAAAATACTTTTATCTGTTTTTGATAACTTAATGCCCAGGAAGAGCATCTTCCTGGGCATTAAATATAACCCAAATGTTTTATTATGAGCAGATCTGATGAAGGTTTAGACAAGCAGTCTGCAAAGTAAAACTTGTTTAGAGTCCAAACTCTTACTAAAGCTTTTAAAAAGAAAAAATGGTTGAATTTTGAGAAATATCCACAACAGGGGAGCGAGACCTCTGAAAAATGTATATTTTCTCTGAATTCATAGAATAATGTGAAGATTCTGGGAAAAGTTGGGATTCTGAGATTAAAACGTAAATCTTTCTAATCATAATTCTGGCAGTTTTTGTGTCCTTCTGCTGTGGAAAGTCGTGCAACATGAAGATACTGAGAAGATGCTTACAACCTGTATTTTTATTCCATCCATAAATAAAATCATGAGCTATTTTTTTAATCCAAATTTGATACAAAGGGCCATCGTTGGTTCCAGACCCGTTCTAGAACATTCCTCTAATCTTAAAGTCATCATCAGTTTCTTCCTTTTAACAAATATTTATTTGTTCAAATATTTAATATTTATAACTGGAATATTTGTTCCTCCCTCTCCCACTGCAGTTAGTCCTGTCCTGCAACCCTGTTTTTGCAGCTTAGTGAAGCCAACCATCACTAACCTGGGGGTGGTTTTGGACCCAGAGATGCGGATGGACTCCCACATTAGCCAGGTGGTTAGATCCTGCTTTTCCCGGCTTCGCCAGCTACCAAAGATGAAGTCCATCCTGAAAGACGTGTCATATTTTCTCCCCAAGCTGGACCTGACCGTCATGTATCGGTCCAAAATAGTGTGATGATATTGTGTTTTTTGTACATAACAGACTTTTTAACAGACAAATTTGTCGCATTCTCCTACACCTCTTCACGGGCTCGCCACAGTAAATATTCTATTTGGCAAGAGATAAACTTTATTGTATTTATCCTAGTGAATCTATAATTAAACGGGTAAACTAGTATTAGCACATCCAACATCAAAGAAAGTAAAATGTTACTATCAGGAGAGGGAGAATGTTTAAGTGGTTAGCAGCAGTGTGCTAGCCGATGGCCCCCTCCATGAGGCCACCACAGCTCAGCAGAACGTCGTTGTAGCTTCTTCTGGGGAGAAAAACACTTGGAGAAAAAATAAAGTTAACAGCTGAAATAGCAGGAAATAATACAGTTCAAGAGCAGATTGTAGAAGAAAGAAACCCCTGGGTTAAACTGGTCTGTCTACTGCATAATGCTGAACTCTAACATGTGTCCTCAGGGAAGGACCTGATTGGTGTCCAGAACCTGTTGAAGAAGCACCAGGCTCTGCAGGCTGAGATCACAGGTCATGAACCTCGCATCAAGGCTGTCACCCAGAAAGGAGAGACCATGGTGGAGGAAGGTAGAGCAGGTCTGGTCCTGACATGTTTCTGAGGTGTCTGCAGGTTCTGGCTCACTTTTTTTGGGTCCAGGTCACTTCGCTGGTGAGGAGGTGAAGACTAAGCTGTCAGAGCTTCATGGACGTTGGGACACGCTAAAGGCCAAGGCGTCCCAGAGGAGGCAGGACCTGGAGGACTCTGCAGGCCCAGCAGTACTTTGCGGATGCTAATGAGGCCGAGTCCTGGATGAGGGAGAAGGAGCCCATCGTTGGAAGTCCAGACTAAGGGAAAGACGAGGACTTGGCCGAGGTATGGAAGTCCCTTCCTGAGAAACTCCAATCGCTTTTCTTTGCTCTCTTTCCAGTCCTTCATAATTAGTGTTTCTGTATTTGTCATTTCCTTCGGTTGTCTACCAGACGTCGTTGCTCGTTTGAGCGTCTCATGGGTTAGGGGTAGAAGTGCTGGCCTCGCACAGGAAGTGATGACAAACGTGTTCCCGGCGCTCTTATTTCAAACGGTTTACAAGCTGTGATGTGTGTTCCCGCTGCAGAGCAGCCATGACACGTGGCAGCCGGCAGAAGGCTCACGCTTTTCCACTAAACACCCGCAGAGCTGCGTCTGCGGTGAACTGAGCAGGGTTTGTTTTACAGTGGCGGATCCGATTGGACCATCGCTGCGAGAAAGCTCCACTTGTGTCAGACGAGCTGAAGGTTCTGATGTTCTGCTCCACAGGCTCTCCTGAAGAAGCACGAGGTCCTGATGTCGGACCTGTCGGCTTATGGCAGCAGCATCCAGGCCCTGAAGGAGCAGGCCCAGTCCTGCAGGGTGAGTTCAGAGCCCTCGGCCCGTCAGAACATTCTTATCCACCACGTTCTAACACCAGACCTGTTAACCCGACAGCAACAAGATAATCAGCAGGTGCTTTTGTCCTGCAGGACCTGAAGGCCAACGAGTCCCGCCTGAGGGACATCAACAAGGTGGCATCTGAACTGGAGTCAGAAGGTCTGATGGCTGAGGAGGCTCCTATGGTTCAGGCTCAGGTGAGCGTCACCTGTCTGCAGCAGCTGGTCCCTCTCACTTCCTGGTTTGTTAACTCTGCTCGTCTCTGTTTGTAGCAACAAGAACATCAGGGTTCTGCTCCTGGAAAGGTGCATGTTGTCCTCCGCCTCAACCAGAACCAGACGTGGTGTTTTTGTTACCACTCATTTGTTTGTTTGTTTGTTTACAGGATGAAGCCGACTCTTAACACGGCGTCACCCTGGAAGGTGAGTTCATTCAGCTGATCAGAGGTCACCTCTGATGGCAGCAGTCACGGCCGACCGTGCTGACATCACACAGGAATTCAGGTGACCCGGCAGGCACCAGGTGCTGGTGAAAGTGGGGACATGTCAGCTGGTTGCCATGGCTACAGTTATCTTTATGCATCTGTATGACTGCTGACTGGTGTGTGTTTCCTGTGACCTTTGACCTCAGACCGTACGGTTGGGCGTTCAGACGACGGCTAACTTTAATTCCATCAAGGTAAGAGGAAGCTCTTCCCTTCCTGTCTGAGCGATCCGTCTCCAGGTTTCCTCGTCCGGCGTCCAGCCCGCTGGCGTCCACCTTCACCTCACCTTCATCTCATCTCACTTCATTTATAGTGCAATACTTTCACATTATCATTTTCCCACACTTCTGTATACCTGTATTTTGTTGTTTTTCAATAAAGAATGACAAATTATTTAAGTTTGGTTTTTGTTGCACACAAATATATATCTGTAAAAAATATCTTCAAAGCTAATGTTTACATAACAAGTATGATTGGGTTTTGCAATACGGCACTCAAGTTTATTTTAGTAAGATTTTCAAACCAAGTAAAGTTAGTAAAGAACACATTTCTATTGTCTGCTAAGAAACTGTTGGGATTTAAAATGGGCCTGTTGTACAAATAACTTGTAAATGATTATTCCTCACTTTTGTCTTAACCAAAGAAATTCCAGTAATTGAGCAAAAACATTTATTTTTAACACTACATTTTATAAAACAGGGCACAGTGTCGGCACATGTATGTATGTCGATGGTCCGCCCCAACCGAACCAGGAGACACAGACGTCAGGGAGGCCAATGTTGTCTCTGCAGCTCTCTGGGCACCACGCCTCACTCAGCTGTCCCCAATGATCCAAATGGCTATGGAGGAAAAAAAATTAATAAAAGAATGAAACTTAAAAACTCCCAAACCTCATGTCATGTTTACTAATCAGCTATGGCTGATTTATTGTTTGGATCACAGTGAGTTACACTAATTCTAATATATTTTTATTTCTATTATACATACATACTTTTTAACTGTTATTTTCACATGACTGTTATCAGGCTCTTGTTCTGGTTCTGATGATAACTCTGTGTCTTCCAGTAAGTTATCTTGTGCTTACTTCATCTGTATAATGTCTCTTTACTTTTGGTAAATTGTACTGAGTCCAGAATAAAGGCTAGCTGGCTGTACAAGATACAAACAAGTATTACGTTTTGGAAATATATGAAACACCGCCAGCATCTGTTAGAGCCTGTGGCGGGGTGCTGAGGGCCGGCTCCAGCCCAGGAATGAGCTCTACACGCCGGCCGGGAGGGTTTGAAACACCGCCATCCTCTCCTCTGCTGGCTGTTCATTCTGTTATGGTTACCGGTGCTTGTCTTGCAATGTGAAACGCTTGGTCTCGGATTTTGTAAGAAAGATAATAAAATGTCCCCCCAAAATACGACTTAAATATATTTTCTCTTCTTCATGATACATTTAATGGCTGGTGCGACTCAGGAGTGATAGCGCCGAAAAAAACTGTACTGAAAACTTGCTCAAAGCAAAATGTATTCATTACGGAAATAAATTATAAACTTACCGATTTAAAACTTTTTTAATACAGGTACTTCTCACGAACAGGCGCAGAAAACCTCCACCTAAACTCCGTGTGAGGTTCAGGTCGATGGGTGTTCCAGTTAGCTCCGGTTGGGTTGAAGCTAGGTGGCTACATCCGTTAGCTCGGCTCCCACCTCCGCTTTAGCTTTGGGTTAGCCAGGGTTAGCTTCAGGTTAGCTCGTAGCTAGTTCGCCTGGGTGTCGTCACTCGAGCCCAGCCTTACAGCCACACCCTCAGCGCCTCCTCTCTTCCCTTTTATGGAATTGTCTGGGCTGGACGGAACCTGTGACACGGTCAAAATGGCGGTGGTGGACACCTCCCATTATGGACAGATAACGTGTTATTGAAGCCTATGGAATCGAATTGTCCAGTATATGTACAGTCAATGGTCACTACTCAGTCTGACTGAGCGCCTCCAGGAGAGAGGCCCAAGCAAGACGCGCCCCGAGGAGCGTCTTGCCACATGTCAACACTGGGTCTGATTGAGGTTCTTCTGGAGAGAGGCCCAAGCAAGACGCGCCCCGAGGAGTGTCTTGCCACATGTCAACAATGGGTCTTACTGAGGGCCTCCAGGAGAGAGGCCCAAGCAAGATGCGCCCGGAGGAGCGTCTTGCCACATGTTAACACTGGGTCTGACAGAGGGCCTCCAGGAGAGAGGCCCAAGCAAGACGCGCCCCGAGGAGCGTCTTGCCACATGTCACCTCTGGTTCTGACTGAGCGCCTCCAGGAGAGAGGCCCAAGCAAGACGCGCCCCGAGGAGCGTCTTGCCACATGTCAGCACTCGGTCTGACTGAGTGCCTCCAGGAGAGAGGCCCAAGCAAGACGCGCCCCGAGGAGCGTCTTGCCACATGTCAACAATGGGTTTGACTGAGGGCCTCCAGGAGAGAAGCCCAAGCAAGACGCGCCCCGTGGAGCGTCTTGACACATGTCAACACTGGGTCTGACAGAGGGCCTCCAGGAGAGAGGCCCAAGCAAGACGCGCCCCGAGGAGTGTCTTGCCACATGTCACCACTGGGTCTGACTGAGCGCCTCCAGGAGAGAGGCCCAAGCAAGACGCGCCGCGAGGAGCGTCAGGCCACATGTCACTACTCAGTCTGACTGAGCGCCTCCAGGAGAGAGGCCCAAGCAAGACGCGCCCCGAGGAGCGTCTTGCCACGTGTCACCACTGGGTCTGATTGAGCGCCTCCAGGAGAGAGGCGCCAGCAAGACGCGCCCCGAGGAGCGTCTTGCCACGTGTCACCACTGGGTCTGATTGAGCGCCTCCAGGAGAGAGGCGCCAGCAAGACGCGCCCCGAGGAGCGTCTTGCCTTATGTCAGCACTCGGTATGACTGATCGCCTCCAGGAAAGAGGCACAAGCAAGACGCGCCCCGAGGAGCGTCTTGCGACATGTCACTACTCGGTCTAACTGAGCGCCTCCAGGAGAGAGGTCCAAGCAAGACGCGCCCCGAGAGGCGTCTTGCCACATGTCACGACTCGGTCTGACTGAGCGACTCCAGGAGAGAGGCCCAAGCAAGACGTGCCCCGAGGAGCGTCTTGCCACATGTCAACAATGGGTCTGACTGAGGGCCTCCAGGAGAGAAGCCCAAGCAAGACGCGCCCCGAGGAGCGTCAGGTCACATGTCACTACTCAGTCTGACTGAGCGCCTCCAGGAGAGAGGCCCAAGCAAGACGCGCCCCGAGGAGCGTCTTGCCACATGTCAACACTGGGTCTGATTGAGGTTCTTCTGGAGAGAGGCCCAAGCAAGACGCGCCCCGAAGAGTGTCTTGCCACATGTCAACAATGGGTCTTACTGAGGGCCTCCAGGAGAGAGGCCCAAGCAAGATGCGCCCGGAGGAGCGTCTTGCCACATGTTAACACTGGGTCTGACAGAGGGCCTCCAGGAGAGATGCCCAAGCAAGACGCGCCCCGAGGAGCGTCTTGCCACATGTCACCTCAGGTTCTGACTGAGCGCCTCCAGGAGAGAGGCCCAAGCAAGACGCGCCCCGAGGAGCGTCTTGCCACATGTCAGCACTCGGTCTGACTGAGTGCCTCCAGGAGAGAGCCCCAAGCAAGACGCGCCCCGAGGAGCGTCTTGCCACATGTCAACAATGGGTTTGACTGAGGGCCTCCAGGAGAGAAGCCCAAGCAAGACGCGCCCCGTGGAGCGTCTTGACACATGTCAACACTGGGTCTGACAGAGGGCCTCCAGGAGAGAGGCCCAAGCAAGACGCGCCCCGAGGAGTGTCTTGCCACATGTCACCACTGGGTCTGACTGAGCGCCTCCAGGAGAGAGGCCCAAGCAAGACGCGCCGCGAGGAGCGTCAGGCCACATGTCACTACTCAGTCTGACTGAGCGCCTCCAGGAGAGAGGCCCAAGTAAGACGCGCCCCGAGGAGCGTCTTGCCACGTGTCAACACTGGGTCTGATTGAGGGCCTTCTGGAGAGAGGCCCAAGCAAGACGCGCCACGAGGAGCGTCTTGCCACGTGTCACCACTGGGTCTGATTGAGCGCCTCCAGGAGAGAGGCCCAAGTAAGACGCGCCCCGAGGAGCGTCTTGCCACGTGTCACCACTGGGTCTGACTGAGTGCCTCCAGGAGAGAGGCCCAAGCAAGACGCGCCCCGAGGAGCGTCTTGCCACGTGTCACCACTGGGTCTGATTGAGCGCCTCCAGGAGAGAGGCGCCAGCAAGACGCGCCCCGAGGAGCGTCTTGCCTTATGTCAGCACTCGGTATGACTGATCGCCTCCAGGAAAGAGGCACAAGCAAGACGCGCCCCGAGGAGCGTCTTGCGACATGTCACTACTCGGTCTAACTGAGCGCCTCCAGGAGAGAGGTCCAAGCAAGACGCGCCCCGAGAGGCGTCTTGCCACATGTCACGACTCGGTCTGACTGAGCGCCTCCAGGAGAGAGGCCCAAGCAAGACGTGCCCCGAGGAGCGTCTTGCCACATGTCAACAATGGGTCTGACTGAGGGCCTCCAGGAGAGAAGCCCAAGCAAGACGCGCCCCGAGGAGCGTCAGGTCACATGTCACTACCAAGCCCCCACAATGCCGCTCAGAAAATGGTCCCATCCCGGAAGTAAGAAAAATTGCAGTTCCACCCTCATCCGCTGGGGGCTGGTGCCAGAAGCGAGCAAATCCTCATTGACTCCCATGTTAAAAATGCCGATTTCACAGCAGAAATAAACATGTTTACAGCCTGGTGCCAAAACATGTTTTTTGTCTAAATTATCTAGTTTATACTCATGACAACTCTGAGGGGGGTGAATTTTTTTCTCACTCTTCTGTTTAAGTGTATTGAAAGCCTAAAATTCTGTATAATTAATGAGCATCCGACACACGTGACCGCCGCCTCAGACCCACGTGACCACAGAGCTAGCTCCGTGGAAAGGCCTCAGTACAGCCTCGGTCTGGCTTGGAAACTGCTCCGGCATTTTGAGTCTCTGTGTTTGTGTATTCTTCTTTGGATATTATTGGTGCAATTGTTGGACAAAATGACTTGCAGTGGTATTAATTGCACTAATAGAGCGTCCAAGGAGTCTCCACTTCATTTTTTTCGGTAAGTTAAAATCTATATTCGTATTTTATGTCACTGCCACCGTTAAACTAGCTGAGTTTACCGAAGTAGCTAGCTAACTATCAGTTTAACATGTAGCATGTACTGTTTAACCATGAAATTTAAATGTAAAATACGGTAAAATAATTAATAGGGCATATTTAGATGGGTAATAGGGTAAAACCCAGTGCATTTAAGATAAAAATGGGTTGAAATATGACGGAGCGCTAAGAGGGAGACTTCTGTGTCCATTCTTCCATCCGGTAATCCCCAGCGGTCAGGCCGGGCAGCCTGACCGATCCGGCGCCTACTTGCTGCGCCTAGCTGCTGCGCGGTCTGACCGCTCGTGGAGTTTTTCATGTCTGACTTTAACCGCATCTAATACCGTATTACGGCGTGAGCGCAACAGCGACAACTTAATATCGATGTGTAAGCAGCCTGAGTGGTAGGGTGTTTTCATCTGAACCCTTAAAACCTCCAGCAGGCTATGCTGCACTATTGACGTGTTAGCGCGCGGCGCTAACAACTTAGCAACGTGACATGTCTCTGAGAAAGCGTAAAACACGGACGCTTCTTCTGAAGCGGAAAATAACACTTCTTCTTAAGCAGAGCAGGATGTCGCCTCGGCTCGTTCACGGCCGAGCCGGACTGAGCTCGATAACATTGACCAAGCACAGCCACTGGGCCGTTGTAGCTGCCACCAGGCCTGCTGAAGGAACTCCAGCGGGTTTCATCAGACTCGTAAAGTTTCTTGTTTTTGCTGGGGATTTCTGTATTTTACCGCTCCCTCCTGCAGTCTTCCCCTATTAAAATTTAAAATGTGTAACTTTATGTATTGTGATGAATGACTAATATTCATGTAAAACTAAAACGTTAGGCTTTTAGGGGGAAAAAACAAAATAATAAACATTATACAGATGTCAAATAAATCAAACTGTAATTAAACTATATATTTTCAAAGTCATATAGACAGCATGATGGTTTGTGTGATCCGCGCGGTTTCACTTACACCCCTTTAATGATCAGGCTGTTTTTTATTATTTTTTATCAGCTGATAGCAGTTAAAATTATGGTAAAAAATACTTTTATCTGTTTTTGATAACTTAATGCCCAGGAAGAGCATCTTCCTGGGCATTAAATATAACCCAAATGTTTTATTATGAGCAGATCTGATGAAGGTTTAGACAAGCAGTCTGCAAAGTAAAACTTGTTTAGAGTCCAAACTCTTACTAAAGCTTTTAAAAAGAAAAAATGGTTGAATTTTGAGAAATATCCACAACAGGGGAGCGAGACCTCTGAAAAATGTATATTTTCTCTGAATTCATAGAATAATGTGAAGATTCTGGGAAAAGTTGGGATTCTGAGATTAAAACGTAAATCTTTCTAATCATAATTCTGGCAGTTTTTGTGTCCTTCTGCTGTGGAAAGTCGTGCAACATGAAGATACTGAGAAGATGCTTACAACCTGTATTTTTATTCCATCCATAAATAAAATCATGAGCTATTTTTTTAATCCAAATTTGATACAAAGGGCCATCGTTGGTTCCAGACCCGTTCTAGAACATTCCTCTAATCTTAAAGTCATCATCAGTTTCTTCCTTTTAACAAATATTTATTTGTTCAAATATTTAATATTTATAACTGGAATATTTGTTCCTCCCTCTCCCACTGCAGTTAGTCCTGTCCTGCAACCCTGTTTTTGCAGCTTAGTGAAGCCAACCATCACTAACCTGGGGGTGGTTTTGGACCCAGAGATGCGGATGGACTCCCACATTAGCCAGGTGGTTAGATCCTGCTTTTCCCGGCTTCGCCAGCTACCAAAGATGAAGTCCATCCTGAAAGACGTGTCATATTTTCTCCCCAAGCTGGACCTGACCGTCATGTATCGGTCCAAAATAGTGTGATGATATTGTGTTTTTTGTACATAACAGACTTTTTAACAGACAAATTTGTCGCATTCTCCTACACCTCTTCACGGGCTCGCCACAGTAAATATTCTATTTGGCAAGAGATAAACTTTATTGTATTTATCCTAGTGAATCTATAATTAAACGGGTAAACTAGTATTAGCACATCCAACATCAAAGAAAGTAAAATGTTACTATCAGGAGAGGGAGAATGTTTAAGTGGTTAGCAGCAGTGTGCTAGCCGATGGCCCCCTCCATGAGGCCACCACAGCTCAGCAGAACGTCGTTGTAGCTTCTTCTGGGGAGAAAAACACTTGGAGAAAAAATAAAGTTAACAGCTGAAATAGCAGGAAATAATACAGTTCAAGAGCAGATTGTAGAAGAAAGAAACCCCTGGGTTAAACTGGTCTGTCTACTGCATAATGCTGAACTCTAACATGTGTCCTCAGGGAAGGACCTGATTGGTGTCCAGAACCTGTTGAAGAAGCACCAGGCTCTGCAGGCTGAGATCACAGGTCATGAACCTCGCATCAAGGCTGTCACCCAGAAAGGAGAGACCATGGTGGAGGAAGGTAGAGCAGGTCTGGTCCTGACATGTTTCTGAGGTGTCTGCAGGTTCTGGCTCACTTTTTTTGGGTCCAGGTCACTTCGCTGGTGAGGAGGTGAAGACTAAGCTGTCAGAGCTTCATGGACGTTGGGACACGCTAAAGGCCAAGGCGTCCCAGAGGAGGCAGGACCTGGAGGACTCTGCAGGCCCAGCAGTACTTTGCGGATGCTAATGAGGCCGAGTCCTGGATGAGGGAGAAGGAGCCCATCGTTGGAAGTCCAGACTAAGGGAAAGACGAGGACTTGGCCGAGGTATGGAAGTCCCTTCCTGAGAAACTCCAATCGCTTTTCTTTGCTCTCTTTCCAGTCCTTCATAATTAGTGTTTCTGTATTTGTCATTTCCTTCGGTTGTCTACCAGACGTCGTTGCTCGTTTGAGCGTCTCATGGGTTAGGGGTAGAAGTGCTGGCCTCGCACAGGAAGTGATGACAAACGTGTTCCCGGCGCTCTTATTTCAAACGGTTTACAAGCTGTGATGTGTGTTCCCGCTGCAGAGCAGCCATGACACGTGGCAGCCGGCAGAAGGCTCACGCTTTTCCACTAAACACCCGCAGAGCTGCGTCTGCGGTGAACTGAGCAGGGTTTGTTTTACAGTGGCGGATCCGATTGGACCATCGCTGCGAGAAAGCTCCACTTGTGTCAGACGAGCTGAAGGTTCTGATGTTCTGCTCCACAGGCTCTCCTGAAGAAGCACGAGGTCCTGATGTCGGACCTGTCGGCTTATGGCAGCAGCATCCAGGCCCTGAAGGAGCAGGCCCAGTCCTGCAGGGTGAGTTCAGAGCCCTCGGCCCGTCAGAACATTCTTATCCACCACGTTCTAACACCAGACCTGTTAACCCGACAGCAACAAGATAATCAGCAGGTGCTTTTGTCCTGCAGGACCTGAAGGCCAACGAGTCCCGCCTGAGGGACATCAACAAGGTGGCATCTGAACTGGAGTCAGAAGGTCTGATGGCTGAGGAGGCTCCTATGGTTCAGGCTCAGGTGAGCGTCACCTGTCTGCAGCAGCTGGTCCCTCTCACTTCCTGGTTTGTTAACTCTGCTCGTCTCTGTTTGTAGCAACAAGAACATCTGGGTTCTGCTCCTGGAAAGGTGCATGTTGTCCTCCGCCTCAACCAGAACCAGACGTGGTGTTTTTGTTACCACTCATTTGTTTGTTTGTTTGTTTACAGGATGAAGCCGACTCTTAACACGGCGTCACCCTGGAAGGTGAGTTCATTCAGCTGATCAGAGGTCACCTCTGATGGCAGCAGTCACGGCCGACCGTGCTGACATCACACAGGAATTCAGGTGACCCGGCAGGCACCAGGTGCTGGTGAAAGTGGGGACATGTCAGCTGGTTGCCATGGCTACAGTTATCTTTATGCATCTGTATGACTGCTGACTGGTGTGTGTTTCCTGTGACCTTTGACCTCAGACCGTACGGTTGGGCGTTCAGACGACGGCTAACTTTAATTCCATCAAGGTAAGAGGAAGCTCTTCCCTTCCTGTCTGAGCGATCCGTCTCCAGGTTTCCTCGTCCGGCGTCCAGCCCGCTGGCGTCCACCTTCATCTCACCTTCATCTCATCTCACTTCATTTATAGTGCAATACTTTCACATTATCATTTTCCCACACTTCTGTATACCTGTATTTTGTTGTTTTTCAATAAAGAATGACAAATTATTTAAGTTTGGTTTTTGTTGCACACAAATATATATCTGTAAAAAATATCTTCAAAGCTAATGTTTACATAACAAGTATGATTGGGTTTTGCAATACGGCACTCAAGTTTATTTTAGTAAGATTTTCAAACCAAGTAAAGTTAGTAAAGAACACATTTCTATTGTCTGCTAAGAAACTGTTGGGATTTAAAATGGGCCTGTTGTACAAATAACTTGTAAATGATTATTCCTCACTTTTGTCTTAACCAAAGAAATTCCAGTAATTGAGCAAAAACATTTATTTTTAACACTACATTTTATAAAACAGGGCACAGTGTCGGCACATGTATGTATGTCGATGGTCCGCCCCAACCGAACCAGGAGACACAGACGTCAGGGAGGCCAATGTTGTCTCTGCAGCTCTCTGGGCACCACGCCTCACTCAGCTGTCCCCAATGATCCAAATGGCTATGGAGGAAAAAAAAATTAATAAAAGAATGAAACTTAAAAACTCCCAAACCTCATGTCATGTTTACTAATCAGCTATGGCTGATTTATTGTTTGGATCACAGTGAGTTACACTAATTCTAATATATTTTTATTTCTATTATACATACATACTTTTTAACTGTTATTTTCACATGACTGTTATCAGGCTCTTGTTCTGGTTCTGATGATAACTCTGTGTCTTCCAGTAAGTTATCTTGTGCTTACTTCATCTGTATAATGTCTCTTTACTTTTGGTAAATTGTACTGAGTCCAGAATAAAGGCTAGCTGGCTGTACAAGATACAAACAAGTATTACGTTTTGGAAATATATGAAACACCGCCAGCATCTGTTAGAGCCTGTGGCGGGGTGCTGAGGGCCGGCTCCAGCCCAGGAATGAGCTCTACACGCCGGCCGGGAGGGTTTGAAACACCGCCATCCTCTCCTCTGCTGGCTGTTCATTCTGTTATGGTTACCGGTGCTTGTCTTGCAATGTGAAACGCTTGGTCTCGGATTTTGTAAGAAAGATAATAAAATGTCCCCCCAAAATACGACTTAAATATATTTTCTCTTCTTCATGATACATTTAATGGCTGGTGCGACTCAGGAGTGATAGCGCCGAAAAAAACTGTACTGAAAACTTGCTCAAAGCAAAATGTATTCATTACGGAAATAAATTATAAACTTACCGATTTAAAACTTTTTTAATACAGGTACTTCTCACGAACAGGCGCAGAAAACCTCCACCTAAACTCCGTGTGAGGTTCAGGTCGATGGGTGTTCCAGTTAGCTCCGGTTGGGTTGAAGCTAGGTGGCTACATCCGTTAGCTCGGCTCCCACCTCCGCTTTAGCTTTGGGTTAGCCAGGGTTAGCTTCAGGTTAGCTCGTAGCTAGTTCGCCTGGGTGTCGTCACTCGAGCCCAGCCTTACAGCCACACCCTCAGCGCCTCCTCTCTTCCCTTTTATGGAATTGTCTGGGCTGGACGGAACCTGTGACACGGTCAAAATGGCGGTGGTGGACACCTCCCATTATGGACAGATAACGTGTTATTGAAGCCTATGGAATCGAATTTTCCAGTATATGTACAGTCTATGGTCACTACTCAGTCTGACTGAGCGCCTCCAGGAGAGAGGCCCAAGCAAGACGCGCCCCGAGGAGCGTCTTGCCACATGTCAACACTGGGTCTGATTGAGGTTCTTCTGGAGAGAGGCCCAAGCAAGACGCGCCCCGAGGAGTGTCTTGCCACATGTCAACAATGGGTCTTACTGAGGGCCTCCAGGAGAGAGGCCCAAGCAAGATGCACCCGGAGGAGCGTCTTGCCACATGTTAACACTGGGTCTGACAGAGGGCCTCCAGGAGAGAGGCCCAAGCAAGACGCGCCCCGAGGAGCGTCTTGCCACATGTCACCTCTGGTTCTGACTGAGCGCCTCCAGGAGAGAGGCCCAAGCAAGACGCGCCCCGAGGAGCGTCTTGCCACATGCAAGCACTCGGTCTGACTGAGTGCCTCCAGGAGAGAGGCCCAAGCAAGACGCGCCCCGAGGAGCGTCTTGCCACATGTCAACAATGGGTTTGACTGAGGGCCTCCAGGAGAGAAGCCCAAGCAAGACGCGCCCCGTGGAGCGTCTTGACACATGTCAACACTGGGTCTGACAGAGGGCCTCCAGGAGAGAGGCCCAAGCAAGACGCGCCCCGAGGAGTGTCTTGCCACATGTCACCACTGGGTCTGACTGAGCGCCTCCAGGAGAGAGGCCCAAGCAAGACGCGCCCCGAGGAGCGTCTTGCCACGTGTCACCACTGGGTCTGATTGAGCGCCTCCAGGAGAGAGGCGCCAGCAAGACGCGCCCCGAGGAGCGTCTTGCCACGTGTCACCACTGGGTCTGATTGAGCGCCTCCAGGAGAGAGGCGCCAGCAAGACGCGCCCCGAGGAGCGTCTTGCCTTATGTCAGCACTCGGTATGACTGATCGCCTCCAGGAAAGAGGCACAAGCAAGATGCGCCCCGAGGAGCGTCTTGCGACATGTCACTACTCGGTCTAACTGAGCGCCTCCAGGAGAGAGGTCCAAGCAAGACGCGCCCCGAGAGGCGTCTTGCCACATGTCACGACTCGGTCTGACTGAGCGACTCCAGGAGAGAGGCCCAAGCAAGACGTGCCCCGAGGAGCGTCTTGCCACATGTCAACAATGGGTCTGACTGAGGGCCTCCAGGAGAGAAGCCCAAGCAAGACGCGCCCCGAGGAGCGTCAGGTCACATGTCACTACTGAGTCTGACTGAGCGCCTCCAGGAGAGAGGCCCAAGCAAGACGCGCCCCGAGGAGCGTCTTGCCACATGTCTTGCTTGGGCCTCTCTCCTGGAGGTGCTCAGTCAGACCCAGTGTTGACATGTGGCAAGACGCTCCTTGGGGCGCGTCTTGCTTGGGCCTCTCTCCTGGAGGCGCTCAGTCAGACCGAGTGCTGACATGTGGCAAGACGCTACTAGGGGCGCGTCTTGCTGGGGCTTCTATCATGGAGGCACTCAGTCAGACCCAGTGTTGACATGTGGCAAGACGCTCCTCAGGGCGCGTCTTGCATGGACCTCTCTCCTGGGGAGGCGATCAGTCAGACCCAGTGTTGACATGTGTCAAGACGCTCCTCGGGCGTTTCTTGCTTGGGCCTCTCTCCTGGAGGCGCTCAGTCAGACCCAATGTTGGCATGTGACAAGACGCTCCTCGGGGCGCGTCTTGCTTGGGCCTCTCTCCTGGAGGTGCTCAGTCAGACCCAGAGGTGACATGTGGCAAGACGCTCCTCGGGGCGCGTCTTGCTTGGGCCTCTCTCCTGGAGAAGCTCAGTCAGACCCAGTGTTGACATGTGGCAAGACGCTCCTCGGGGCACGTCTTGCTTGGGCCTCTCTCCTGGAGGCGCTCAGTCAGACCGAGTGCTGACATGTGGCAAGATGCTCCTTGGGGCGCGTCTTGCTTGGGCTTCTCTCCCGGTACCTCAGTCAGACCCATTGTTGACATGTGGCAAGACGCTCCTCGGGGCGCGTCTTGCTTGGACCTCTCTCCTGGGGAGGCGATCAGTCAGACCCAGTGTTGACATGTGTCAAGAGGCTCTTTGGGCGTTTCTTGCTTGGGCCTCTCTCCTGGAGGCGCTCAGTCAGACCCAGTGTTGACATGTGGCAAGACGCTCCTCGGGGCGCGTCTTGCTTGGGCCTCTCTCCTGGAGGCGCTCAGTCAGACCTAGTGCTGACATGTGGCAAGACGCTCCTCGTGGCGCGTCTTGCTTGGGCTTCTCTCCTGTAGGCCCTCAGTCAGACCCTTCGTTGACATGTGGCAAGACGCTCCTCGGGGCGCCTCTTGCTTGGGATTCTCTCCTGGAGGCCCTCAGTCAGACCCATTGTTGACATGTGGCAAGACGCTCCTCGGGGCACATCTTGCTTGGGCCTCTCTCCTGGAGCCGCTCAGTCAGACCGAGTGCTGACATGTGGCAAGACGCTCCTCGGGGCACGTCTTTCTGGGGCTTCTCTCCTGGAGGCGCTCATTCAGACCCAGTGTTGACATGTGACAAGACGCTCCACGGGGCGCGTCTTGCTTGGGCCTCTCTCCTGGAGGCGCTCAGTCAGACCCAGAGGTGACATGTGGCAAGACGCTCCTCGGGGCGCGTCTTGCTTGGGCCTCTCTCCTGGAGGCCCTCTGTCAGACCCAGTGTTGACATGTGGCAAGACGCTCCTGGGGGCGCGTCTTGCTTGGGCCTCTCTCCTGGAGGCGCTCAGTCAGACCCAGTGTTGACATGTGGCAAGATGCTCCTCGGGGCGCGTCTTGCTTGGGCCTCTCTCCTGGAGGCGCTCAGTCAGTCCTAGTGCTGACATGTGGCAAGACGCTCCTCGGAGCGCGTCTTGCTTGGGCTTCTCTCCTGGAGGCCCTCTGTCAGACCCTTCGTTGACATGTGGCAAGACGCTCCTCGGGGCGCGTCTTGCTTGGCCCTCTCTCCTGGAGGCGCTCAGTCAGACCGAGTGCTGACATGTGGCAAGACGCTCCTCGGGGCGCATCTTGCTTGGGCTTCTCTCCTGGAGGCCCTCAGTCAGACCCATTGTTGACATGTGGCAAGACGCTCCTCGGTGCGCATCTTGCTTGGGCCTCTCTCCTGGAGGCGCTCAGTCAGACCGAGTGCTGACATGTGGCAAGACGCTCCTCGGGGCACGTCTTGCTGGGGCTTCTCTCCTGGAGGCGCTCAGTGAGACCCGGTGTTGACATGTGACAAGACGCTCCTCGGGGCGCGTCTTGCTTGGGCCTCTCTCCTGGAGGCGCTCAGTCAGACCTAGTGCTGACATGTGGCAAGACGCTACTCGGGGCGCGTCTTGCTTGGGCTTCTCTCCTGGAGGCCCTCAGTCAGACCCTTCGTTGACATGTGGCAAGACGCTCCTCGGGGCGCATCTTGCTTGGGCCTCTCCCCTTGAGGCCCTCTGTCAGACCCAGTGTTGACATGTGGCAAAACGCTCCTCTAGGCACGTCTTGCTTGGGCCTCTCTCCTGGAGGTGCTCAGTCAGACCCAGTGTTGACATGTGGCAAGACGCTCCTTGGGGCGCGTCTTTCTTGGGCCTCTCTCCTGGAGGCACTCAGTCAGACCGAGTGCTGACATGTGGCAAGACGCTCCTCGGGGCGCGTCTAGCTGGGGCTTCTCTCATGGAGGCACTCAGTCAGACCCAGTGTTGACATGTGGCAAGACGCTCCTCAGGGCGCGTCTTGCTTGGGCCTCTCTCCTGGGGAGGCGATCAGTCCGACCCAGTGTTGACATGTGTCAAGACGCTCCTCGGGCGTTTCTTGCTTGGGCCTCTCTCCTGGAGGCGCTCAGTCAGACCCAATGTTGGCATGTGACAAGACGCTCCTCGGGGCGCGTCTTGCTTGGGCCTCTCTCCTGGAGGTGCTCAGTCAGACCCAGAGGTGACATGTGGCAAGACGCTCCACGGGGCGCGTCTTGCTTGGGCCTCTCTCCTGGAGAAGCTCAGTCAGACCCAGTGTTGACATGTGTCAAGAGGCTCTTTGGGCGTTTCTTGCTTGGGCCTCTCTCCTGGAGGCGCTTAGTCAGACCCAGTGTTGACATGTGGCAAGACGCTCCTCGGGGCGCGTCTTGCTTGGGCCTCTCTCCTGGGGTGGCGATCAGTAAGACCCAGTGTTGACATGTGTCAAGAGGCTCTTTGGGCGTTTCTTGTTTGGGCATCTCTCCTGGAGGCGCTCAGTCAGACCCAGTGTTGACATGTGGCAAGACGCTCCTCGGGGCGCGTCTTGCTTGGGCTTCTCTCCTGGAGGCCCTCAGTCAGACCCTTCGTTGACATGTGGCAAGACGCTCCTCGGGGCGCCTCTTGCTTGGGATTCTCTCCTGGAGGCCCTCAGTCAGACCCATTGTTGACATGTGGCAAGACGCTCCTCGGGGCGCATCTTGCTTGGGCCTCTCTCCTGGAGGCGCTCAGTCAGACCGAGTGCTGACATGTGGCAAGACGCTCCTCGGGGCACGTCTTTCTGGGGCGTCTGTCCTGGAGGCGCTCAGTCAGACCCAGTGTTGACATGTGACAAGACGCTCCTCGGGGCGCGTCTTGCTTGGGCCTCTCTCCTGGAGGCGCTCAGTCAGACCCAGAGGTGACATGTGGCAAGACGCTCCTCGGGGCGCGTCTTGCTTGGGCCTCTCTCCTGGAGGCGCTCAGTCAGTCCTAGTGCTGACATGTGGCAAGACGCTCCTCGGAGCGCGTCTTGCTTGGGCTTCTCCCCTGGAGGCCCTCTGTCAGACCCTTCGTTGACATGTGGCAAGACGCTCCTCGGGGCGCGTCTTGCTTGGCCCTCTCTCCTGGAGGCGCTCAGTCAGACCGAGTGCTGACATGTGGCAAGACGCTCCTCGGGGCGCATCTTGCTTGGGCTTCTCTCCTGGAGGCCCTCAGTAAGACCCATTGTTGACATGTGGCAAGACGCTCCTCGGGGCGCATTTTGCTTGGGCCTCTCTCCTGGAGGCGCTCAGTCAGACCGAGTGCTGACATGTGGCAAGACGCTCCTCGGGGCACGTCTTGCTGGGGCTTCTCTCCTGGAGGCGCTCAGTCAGACCCAGTGTTGACATGTGACAAGACGCTCCTCGGGGCGCGTCTTGCTTGGGCCTCTCTCCTGGAGGCCCTCTGTCAGACCCAGTGTTGACATGTGGTAAGGACACGATCACGCCGACCCTATTGTTGGAGAACCTGCTGAGTTCGTTGAACAAGTAGACGCCGGATTGGGCGCGGGCACGCGCTTGTTTTAGAGGCGTTTTCGCGCAGCCTCTACCCTGCACGACCGCTCGTGGCCGCACTAGCTATATCTATCTTTATTTGTTTCACACACACACACACACACACACACACACACACACACACACACACACACACACACACACACACACACACACACACACACACACAGGCCCTTGCGCTCAAACCCCGGTCAGGCCTGCAGTGTACAGATCAGAGACATCAGACCCATTGTTGACATGTGGCAAGACGCTCCTCGGGGCGCTTCTTGCTTGGGCCTCTCTCCAGAAGGCCCTCAATCAGACCCACTGTTGACACGTGGCAAGACGCTCCTCGGGGCGCTTCTTGCTTGGGCCTCTCTCCTGGAGGCGCTCAGTCAGACCCTGTGGTGACATGTGGCAAGACGCTCCTCGGGGCGCGTATTGCTTGGGCCTCTCTCCTGGATGCCCTCTCTCACACCCAGTGTTGACATGTGGCAAGACTCTCCTCGGGGCGCTTCTTGCTTGGGCTTCTCTCCTGGAGGCCCTCAGTCAGACCCATTGTTGACATGTGGCAAGATGCTCCTCGGGGCACGTCTTGCTTGGGCCTCTCTCCTGGAGGCGCTCAGTCAGACCGAGTAGTGACATGTGACAAGACGCTCCTCGGGGCGCGTCTTGCTTGGGCCTCTCTCCTGGAGGCGCTCAGTCAGACCCAGTGTTGGCATGTGGCAAGACGCTCCTCGGGGCGCATCTTGCTTGGGCCTCTCTCCTGGAGGTTCTCAGTCAGACCCAGTGTTGACATGTGGCAAGATGCTCCTCGGGGCGCGTCTTGCTGGGGCTTCTCTCATGGAGGCACTCAGTCAGACCCAGTGTTGACATGTGGCAAGACGCTCCTCGGGGCACGTCTTGCTTGGGCCTCTCTCCTGGAGGCGCTCAGTCAGACCCAGAGGAGACATGTGTCAAGATGCTCCTCGGGGCGCGTCTTGCTTGGGCCTCTCTCCTGGAGGCGCTCAGTCAGACCGAGTGCTGACATGTGGCAAGACGCTCCTCCGGGCGCATCTTGCTTGGGCCTCTCTCCTGGAGGCGCTCAGTCAGACCCAGTGTTCACATGTGGCAAGACGCTCCTCGGGGCGCGTCTTGCTTGGGCCTCTCTCCTGGAGGCGCTCAGTCAGACCGAGTGCTGACATGTGGCAAGACGATCTTCGGGGCGCGTCTTGCTTGGGCTTCTCTCCTGGAGAACCTCAGTCATACCCATTGTTGACATGTGGCAAGACGCTCCTCGGGGCGCGTCTTGCTTAAGCCTCTCTCCAGAAGGCCCTCAATCAGACCCAGTGTTGACACGTGGCAAGACGCTCCTCAGGGCGCTTCTTGCTTGGGCCTTTCTCCTGGAGGCGCTCAGTCAGACCCAGTGGTGACATGTTGCAAGACGCTCCTCGGGGCACGTATTGCTTGGGCCTCTCTCCTGGATGCCCTCTGTCAGACCCAGTGTTGACATGTGGCAAGACTCTCCTCGGGGCGCGTCTTGCTTGGGCGTCTCTCATGGAGGCCCTCAGTCAGACCCGGTGTTGACATGTGTCAAGACGCTCCTCGGGGCGTTTCTTGCTTGGGCCTCTCTCCTGGAGGCGCTCAGTCAGACCCAGTGTTGACATGTGGCAAGACGCTCCTCGGGGCGCTTATTGCTTGGGCTTCTCTCCTGGAGGCCCTCAGTCAGACCCTTTGTTGACATGTGGCAAGACGCTCCTCGGGGCACGTCTTGCTTGGGCCTCTCTCCTGGAGGCGCTCAGTCAGACCGAGTAGTGACATTTGACAAGACGCTCCTCGGGGCGCGTCTTGCTTGGGCCTCTCTCCTGGAGGCGCTCAGTCAGACCCAGTGTTGACAGGTGGCAAGACGCTCCTCGGGGCGCGTCTTGCTTGGGCCTCTCTCCTGGAGGTTCTCAGTCAGACCCAGTGTTGACATGTCGCAAGATGCTCCTCGGGGCACGTCTTGCTGGGGCTTCTCTCATGGAGGCACTCAGTCAGACCCAGTGTTGACATGTGGCAAGACGCTCCTCGGGGCACGTCTTGCTTGGGCCTCTCTCCTGGAGGCGCTCAGTCAGACCCAGAGGAGACATGTGTCAAGATGCTCCTCGGGGCGCGTCTTGCTTGGGCCTCTCTCCTGGAGGCGCTCAGTCAGACCCAGTGTTGACATGTGGCAAGACACTCCTCGGGGCGCATATTGCTTGGGCCTCACTCATGGAGGCCCTCTGTCAGACCGAGTGTTGACATGTGGCAAGACTCTCCTCGGGGCGCGTCTTGCTTGGGCTTCTATCATGGAGGCCCTCAATCCGACCCAGTGTTGACATGTGTCAAGACGCTCCTCGGGGCGTGTCTTGCTTGGGCCTCTCTCCTGGAGGCGCTCAGTCAGACCCAGTGCTGACATGTGGCAAGACGCTCCTCCGGGCGCGTCTTGCTTGGGCCTCTCTCCTGAAGGCACTCAGGCAGACCCAGTGTTCACATGTGGCAAGACTCTCCTCGGGGCGCGTCTTGCTTGGGCCTCTCTCCTGGAGGCGCTCAGTAAGACCGAGTAGTGACATAAGGCAAGACGCTCCTCGGGGCGCGTCTTGCTGGGGCCTCTCTCCTGGAGGTGCTCAATCAGACCCAGTGGTGACACGTGGCAAGACGCTCCTCGGGGCGCGTCTTGCTTGGGCCTCTCTCCTGGAGGAGCTCAGTCAGACCCAGTGGTGACACGTGGCAAGACGCTCCTCGGGGCGCGTCTTGCTTGGGCCTCTCTCCTGGAGGCGCTCAGTCAGACCCAGTGTTGACATGTGGCAAGACACTCCTCGGGGCGCGTCTTGCTTGGGCCTCTCTCATGGAGGCCCTCTCTCAGACCCAGTGTTGACATGTGTCAAGACGCTCCTCGGGGCGCGTCTTGCTTGGGCCTCTCTCCTGGAGGCGCTCAGTCAGACCGAGTGCTGACATGTGGCAAGAAGCTCCTCGGGGCGCGTCTTGCTTGGGCTTCTCTCCTGGAGGCCCTCAGTCAGACCCATTGTTGACATGTGGCAAGACGCTCCTCGGGGCGCGTCTTGCTTTGGCCTCTCTCCTGGAGGTTCTCAGTCAGACCCAGTGTTGACATTTGGCAAGATGCTCCTCGGGGCGTGTCTTGCTGGGGCTTCTCTCATGGAGGCACTCAGTCAGACCCAGTGTTGACATGTGGCAAGATGCTCCTCGGGGCACGTCTTGCTTGGGCCTCTCTCCTGGAGGCGCTCAGTCAGACCCAGAGGAGACATGTGTCAAGATGCTCCTCGGGGCGCGTCTTGCTTGGGCCTCTCTCCTGGAGGCGCTCAGTCAGACCGAGTGCTGACATGTGGCAAGACGCTCCTCCGGGCGCGTCTTGCTTGGGCCTCTCTTCTGGAGGCGCTCAGTCAGACCCAGTGTTCACATGTGGCAAGACGCTCCTCGGGGTGCGTCTTGCTTGGGCCTCTCTCCTGGAGGCGCTCAGTCAGACCGAGTGCTGACATGTGGCAAGACGTTCCTCGGGGCGCGTCTTGCTTGGGCTTCTCTCCTGGAGGCCCTCAGTCAGACCCATTGTTGACATGTGGCAAGACGCTCCTCGGGGCGCGTCTTGCTTGGGCCTCTCTCCAGAAGGCCCTCAATCAGACCCATTGCTGACATGTGGCAAGACGCTCCTCGGGGCGCGTCTTGCTTGGGCTTCTCTCCTGGAGGCCCTCAGTCAGACCCATTGTTGACATGTGGCAAGACGCTCCTCGGGGCGCGTCTTGCTTGGGCCTCTCTCCTGGAGGCCCTCAGTCAGACCCATTGTTCACATGTGGCAAGACGCTCCTCGGGGCGCGTCTTGCTTGGGCCTCTCTCCTGGAGGCCCTCAGTCAGACCCAGTGTTGACATGTGGCAAGACACTCCTCGGGGCGCGTCTTGCTTGGGCCTCTCTCATGGAGGCCCTCTGTCAGACCCAGTGTTGACATGTGTCAAGACGCTCCTCGGGGCGTGTCTTGCTTGGGCCTCTCTCCTGGAGGCGCTCAGTCAGACCGAGTGCTGACATGTGGCAAGAAGCTCCTCGGGGCGCGTCTTGCTTGGGCCTCTCTCCTGGAGGTTCTCAGTCAGACCCAGTGTTTACATTTGGCAAGATGCTCCTCGGGGCGCGTCTTGCTGGGGCTTCTCTCATGGAGGCACTCAGTCAGACCCAGTGTTGACATGTGGCAAGACGCTCCTCGGGGCACGTCTTGCTTGGGCTTCTCTCCTGGAGGCCCTCAGTCAGACCCATTGTTGACATGTGGCAAGACGCTCCTCTGGGCACGTCTTGCTTGGGCCTCTCTCCAGAAGGCCCTCAATCAGACCCAGTGCTGACATGTGGCAAGACGCTCCTCGGGGCGCGTCTTGCTTGGGCTTCTCTCCTGGAGGCCCTCAGTCAGACCCATTGTTGACATGTGGCAAGACGCTCCTCGGGGCGCGTCTTGCTTGGGCCTCTCTCCTGGAGGCCCTCAGTCAGACCCATTGTTGACATGTGGCAAGACGCTCCTCGGGGCGCGTCTTGTTTGGGCCTCTCTCCTGGAGGCCCTCAGTCAGACCCAGTGTTGACATGTGGCAAGACACTCCTCGCGGCGCGTCTTGCTTGGGCCTCTCTCATGGAGGCCCTCTGTCAGACCCAGTGTTGACATGTGTCAAGACGCTCCTCGGGGCGCGTCTTGCTTGGGCCTCTCTCCTGGAGGCGCTCAGTCAGACCGAGTGCTGACATGTGACAAGAAGCTCCTCGGGGCGCGTCTTGCTTGGGCTTCTCTCCTGGAGGCCCTGAGTAAGACCCATTGTTGACATGTGGCAAGACGCTCCTCGGGGCGCGTCTTGCTTGGGCCTCTCTCCTGGAGGTTCTCAGTCAGACCCAGTGTTGACATTTGGCAAGATGCTCCTCGGGGCGCGTCTTGCTGGGGCTTCTCTCATGGAGGCACTCAGTCAGACCCAGTGTTGACATGTGGCAAGACGCTCCTCGGGGCACGTCTTGCTTGGGTCTCTCTCCTGGAGGCGCTCAGTCAGACCCAGAGGAGACATGTGTCAAGATGCTCCTCGCGGCGCGTCTTGCTTGGGCCTCTCTCCTGGAGGCGCTCAGTCAGACCAAGTGCTGACATGTGGCAAGACGCTCCTCGGGGCGCGTCTTGCTTGGGCCTCTCTCCAGAAGGCCCTCAATCAGACCCAGTGCTGACATGTGGCAAGACGCTCCTCGGGGCGCGTCTTGCTTGGGCTTCTCTCATGGAGGCCCTCAGTCAGACCCATTGTTGACATGTGGCAAGACGCTCCTCGGGGCGCGTCTTGCTTGGGCCTCTCTCCTGGAGGCCCTCAGTCAGACCCATTGTTGACATGTGGCAAGACGCTCCTCGGGGCGCGTCTTGCTTGGGCCTCTCTCCAGAAGGCCCTCAATCAGACCCAGTGCTGACATGTGGCAAGACGCTCCTCGGGGCGCGTCTTGCTTGGGCTTCTCTCCTGGAGGCCCTCAGTCAGACCCATTGTTGACATGTGGCAAGACGCTCCTCGGGGCACGTCTTGCTTGGGCCTCTCTCCTGGAGGCGCTCAGTCAGACCGAGTAGTGACATGTGGCAAGACGCTCCTCGGGGCGTGTCTTGCTTGGGCCTCTCTCCTGGAGGCGCTCAGTCAGACCGAGTGCTGACATAAGGCAAGACGCTCCTCGGGGCGCGTCTTGCTGGGGCCTCTCTCCTGGAGGTGCTCAATCAGACCCAGTGGTGACACGTGGCAAGACGCTCCTCGGGGCGCGTCTTGCTTGGGCCTCTCTCCTGGAGGAGCTCAGTCAGACCCAGTGGTGACACCTGGCAAGACGCTCCTCGGGGCGCATCTTGCTTGGGCCTCTCTCCTGGAGGCGCTAAGTCAGACCCAGTGTTGACACGTGGCAAGACGCTCCTCGGGGCGCGTCTTGCTTGGGCCTCTCTCCAGAAGGCCCTCAATCAGACCCAGTGTTGGCACGTGGCAAGACGCTCCTCGGGGCGCTTCTTGCTTGGGCCTCTCTCCTGGAGGCGCTCAGTCAGACCCAGTGGTGACATGTGGCAAGACGCTCCTCGGGGCGCGTATTGCTTGGGCCTCTCTCCTGGATGCCCTCTGTCAGAACCAGTGTTGACATGTGGCAAGACTCTCCTCGGGGCGCGTCTTGCTTGGGCTTCTCTCATGGAGGCCCTCAGTCAGACCCAGTGTTGACATGTGTCAAGACGCTCCTCGGGGCGTGTCTTGCTTGGGCTTCTCTCCTGGAGGCGCTCAGTCAGACCCAGTGTTGACATGTGGCAAGACGCTCCTCGGGGCGCTTCTTGCTTGGGCTTCTCTCCTGGAGGCCCTCAGTCAGACCCATTGTTGACATGTGGCAAGACGCTCCTCGGGGCACGTCTTGCTTGGGCCTCTCTCCTGGAGGCGCTCAGTCAGACCGAGTAGTGACATGTGACAAGACGCTCCTCGGCGCGCGTCTTGCTTGGGCCTCTCTCCTGGAGGCGCTCAGTCAGACCCAGTGTTGACATGTGGCAAGACGCTCCTCGGGGCGCATCTTGCTTGGGCCTCTCTCCTGGAGGTTCTCAGTCAGACCCAGTGTTGACATGTGGCAAGATGCTCCTCGGGGCGCGTCTTGCTGGGGCTTCTCTCATGGAGGCACTCAGTCAGACCCAGTGTTGACATGTGGCAAGACGCTCCTCGGAGCACGTCTTGCTTGGGCCTCTCTCCTGGAGGCGTTCAGTCAGACCCAGAGGAGACATGTGTCAAGATGCTCCTCGGGGCGCGTCTTGCTTGGGCCTCTCTCCTGGAGGCGCTCAGTCAGACCGAGTAGTGACATGTGGCAAGACGCTCCTCGGGGCGCGTCTTGCTTGGGCCTCTCTCCTGGAGGCGCTCAGTCCGACCGAGTGCTGACATAAGGCAAGACACTCCTCGGGGCGCGTCTTGCTGGGGCCTCTCTCCTGGAGGTGCTCAATCAGACCCAGTGGTGACACGTGGCAAGACGCTCCTCGGGGCGAATCTTGCTTGGGCCTCTCTCCTGGAGGCGCTAAGTCAGACCCAGTGTTGACACGTGGCAAGACGCTCCTCGGGGCGCGTCTTGCTTGGGCCTCTCTCCAGAAGGCCCTCAATCAGACCCAGTGTTGACACGTGGCAAGACGCTCCTCGGGGCGCTTCTTGCTTGGGCCTCTCTCCTGGAGGTGCTCAGTCAGACCCAGTGTTGACATGTGGCAAGACGCTCCTCGGGGCGCTTCTTGCTTGGGCTTCTCTCCTGGAGGCCCTCAGTCAGACCCATTGTTGACATGTGGCAAGACGCTCCTCGGGGCACGTCTTGCTTGGGCCTCTCTCCTGGAGGCGCTCAGTCAGACCGAGTAGTGACATGTGACAAGACGCTCCTCGGGGCGCGTCTTGCTTGGGCCTCTCTCCTGGAGGCGCTCAGTCAGACCCAGTGTTGACATGTGGCAAGACGCTCCTCGGGGCGCATCTTGCTTGGGCCTCTCTCCTGGAGGTTCTCAGTCAGACCCAGTGTTGACATGTGGCAAGATGCTCCTCGGGGCGCGTCTTGCTGGGGCTTCTCTCATGGAGGCACTCAGTCAGACCCAGTGTTGACATGTGGCAAGACGCTCCTCGGGGCACGTCTTGCTTGGGCCTCTCTCCTGGAGGCGCTCCGTCAGACCCAGAGGAGACATGTGTCAAGATGCTCCTCGGGGCGCGTCTTGCTTGGGCCGCTCTCCTGGAGGTGCTCAGTCAGACCGAGTGCTGACATGTGGCAAGACGCTCCTCCGGGCGCGTCTTGCTTGGGCCTCTCTTCTGGAGGCGCTCAGTCAGACCCAGTGTTCACATGTGGCAAAACGCTCCTCGGGGTGCGTCTTGCTTGGGCCTCTCGCGGGGCCAAGACGCGCCCCGAGGAGCTTCTTGCCACAGTACTCAGCACTCGGTCTGACTGAGCGCCTCCAGGAGAGAGGCCCAAGCAAGATGCGCCCCGAGGAGCGTCTTGCCACGTGTCACCACTGGGTCTGACTGAGCGCCTCCAGGAGAGAGGCCCAAGTAAGACGCGCCCTGAGGAGCGTCTTGCCACGTGTCACCACTGGGTCTGATTGAGCGCCTCCAGGAGGGAGGCCCCAGCAAGACGCGCCCCGAGGAGCGTCTTGCCTTATGTCAGCACTCGGTCTGACTGAGGGCCTCCAGGAGATAGGCCCAAGCAAGATGCGCCCGGAGGAGCATCTTGCCACATGTCAACAATGGGTCTTACTGAGGGCCTCCAGGAGAGAGGCCCAAGCAAGATGCGCCCGGAGGAGCGCCTTGCCACATGTCAACACTGGGTCTGACAGAGGGCCTCCAGGAGAGAGGCCCAAGCAAGACGCGCCCCGAGGAGCGTCTTTCCACATGTCACGTCTGGTTCTGACTGAGCGCCTCCAGGAGAGAGGACCAAGCAAGACGCGCCCCGAGGAGCGTCTTGCCACATGCCAACAATGGGTCTGACTGAGGGCCTCCAGGAAAGAAGCCCAAGCAACACGCGCCCCGAGGAGCGTCTTGCCACGTGTCAACAATGGGTTTGACTGAGGGCCTCCAGGAGAGAAGCCCAAGCAAGACGCGCCCCGTGGAGCGTCTTGACAAATGTCAACACTGGGTCTGACAGAGGGCCTCCAGGAGAGAGGCCCAAGCAAGACGCGCCCCGAGGAGTGTCTTGCCACATGTCACCACTGGGTCTGACTGAGCGCCTCCAGGAGAGAGGCCCAAGCAAGATGCGCCCCGAGGAGCGTCTTGCCACGTGTCAACACTGGGTCTGATTGAGGGCCTTCTGGAGAGAGGCCCAAGCAAGACGCGCCACGAGGAGCGTCTTGCCACATGTCAACAATGGGTCTTACTGAGGGCCTCCAGGAGAGAAGCCCAAGCAAGACGCGCCCCGAGGAGCTTCTTGCCACATGTCAGCACTCGGTCTGACTGAGCACCTCCAGGAGAGAGGCCAAAGCAAGACGCGCCCCGAGGAGCGTCTTGACACATGTCAACACTGGGTCTGACAGAGGGCCTCCATGAGAGAGGCCCAAGCAAGACGCGCCCCGAGGAGTGTCTTGCCACATGTCAACACTGGGTCTGACTGAGCGCCTCCAGGAGAGAGGCCCAAGCAAGTCGCGCCCCGACGAGCGTCTTGCCACGTGTCAACACCGGGTCCGACTGAGCGCCTCCAGGAGAGAGGCCCAAGCAAGATGCGCCCCGAGGAGCTTCTTGCCACGTGTCACCACTGGGTCTGACTGAGCGCCTCCAGGAGAGAGGCCCAAGCAAGACGCGCCCCGAGGAGCGTCTTGCCACGTGTCACCACTGGGTCTGATTGAGCGCCTCCAGGAGAGAGGCTCCAGCAAGACCGGTCAGGCCTGCAGTGTACACATCAGAGACATGATGTTCTTTCACAGAACTGAGGTTGTTCATTACTAAATGACTTTTACAGGAATATTGTTATTATACTATTCAACAGGTTGATCATAATAATGTGTATTAAACCCACAACCTAGCACTTAGGACAGAGGGACTTTATTTAAATTAGTACTTAATGGAAACGATACATAATGATACATAAGAGCCATGTCATACATTCAGCCTAGGAATAGTAGCATTGTGCACTATTAAAAATATACACATCAATTGCTCGAATCCCATTGTTGCAAAGTAAAACTCTAATAAATTTCTTTTCTGACATCAACAGAGAAGACTTAGTGTATGTACTACAAATACAGCATTAGGATTTCGAGTGGACCGTGCACCTTGTGAACCATCAGAGGCTTATGACGCAATATATCTTCAAGTTGCTATTAGACAAGTTATCACAATTACGTTGATTAATAAATCCAGTGTTGTAGAGACTGCAGCCAGCGCAGTCGCGCAACTCGTGTCGGTGTTATCTCTCGATACTTTCATTCGTATCCGAGCATATGCAGAATCTACGGATCTGGTGAAGTTGCTTGTCACTAGCTTGCGCACATTTGATATGGCACTTTGCGCGTGACTCACACAACCTGCAGTGGCGACCGTCGCGTCAGTGCAAAGTTTTTCCGATATATCGCTCGCAACATCGTTTGTCATTTGCTGTACACTGCGCACACTGGCCGCAAGGTCGCGGAGAGGGTCTTCGTTACGAGTTGTGTAATATCCGCTGACTTGCCGATTCAATTCTGGTGGCGCTGACCCAAACAAGAACGCTTTTAAGGCGCATGTCGTGGTAACTCTTGTAGCACCGTGGTTGACGAGGACGATCATCTTTAGCAATAGTTATCTCGAAGCGCAACGATGGTGAGGGCGACGGGTTGGCCGGTTCCGCCTTCAGGCCACTCGGTTGCCGCTAGATTGCCCAATGCCACACACGCAGACGAACCCTGTACACACTCAATGACCCGTGTGCGATTGTTGATTTCTGCTAGTACGTTTGCTAGTTCTACGTGCTTCCACGGATCGGGCGTGGGCACGCGCTTGTTTTAGAGGCGTTTTCGCGCAGCCTCTACCCTGCACGACCGCTCGTGGCCGCACTAGCTATATTTATCTTTATTTGTTTCACACACACACACACACACACACACACACACACACACACACACACACACACACACACACACACACACACACACACACACACACACACACAGGCCCTTGCGTGCAAACCCCGGTCAGGCCTGCAGTGTACACATCAGAGACATGATGTTCTTTCACAGAACTGAGGTTGTTCATTACTAAATGACTTTTACAGGAATATTGTTATTATACTATTCAACAGGTTGATCATAATAATGTGTATTAAACCCACAACCTAGCACTGAGGACAGAGGGACTTTATTTAAATTAGTACTTAATGGAAACGATACATAATGATACATAAGAGCCATGTCATACATTCAGCCTAGGAATAGTAGCATTGTGCACTATTAAAAATATACACATCAATTGCTCGAATCCCATTGTTGCAAAGTAAAACTCTAATAAAACTCTAGTCTGACATCAACAGAGAAGACTTAGTGTATGTACTACAAATACAGCATTAGGATTTCGATTGGACCGTGCACCTTGTGAACCATCAGAGGCTTATGACGCAACATATCTTCCAGTTGCTATTAGACAAGTTATAATTCTCGACCACTTTTCGGAACTGGTTTCTTGGGTCCGTGAGTAAATGCCAAATGAGATGATAGTCCTTAAGTAAGTTCCTGGCGATCCCATGTCACGCTCTTGCCCATCAGCCGGTGAACGCTGAGACGGAACTCGATGAGAGCGATGTATTTTTTGAGTGCTCCGAATGTACTTCTAACAAGCGTGCGATTCACTTCGTGAGTAAACCGCAGCTGCAGCTGATTCAAACAGTCGAGCCAACTTTCTACATCACAATATTCGTTTTGTAGTTAGTCGAGTTACCTTTTGTGTGGCGCATGCACGGGTCGTTAGCGTCCAGCTCCCAGCTTAGAGAGTCCTGTATTGACACAGACGTCAATACATCTCGATGTCATGCAACACACAAAGTCTGTCGCATACAGGTGGGTTAACACAGGTACGATACCTTTTGTGTGGCGCATGCACGGGTCGTTAGCGTCCAGCTCCCGGCTTATAGAGAGTCCTGTATTGACACAGACGTCAATACATCTCGATGTCATGCAACACACAAAGTCTGTCGCATACAGGTGGGTTAACACACATGTACGATGTGTGCAATGGCACGCCCGTTTACAATGGGACACGACGATGATCATTGTTAACCAAACTCTTGTTTCTCACGACAGGTGGTAGCGTTGTCTCCTGCTCCTGGTCTTCGTGCACAGAGGGTGTTGTAATGTGCTCGTCATAGTCGCGATCGTTGTCACTCGAATCCGTTGTTCTCACGACAGGTGGTAGCGTTGTCTCCTGCATGTTGTCTTCGCGTGCGGCAAGCGTTGTGCTGTGCTCGTTATAGTGGTTGTCTTCGTACAAAGGGGGTGTTGAATACTCCTTCGCGAGTAGTCTAGGAGGTGGTGTGATGGGACGTATCTCAGAGGCGTTATGTGAGCGTACCACCATGGCCTGAGCAACTGCGACTACTGAGAGTACACCCAGTACAGACAGCGAGATCATTTTTTTTCTTGGGTGTTGTACGTGTGGGTACAGCCGCTTTAATGGCAGTGAGAGCAAGTGGTCAAATGTATTTATAGGTCACTAGCAGAAAATAAGGCACGTGGTCAGAGTGTAATCGTAACCACCGTAGCTCTTGTCATAATTTAATATATATTGAAATCAGAAACGGGCATGTCAGGATAGACATCGCGAGTGATAATGCGGCCAGTATCTGTGTGCGCTTGAGAGCACCTTGT
Organism: Nothobranchius furzeri; assembly: GCF_043380555.1. NCBI lineage: Eukaryota > Metazoa > Chordata > Actinopteri > Cyprinodontiformes > Nothobranchiidae > Nothobranchius > Nothobranchius furzeri. The sequence continues at coordinate 7,787,331 of NC_091751.1, read as the reverse complement.
TGTTCTACTGTGGTGCCCACGCCGCCGGGTCTGTAAATGTCATCGACCTTCTTTATACACGCATACGCTAAAGACTGTATATTCTCTATGGATTTGAACAAGTCCTTTGTTTCGAGTAACGCTTGAGCTGTCTCGAGCGTGATGTTGTGAGTGTACGCCAGTGTTTCGCGTGCACCGAGGTCCGAAAGGGCGTGCGCTACAACTATTAACCTTGGTTTGGGAGTGTGGCGAAACGCTCGCTCCACTGTAATGGGCAGATGCAATGTTATCACCTGGTACGTTTCGTTAGTCGGGTCGTAACACACCGGTCCGTGACACGGACCGTCACATTGTATGGGGCACAGAAAGGACAACACGCCGCCGACCGTGACTTCGCACTCGACATGGGATCGCCATGAACTTACTTAAGGACTATCATCTCATTTGGCATTTACTCACGGACCCAAGAAACCAGTTCCGAAAAATGGTCGAGAATTATAACTTGTCTAATAGCAACTGGAAGATATGTTGCGTCATAAGCCTCTGAAGGTTCACAAGGTGCACGGTCCACTCAAAATCCTAATGCTGTATTTGTAGTACATACACTAGGTCTACTCTGTTGATGTCAGACTAGAGTTTTATTAGAGTTTTACTTTGCAACAATGGGATTCGAGCAATTGATGTGTATATTTTTAATAGTGCACAATGCTACTATTCCTAGGCTGAATGTATGACATGGCTCTTATGTATCATTATGTATCGTTTCCATTAAGTACTAATTTAAATAAGGTCCCTCTGTCCTCAGTGCTAGGTTGTGGGTTTAATACACATTATTATGATCAACCTGTTGAATAGTATAATAACAATATTCCTGTAAAAGTCATTTAGTAATGAACAACCTCAGTTCTGTGAAAGAACATCATGTCTCTGATGTGTACACTAGAGGCCTGACCGGGGTTTGCACGCAAGGGCCTGTGTGTGTGTGTGTGTGTGTGTGTGTGTGTGTGAGTGTGTGTGTGTGTGTGTGTGTGTGTGTGTGTGTGTGTGTGTGTGTGTGTGTGTGTGTGTGTGTGTGTGTGTGTGTGTGTGTGTGTGTGTGTGTGTGTGTGTGTGTGTGTGAAACAAATAAAGATAAATATACATAGTGCGGCCACGAGCGGTCGTGCAGGGTAGAGGCTGCGCGAAAACGCCTCTAAAACAAGTGCGTGCCCGCGCCCAATCCGGCGTCTACTTGTTCGACGAACTCAGCAGGTTCTCCAACAATAGGGTCGGCGTGATCGTGTCCTTACCACATGTCAACACTGGGTCTGACAGAGGGCCTCCAGGAGAGAGGCCCAAGCAAGACGCGCCCCGAGGAGCGTCTTGCCACATGTCACCTCTGGGTCTGACTGAGCGCCTCCAGGAGAGAGGCCCAAGCAAGACGCACCCCGAGGAGCGTCTTGCCACATGTCAACACTGGGTCTGACAGAGGGCCTCCAGGAGAGAGGCCCAAGCAAGACGTGCCCCGAGGACCGTCTTGCCACATGTCAACAATGGGTCTGAATGAGGGCCTCCAGGAGAGAAGCCCAAGCAAGACGTGCCCCGAGGAGCGTCTTGCCACATGTCAACACTGGGTCTGACTGAGGGCCTCCAGGAGAGAGGCCCAAATGAGACGCGCCCTGAGGAGCGTCTTGCCACATGTCAACAATGGGTCTGACTGAGGGCCTCCATGAGAGAAGCCCCAGCAAGACGCGCCCCGAGGAGCATCTTGCCACATGTCAACACTGGGTCTGACTGAGAACCTCCAGGAGAGAGGCCCAAGCAAGATGCGCCGCGAGGAGCGTCTTGCCACATGTCAACACTGGGTCTGACTGAGCGCCTCCAGGAGAGAGGCCCAAGCAAGACGCGCCCCGAGGAGCGTCTTGTCACATGTCACTACTCGGTCTGACTGAGCGCCTCCAGGAGAGAGGCCCAAGCAAGACGTGCCCCGAGGAGCGTCTTGCCACATGTCAACAATGGGTCTGACTGAGGGCCTCCAGGAGAGAAGCCCAAGCAAGAAGCGCCCCGAGGAGCATCTTGCCACATGTCAACACTGGGTCTGACTGAGCGCCTCCAGGAGAGAGGCCCAAGCAAGACGCGCCCCGAGGAGCGTCTTGCCACATGTCAGCACTGGGTCTGACTGAGCGCCTCCAGGAGAGAGGCCCAAGCAAGACGCGCCCCGAGGAGCATCTTGACACATGTCTCCTCTGGGTCTGACTGAGCGCCTCCAGGAGAGAGGCCCAAGCAAGACGTGCCCCGAGGAGCGTCTTGCCACATGTCAACACTGGGTCTGACTGAGTGCCTCCATGAGAGAAGCCCCAGCAAGACGCGCTCCGAGGAGCATCTTGCCACATGTCAACACTGTGTCTGACTGAGAACCTCCAGGAGAGAGGCCCAAGCAAGACGCGCCGCGAGGAGCGTCTTGCCACATGTCAACACTGTGTCTGACTGAGCGCCTCCAGGAGAGAGGCCCAAGCAAGACGCGCCCCGAGGAGCGTCTTGTCACATGTCACTACTCGGTCTGACTGAGCGCCTCAAGGAGAGAGGCCCAAGCAAGACGTGCCCCGAGGAGCGTCTTGCCACATGTCAACAATGGGTCTGACTGAGGGCCTCCAGGAGAGAAGCCCAAGCAAGAAGCGCCCCGAGGAGCGTCTTGCCACATGTCAACACTGGGTCTGACTGAGCGCCTCCAGGAGAGAGGCCCAAGCAAGACACGCCCCGAGGAGCGTCTTGACACATGTCAACACTGGGTCTGACTGAGGGCATCCAGGAGAGAGGCCCAAGCAATACGCGCACCAAGGAGCATCTTGCCACATGTCAACAATGGGTCTGACTGAGGGCCTCCAGGAGAGAGGCCAAAGCAAGACGCGCCCCGAGGAGCGTCTTGCCACATGTCAACACTGGGTCTGACTGAGCGCCTCAAGGAGAGAGGCCCAAGCAAGACGCGCCCCGAGGAGCGTCTTGCCACGTGTCAACACTGGGTCTGACTTAGCGCCTCCAGGAGAGAGGCCCAAGCAAGATGCGCCCCGAGGAGCGTCTTGACACATGTCAACACTGGGTCTGACTGAGGGCCTCCATGAGAGAAGCCCAAGCAAGACGCGCCCCGAGGAGAGTCTTGCCACATGTCAACACTGGGTCTGACAGAGGGCATCCAGGAGAGAGGCCCAAGCAATACGCGCCCCAAGGAGCGTCTTGCCACATGTCAACAATGGGTCTGACTGAGGGCCTCCAGGAGAGAGGCCCAAGCAAGACGTGCCCCGAGGAGCATCTTGCCACATGTCAACACTGGGTCTGACTGAGCGCCTCCAGGAGAGAGGCCCAAGCAAGACACGCCCCGAGGAGCGTCTTGCCACATGTCAGCACTGGGTCTGACTGAGCGCCTCCAGGAGAGAGGCCCAAGCAAGACGCGCCCCGAGGAGCGTCTTGCCACATGTCAGCACTGGGTCTGACTGAGCGCCTCCAGGAGAGAGGCCCAAGCAAGACGCGCCCCGAGGAGCATCTTGACACATGTCTCCTCTGGGTCTGACTGAGCGCCTCCAGGAGAGAGGCCCAAGCAAGACGTGCCCCGAGGAGCGTCTTGCCACATGTCAACACTGGGTCTGACTGAGTGCCTCCATGAGAGAAGCCCCAGCAAGACGCGCTCCGAGGAGCATCTTGCCACATGTCAACACTGTGTCTGACTGAGAACCTCCAGGAGAGAGGCCCAAGCAAGACGCGCCGCGAGGAGCGTCTTGCCACATGTCAACACTGTGTCTGACTGAGCGCCTCCAGGAGAGAGGCCCAAGCAAGACGCGCCCCGAGGAGCGTCTTGTCACATGTCACTACTCGGTCTGACTGAGCGCCTCAAGGAGAGAGGCCCAAGCAAGACGTGCCCCGAGGAGCGTCTTGCCACATGTCAACAATGGGTCTGACTGAGGGCCTCCAGGAGAGAAGCCCAAGCAAGAAGCGCCCCGAGGAGCGTCTTGCCACATGTCAACACTGGGTCTGACTGAGCGCCTCCAGGAGAGAGGCCCAAGCAAGACACGCCCCGAGGAGCGTCTTGACACATGTCAACACTGGGTCTGACTGAGGGCATCCAGGAGAGAGGCCCAAGCAATACGCGCACCAAGGAGCATCTTGCCACATGTCAACAATGGGTCTGACTGAGGGCCTCCAGGAGAGAGGCCAAAGCAAGACGCGCCCCGAGGAGCGTCTTGCCACATGTCAACACTGGGTCTGACTGAGCGCCTCAAGGAGAGAGGCCCAAGCAAGACGCGCCCCGAGGAGCGTCTTGCCACGTGTCAACACTGGGTCTGACTTAGCGCCTCCAGGAGAGAGGCCCAAGCAAGATGCGCCCCGAGGAGCGTCTTGACACATGTCAACACTGGGTCTGACTGAGGGCCTCCATGAGAGAAGCCCAAGCAAGACGCGCCCCGAGGAGAGTCTTGCCACATGTCAACACTGGGTCTGACAGAGGGCATCCAGGAGAGAGGCCCAAGCAATACGCGCCCCAAGGAGCGTCTTGCCACATGTCAACAATGGGTCTGACTGAGGGCCTCCAGGAGAGAGGCCCAAGCAAGACGTGCCCCGAGGAGCATCTTGCCACATGTCAACACTGGGTCTGACTGAGCGCCTCCAGGAGAGAGGCCCAAGCAAGACACGCCCCGAGGAGCGTCTTGCCACATGTCAGCACTGGGTCTGACTGAGCGCCTCCAGGAGAGAGGCCCAAGCAAGACGCGCCCCGAGGAGCATCTTGACACATGTCTCCTCTGGGTCTGACTGAGCGCCTCCAGGAGAGAGGCCCAAGCAAGACGTGCCCCGAGGAGCGTCTTGCCACATGTCAACACTGGGTCTGACTGAGTGCCTCCATGAAAGAAGCCCCAGCAAGACGCGCCCCGAGGAGCATCTTGCCACATGTCAACACTGGGTCTGACTGAGAACCTCCAGGAGAGAGGCCCAAGCAAGACGCGCCGCGAGGAGCGTCTTGCCACATGTCAACACTGGGTCTGACTGAGCGCCTCCAGGAGAGAGGCCCAAGCAAGACGCGCCCCGAGGAGCGTCTTGTCACATGTCACTACTCGGTATGACTGAACGCCTCCAGGAGAAGGGCCAAGCAAGACGTGCCCCGATGAGCGTCTTGCCACATGTCAACAATGGGTCTGACTGAGGGCCTCCAGGAGAGAAGCCCAAGCAAGAAGCGCCCCGAGGAGCGTCTTGCCACATGTCAACACTGGGTCTGACTGAGGGCCTCCATGAGAGAAGCCCAAGCAAGTCGCGCCCCGAGGAGAGTCTTGCCACATGTCAACACTGGGTCTGACAGAGGGCATCCAGGAGAGAGGCCCAAGCAATACGCGCACCAAGGAGCATCTTGCCACATGTCAACAATGGGTCTGACTGAGGGCCTCCAGGAGAGAAGCCCAAGCAAGACGCGCCCCGAGGAGCTTCTTGCCACATGTCAGCACTCGGTCTGACTGAGCGCCTCCAGGAGAGAGGCCAAAGCAAGACGCGCCCCGAGGAGCGTCTTGCCACATGTCAACACTGGGTCTGACTGAGCGCCTCAAGGAGAGAGGCCCAAGCAAGACGCGCCCCGAGGAGCGTCTTGCCACGTGTCAACACTGGGTCTGACTTAGCGCCTCCAGGAGAGAGGCCCAAGCAAGATGCGCCCCGAGGAGCGTCTTGACACATGTCAACACTGGGTCTGACTGAGGGCCTCCATGAGAGAAGCCCAAGCAAGACGCGCCCCGAGGAGAGTCTTGCCACATGTCAACACTGGGTCTGACAGAGGGCATCCAGGAGAGAGGCCCAAGCAATACGCGCCCCAAGGAGCGTCTTGCCACATGTCAACAATGGGTCTGACTGAGGGCCTCCAGGAGAGAGGCCCAAGCAAGACGTGCCCCGAGGAGCATCTTGCCACATGTCAACACTGGGTCTGACTGAGCGCCTCCAGGAGAGAGGCCCAAGCAAGACGCGCCCCGAGGAGCGTCTTGTCACATGTCACTACTCGGTCTGACTGAGCGCCTCCAGGAGAGAGGCCCAAGCAAGACGTGCCCCGAGGAGCGTCTTGCCACATGTCAACAATGGGTCTGACTGAGGGCCTCCAGGAGAGAAGCCCAAGCAAGAAGCGCCCCGAGGAGCGTCTTGCCACATGTCAACACTGGGTCTGACTGAGCGCCTCCAGGAGAGAGGCCCAAGCAAGATACGCCCCGAGGAGCGTCTTGACACATGTCAACACTGGGTCTGACTGAGGGCCTCCATGAGAGAAGCCCAAGCAAGACGCGCCCCGAGGAGAGTCTTGCCACATGTCAACACTGGGTCTGACAGAGGGCATCCAGGAGAGAGGCCCAAGCAATACGCGCCCCAAGGAGCGTCTTGCCACATGTCAACAATGGGTCTGACTGAGGGCCTCCAGGAGAGAAGCCCAAGCAAGACGCGCCCCGAGGAGCTTCTTGCCACATGTCAGCACTCGGTCTGACTGAGCGCCTCCAGGAGAGAGGCCAAAGCAAGACGCGCCCCGAGGAGCGTCTTGCCACATGTCAACACTGGGTCTGACTGAGCGCCTCCAGGAGAGAGGCCCAAGCAAGACGCGCCCCGAGGAGCGTCTTGCCACGTGTCAACACTGGGTCTGACTTAGCGCCTCCAGGAGAGAGGCCCAAGCAAGATGCGCCCCGAGGAGCGTCTTGACACATGTCAACACTGGGTCTGACTGAGGGCCTCCATGAGAGAAGCCCAAGCAAGACGCGCCCCGAGGAGAGTCTTGCCACATGTCAACACTGGGTCTAACAGTGGGCATCCAGGAGAGAGGCCCAAGCAATACGCGCCCCAAGGAGCGTCTTGCCACATGTCAACAATGGGTCTGACTGAGGGCCTCCAGGAGAGACGCCCAAGCAAGATGCGCCCCGAGGAGCTTCTTGCCACATGTCAGCACTCGGTCTGACTGAGCGCCTCCAGGAGAGAGGCCAAAGCAAGACGCGCCCCGAGGAGCGTCTTGACACATGTCAACACTGGGTCTGACTGAGCGCCTCCAGGAGAGAGGCCCAAGCAAGACGCGCCCGGAGGAGCGTCTTGCCACGTGTCAACACTGGGTCTGACTTAGCGCCTCCAGGAGAGAGGCCCAAGCAAGATGCGCCCCGAGGAGCGTCTTGCCACGTGTCACCACTGGGTCTGACTGAGCTCCTCCAGGAGAGAGGCCCAAGCAAGACGCGCCCCGAGGAGCGTCTTGCCACGTGTCAACACTGGGTCTGATTGAGCACCTCCAGGAGAGAGGCCCCAGCAAGACGCGCCCCGAGGAGCGTCTTGCCTTATGTCAGCACTCGGTCTGACTGAGCGCCTCCAGGAGAGAGGCCCAAGCAAGATGCCCCCCGAGGAGACTCTTGCCACATGTCAACACTGGGTCTGACTGAGGGCCTCCAGGAGAGAAGCCCAAGCAAGACGCGCCCCGAGGAGCGTCTTGCCACATGTCAACACTGGGTCTGACTGAGGGCCTCCAGGAGAGAAGCCCAAGCAAGACGTGCCCCGAGGAGCGTCTTGCCACATGTCAGCACTCGGTCTGACTGAGCGCCTCCAGGAGAGAGGCCCAAGCAAGACGCGCCCCGAGGAGCGTCTTGCCACATGTCAGCACTGGGTCTGACTGAGCGCCTCCAGGAGAGAGGCCCAAGCAAGATGCGCCCCGAGGAGCATCTTGACACATGTCTCCTCTGGGTCTGACTGAGCGCCTCCAGGAGAGAGGCCCAAGCAAGACGTGCCCCGAGGAGCGTCATGCCACATGTCAACACTGGGTCTGACTGAGTGCCTCCATGAGAGAAGCCCCAGCAAGACGCGCCCCGAGGAGCATCTTGCCACATGTCAACACTGGGTCTGACTGAGAACCTCCAGGAGAGAGGCCCAAGCAAGACGCGCCGCGAGGAGCGTCTTGCCACATGTCAACAATGGGTCTGACTGAGGGCCTCCAGGAGAGAAGCCCAAGCAAGAAGCGCCCCGAGGAGCGTCTTGCCACATGTCAACACTGGGTCTGACTGAGCGCCTCCAGGAGAGAGGCCCAAGCAAGACACGCCCCGAGGAGCGTCTTGACACATGTCAACACTGGGTCTGACTGAGGGCCTCCATGAGAGAAGCCCAAGCAAGACGCGCCCCGAGGAGAGTCTTGCCACATGTCAACACTGGGTCTGACAGAGGGCATCCAGGAGAGAGGCCCAAGCAATACGCGCCCCAAGGAGCGTCTTGCCACATGTCAACAATGGGTCTGACTGAGGGCCTCCAGGAGAGAAGCCCAAGCAAGACGCGCCCCGAGGAGCTTCTTGCCACATGTCAGCACTCGGTCTGACTGAGCGCCTCCAGGAGAGAGGCCAAAGCAAGACGCGCCCCAAGGAGCGTCTTGCCACATGTCAACACAGGGTCTGACTGAGCGCCTCCAGGAGAGAGGCCCAAGCAAGACGCGCCCCGAGGAGCGTCTTGCCACGTGTCAACACTGGGTCTGACTTAGCGCCTCCAGGAGAGAGGCCCAAGCAAGATGCGCCCCGAGGAGCGTCTTGACACATGTCAACACTGGGTCTGACTGAGGGCCTCCATGAGAGAAGCCCAAGCAAGACGCGCCCCGAGGAGAGTCTTGCCACATGTCAACACTGGGTCTGACAGAGGGCATCCAGGAGAGAGGCCCAAGCAATACGCGCCCCAAGGAGCGTCTTGCCACATGTCAACAATGGGTCTGACTGAGGGCCTCCAGGAGAGAAGCCCAAGCAAGACGCGCCCCGAGGACCTTCTTGCCACATGTCAGCAATCGGTCTGACTGAGCGCCTCCAGGAGAGAAGCCCAAGCAAGACGCGCCCGGAGGAGCGTCTTGCCACGTGTCAACACTGGGTCTGACTTAGCGCCTCCAGGAGAGAGGCCCAAGCAAGATGCGCCCCGAGGAGCGTCTTGCCACGTGTCACCACTGGGTCTGACTGAGCTCCTCCAGGAGAGAGGCCCAAGCAAGACGCGCCCCGAGGAGCGTCTTGCCACGTGTCAACACTGGGTCTGATTGAGCACCTCCAGGAGAGAGGCCCCAGCAAGACGCGCCCCGAGGAGCGTCTTGCCACATGTCAACAATGGGTCTGACTGAGGGCCTCCAGGAGAGTAGCCCAAGCAAGACGCGCACCGAGGAGCGTCTTGCCACATGTCAACACTGGGTCTGACTGAGGGACTCCAGGAGAGAAGCCCAAGCAAGACGCGCCCCGAGGAGCGTCTTGCCACATGTCAGCACTCGGTCTGACTGAGCGCCTCCAGGAGAGAGGCCCAAGCAAGACGCGCCCCGAGAAGCGTCTTGCCACATGTCAGCACTGGGTCTGACTGAGCGCCTCCAGGAGAGAGGCCAGGGCAAGAAGCGCCCCGAGGAGCATCTAGACACATGTCTCCTCTGGGTCTGACTGAGCGCCTCCAGGAGAGAGGCCCAAGCAAGACGTGCCCCGAGGAGCGTCTTGCCACATGTCAACACTGGGTCTGACTGAGTGCCTCCATGAGAGAAGCCCCAGCAAGACGCCCCCCGAGGAGCGTCTTGCCACGTGTCAACACTGGGTCTGACTTAGCGCCTCCAGGAGAGAGGCCCAAGCAAGATGCGCCCCGAGGAGCGTCTTGACACATGTCAACACTGGGTCTGACTGAGGGCCTCCATGAGAGAAGCCCAAGCAAGACGCGCCCCGAGGAGAGTCTTGCCACATGTCAACACTGGGTCTAACAGTGGGCATCCAGGAGAGAGGCCCAAGCAATACGCGCCCCAAGGAGCTTCTTGCCACATGTCAACAATGGGTCTGACTGAGGGCCTCCAGGAGAGACGCCCAAGCAAGATGCGCCCCGAGGAGCTTCTTGCCACATGTCAGCACTCGGTCTGACTGAGCGCCTCCAGGAGAGAGGCCAAAGCAAGACGCGCCCCGAGGAGCGTCTTGACACATGTCAACACTGGGTCTGACTGAGCGCCTCCAGGAGAGAGGCCCAAGCAAGACGCGCCCGGAGGAGCGTCTTGCCACGTGTCAACACTGGGTCTGACTTAGCGCCTCCAGGAGAGAGGCCCAAGCAAGATGCGCCCCGAGGAGCGTCTTGCCACGTGTCACCACTGGGTCTGACTGAGCTCCTCCAGGAGAGAGGCCCAAGCAAGACGCGCCCCGAGGAGCGTCTTGCCACGTGTCAACACTGGGTCTGATTGAGCACCTCCAGGAGAGAGGCCCCAGCAAGACGCGCCCCGAGGAGCGTCTTGCCTTATGTCAGCACTCGGTCTGACTGAGCGCCTCCAGGAGAGAGGCCCAAGCAAGATGCCCCCCGAGGAGACTCTTGCCACATGTCAACACTGGGTCTGACTGAGGGCCTCCAGGAGAGAAGCCCAAGCAAGACGCGCCCCGAGGAGCGTCTTGCCACATGTCAACACTGGGTCTGACTGAGGGCCTCCAGGAGAGAAGCCCAAGCAAGACGCGCCCCGAGGAGCGTCTTGCCACATGTCAGCACTCGGTCTGACTGAGCGCCTCCAGGAGAGAGGCCCAAGCAAGACGCGCCCCGAGGAGCGTCTTGCCACATGTCAGCACTGGGTCTGACTGAGCGCCTCCAGGAGAGAGGCCCAAGCAAGATGCGCCCCGAGGAGCATCTTGACACATGTCTCCTCTGGGTCTGACTGAGCGCCTCCAGGAGAGAGGCCCAAGCAAGACGTGCCCCGAGGAGCGTCTTGCCACATGTCAACACTGGGTCTGACTGAGTGCCTCCATGAGAGAAGCCCCAGCAAGACGCGCCCCGAGGAGCATCTTGCCACATGTCAACACTGGGTCTGACTGAGAACCTCCAGGAGAGAGGCCCAAGCAAGACGCGCCGCGAGGAGCGTCTTGCCACATGTCAACAATGGGTCTGACTGAGGGCCTCCAGGAGAGAAGCCCAAGCAAGAAGCGCCCCGAGGAGCGTCTTGCCACATGTCAACACTGGGTCTGACTGAGCGCCTCCAGGAGAGAGGCCCAAGCAAGACACGCCCCGAGGAGCGTCTTGACACATGTTAACACTGGGTCTGACTGAGGGCCTCCATGAGAGAAGCCCAAGCAAGACGCGCCCCGAGGAGAGTCTTGCCACATGTCAACACTGGGTCTGACAGAGGGCATCCAGGAGAGAGGCCCAAGCAATACGCGCCCCAAGGAGCGTCTTGCCACATGTCAACAATGGGTCTGACTGAGGGCCTCCAGGAGAGAAGCCCAAGCAAGACGCGCCCCGAGGAGCTTCTTGCCACATGTCAGCACTCGGTCTGACTGAGCGCCTCCAGGAGAGAGGCCAAAGCAAGACGCGCCCCAAGGAGCGTCTTGCCACATGTCAACACAGGGTCTGACTGAGCGCCTCCAGGAGAGAGGCCCAAGCAAGACGCGCCCCGAGGAGCGTCTTGCCACGTGTCAACACTGGGTCTGACTTAGCGCCTCCAGGAGAGAGGCCCAAGCAAGATGCGCCCCGAGGAGCGTCTTGACACATGTCAACACTGGGTCTGACTGAGGGCCTCCATGAGAGAAGCCCAAGCAAGACGCGCCCCGAGGAGAGTCTTGCCACATGTCAACACTGGGTCTGACAGAGGGCATCCAGGAGAGAGGCCCAAGCAATACGCGCCCCAAGGAGCGTCTTGCCACATGTCAACAATGGGTCTGACTGAGGGCCTCCAGGAGAGAAGCCCAAGCAAGACGCGCCCCGAGGACCTTCTTGCCACATGTCAGCAATCGGTCTGACTGAGCGCCTCCAGGAGAGAGGCCCAAGCAAGACACGCCCGGAGGAGCGTCTTGCCACGTGTCAACACTGGGTCTGACTTAGCGCCTCCAGGAGAGAGGCCCAAGCAAGATGCGCCCCGAGGAGCGTCTTGCCACGTGTCACCACTGGGTCTGACTGAGCTCCTCCAGGAGAGAGGCCCAAGCAAGACGCGCCCCGAGGAGCGTCTTGCCACGTGTCAACACTGGGTCTGATTGAGCACCTCCAGGAGAGAGGCCCCAGCAAGACGCGCCCCGAGGAGCGTCTTGCCACATGTCAACAATGGGTCTGACTGAGGGCCTCCAGGAGAGAAGCCCAAGCAAGACGCGCACCGAGGAGCGTCTTGCCACATGTCAACACTGGGTCTGACTGAGGGCCTCCAGGAGAGAAGCCCAAGCAAGACGCGCCCCGAGGAGCGTCTTGCCACATGTCAGCACTCGGTCTGACTGAGCGCCTCCAGGAGAGAGGCCCAAGCAAGACGCGCCCCGAGGAGCGTCTTGCCACATGTCAGCACTGGGTCTGACTGAGCGCCTCCAGGAGAGAGGCCCAAGCAAGACGCGCCCCGAGGAGCATCTAGACACATGTCTCCTCTGGGTCTGACTGAGCGCCTCCAGGAGAGAGGCCCAAGCAAGACGTGCCCCGAGGAGCGTCTTGCCACATGTCAACACTGGGTCTGACTGAGTGCCTCCATGAGAGAAGCCCCAGCAAGACGCGCCCCGAGGAGCATCTTGCCACATGTCAACACTGGGTCTGACTGAGAACCTCCAGGAGAGAGGCCCAAGCAAGACGCGCCGCGAGGAGCTTCTTGCCACATGTCAACACTGGGTCTGACTGAGCGCCTCCAGGAGAGAGGCCCAAGCAAGACGCGCCCCGAGGAGCGTCTTGTCACATGTCACTACTCGGTCTGACTGAGCGCCTCCAGGAGAGAGGCCCAAGCAAGACGTGCCCCGAGGAGCGTCTTGCCACATGTCAACAATGGGTCTGACTGAGGGCCTCCAGGAGAGAAGCCCAAGCAACACGCGCCCCGAGGAGCGTCTTGCCACATGTCAACAATGGGTATGACTGAGGGCCTCCAGGAGAGAAGCCCAAGCAAGACGCGCCCCGAGGAGCGTCTTGACACATGTCAACAATGGGTCTGACAGAGGGTCTCCAGGAGAGAGGCCAAAGCAAGACGCGCCCCGAGGAGCGTCTTGACACATGCCAACACTGGGTCTGACAGAGGGCCCCCATGAGAGAGGCCCAAGCAAGACGCGCCCCGAGGAGCGTCTTGCCACATGTCAACACTGGGTCTGACTGAGCGCCTCCAGGAGAGAGGCCCAAGCAAGATGCGCCCCGAGGAGCGTCTTGCCACGTGTCAACACTGGGTCTGACTGAGTGCCTCCAGGAGAGAGGCCCAATCAAGATGCGCCCCGAGGAGCGTCTTGCCACGTGTCACCACTGGGTCTGACTGAGCGCCTCCAGGAGAGAGGCCCAAGTAAGACGCGCCCCGAGGAGCGTCTTGCCACGTGTCACCACTGTGTCTGACTGAGCTCCTCCAGGAGAGAGGCCCAAGCAAGACGCGCCCCGAGGAGCGTCTTGCCACGTGTCAACACTGGGTCTGACTGAGTGCCTCCAGGAGAGAGGCCCAAGCATGACGCGCCCCGAGGAGCGTCTTGCGACATGTCACTACTCGGTCTAACTGAGCGCCTCCAGGAGAGAGGTCCAAGCAAGACGCGCCCCGAGGAGCGTCTTGCCACATGTCAACACTGGGTCTGACTGAGGGCCTCCAGGAGAGAGGCCCAAATGAGACGCGCCCCGAGGAGCATCTTGCCACATGTCAACAATGGGTCTGACTGAGGGCCTCCATGAGAGAAGCCCCAGCAAGACGCGCCCCGAGGAGCATCTTGCCACATGTCAACACTGGGTCTGACTGAGAACCTCCAGGAGAGAGGCCCAAGCAAGATGCGCCGCGAGGAGCGTCTTGCCACATGTCAACACTGGGTCTGACTGAGCGCCTCCAGGAGAGAGGCCCAAGCAAGACGCGCCCCGAGGAGCGTCTTGTCACATGTCACTACTCGGTCTGACTGAGCGCCTCCAGGAGAGAGGCCCAAGCAAGACGTGCCCCGAGGAGCGTCTTGCCACATGTCAACAATGGGTCTGACTGAGGGCCTCCAGGAGAGAAGCCCAAGCAAGAAGCGCCCCGAGGAGCATCTTGCCACATGTCAACACTGGGTCTGACTGAGCGCCTCCAGGAGAGAGGCCCAAGCAAGACGCGCCCCGAGGAGCGTCTTGCCACATGTCAGCACTCGGTCTGACTGAGCGCCTCCAGGAGAGAGGCCCAAGCAAGACGCGCCCCGAGGAGCGTCTTGCCACATGTCAGCACTGGGTCTGACTGAGCGCCTCCAGGAGAGAGGCCCAAGCAAGACGCGCCCCGAGGAGCATCTTGACACATGTCTCCTCTGGGTCTGACTGAGCGCCTCCAGGAGAGAGGCCCAAGCAAGACGTGCCCCGAGGAGCGTCTTGCCACATGTCAACACTGGGTCTGACTGAGTGCCTCCATGAGAGAAGCCCCAGCAAGACGCGCTCCGAGGAGCATCTTGCCACATGTCAACACTGGGCCTGACTGAGAACCTCCAGGAGAGAGGCCCAAGCAAGACGCGCCGCGAGGAGCGTCTTGCCACATGTCAACACTGGGTCTGACTGAGCGCCTCCAGGAGAGAGGCCCAAGCAAGACGCGCCCCGAGGAGCGTTTTGTCACATGTCACTACTCGGTCTGACTGAGCGCCTCCAGGAGAGAGGCCCAAGCAAGACGTGCCCCGAGGAGCGTCTTGCCACATGTCAACAATGGGTCTGACTGAGGGCCTCCAGGAGAGAAGCCCAAACAAGAAGCGTCCCGAGGAGCGTCTTGCCACATGTCAACACTGGGTCTGACTGAGCGCCTCCAGGAGAGAGGCCAAAGCAAGACACGCCCCGAGGAGCGTCTTGACACATGTCAACACTGGGTCTGACTGAGGGCCTCCATGAGAGAAGCCCAAGCAAGACGCGCCCCGAGGAGACTCTTGCCACATGTCAACACTGGGTCTGACAGAGGGCATCCAGGAGAGAGGCCCAAGCAATACGCGCCCCAAGGAGCGTCTTGCCACATGTCAACAATGGGTCTGACTGAGGGCCTCCAGGAGAGAAGCCCAAGCAAGACGCGCCCCGAGGAGCGTCTTGCCACATGTCAACACTGGGTCTGACTGAGGGCCTCCAGGAGAGAAGCCCAAGCGAGACGCGCCCCCAGGAGCGTCTTGCCACATGTCAGCACTCGGTCTGACTGAGCGCCTCCAGGAGAGAGGCCCAAGCAAGACGCGCCCCGAGGAGCGTCTTGCCACATGTCAGCACTGGGTCTGACTGAGCGCCTCCAGGAGAGAGGCCCCAGCAAGACGCGCCCCGAGGAGCATCTTGACACATGTCTCCTCTGGGTCTGACTGAGCGCCTCCAGGAGAGAGGCCCAAGCAAGACGTGCCCCGAGGAGCGTCTTGCCACATGTCAACACTGGGTCTGACTGAGTGCCTCCATGAGAGAAGCCCCAGCAAGACGCGCCCCGAGGAGCATCTTGCCACATGTCAACACTGGGTCTGACTGAGAACCTCCCGGAGAGAGGCCCAAGCAAGACGCGCCGCGAGGAGCGTCTTGCCACATGTCAACACTGGGTCTGACTGAGCGCCTCCAGGAGAGAGGCCCAAGCAAGACGCGCCCCGAGGAGCGTCTTGTCACATGTCACTACTCGGTCTGACTGAGCGCCTCCAGGAGAGAGGCCCAAGCAAGACGTGCCCCGAGGAGCGTCTTGCCACATGTCAACAATGGGTCTGACTGAGGGCCTCCAGGAGAGAAGCCCAAGCAAGAAGCGCCCCGAGGAGCGTCTTGCCACATGTCAACACTGGGTCTGACTGAGCGCCTCAAGGAGAGAGGCCCAAGCAAGACACGCCCCGAGGAGCGTCTTGACACATGTCAACACTGGGTCTGACTGAGGGCCTCCATGAGAGAAGCCCAAGCAAGACACGCCCCGAGGAGCGTCTTGACACATGTCAACACTGGGTCTGACTGAGGGCCTCCATGAGAGAAGCCCAAGCAAGACGCGCCCCGAGGAGACTCTTGCCACATGTCAACACTGGGTCTGACAGAGGGCATCCAGGAGAGAGGCCCAAGCAATACGCGCCCCAAGGAGCGTCTTGCCACATGTCAACAATGGGTCTGACTGAGGGCCTCCAGGAGAGAAGCCCAAGCAAGACGCGCCCCGAGGAGCGTCTTGCCACATGTCAACACTGGGTCTGACTGAGGGCCTCCAGGAGAGAAGCCCAAGCAAGACGCGCCCCGAGGAGCGTCTTGCCACATGTCAGCACTCGGTCTGACTGAGCGCCTCCAGGAGAGAGGCCCAAGCAAGACGAGCCCCGAGGAGCGTCTTGCCACGTGTCAACACTGGGTCTGACTTAGCGCCTCCAGGAGAGAGGCCCAAGCAAGATGCGCCCCGAGGAGCGTCTTGACACATGTCAACACTGGGTCTGACTGAGGGCCTCCATGAGAGAAGCCCAAGCAAGACGCGCCCCGAGGAGAGTCTTGCCACATGTCAACACTGGGTCTGACAGAGGGCATCCAGGAGACAGGCCCAAGCAATACGCGCCCCAAGGAGCGTCTTGCCACATGTCAACAATGGGTCTGACTGAGGGCCTCCAGGAGAAAAGCCCAAGCAAGACGCGCCCCGAGGAGCTTCTTGCCACATGTCAGCACTCGGTCTGACTGAGCGCCTCCAGGAGAGAGGCCCAAGCAAGACGCGCCCGGAGGAGCGTCTTGCCACGTGTCAACACTGGGTCTGACTTAGCGCCTCCAGGAGAGAGGCCCAAGCAAGATGCGCCCCGAGGAGCGTCTTGCCACGTGTCACCACTGGGTCTGACTGAGCTCCTCCAGGAGATAGGCCCAAGCAAGACGCGCCCCGAGGAGCGTCTTGCCACGTGTCAACACTGGGTCTGATTGAGCACCTCCAGGAGAGAGGCCCCAGCAAGACGCGCCCCGAGGAGCGTCTTGCCACATGTCAACAATGGGTCTGACTGAGGGCCTCCAGGAGAGAAGCCCAAGCAAGACGCACCCCGAGGAGCGTCTTGCCACATGTCAACACTGGGTCTGACTGAGGGCCTCCAGGAGAGAAGCCCAAGCAAGACACGCCCCGAGGAGCATCTTTACACATGTCTCCTCTGGGTCTGACTGAGCGTCTCCAGGAGAGAGGCCCAAGCAAGACGCGCCCCGAGGAGCATCTTGACACATGTCTCCTCTGGGTCTGACTGAGCGCCTCCAGGAGAGAGGCCCAAGCAAGACGTGCCCCGAGGAGCGTCTTGCCACATGTCAACACTGGGTCTGACTGAGGGCCTCCAGGAGAGAAGCCCAAGCAAGAAGCGCCCCGAGGAGCGTCTTGCCACATGTCAACACTGGGTCTGACTGAGCGCCTCCAGGAGAGAGGCCCAAGCAAGACACGCCCCGAGGAGCGTCTTGACACATGTCAACACAGGGTCTGACTGAGGGCCTCCATGAGAGAAGCCCAAGCAAGACGCGCCCCGAGGAGAGTCTTGCCACATGTCAACACTGGGTCTGACAGAGGGCATCCAGGAGAGAGGCCCAAGCAATAAGCGCCCCAAGGAGCGTCTTGCCACATGTCAACAATGGGTCTGACTGAGGGCCTCCAGGAGAGAAGCCCAAGCAAGACGCGCCCCGAGGAGCTTCTTGCCACATGTCAGCACTCGGTCTGACTGAGCGCCTCCAGGAGAGAGGCCAAAGCAAGACTCGCCCCGAGGAGCGTCTTGCCACATGTCAACACTGGGTCTGACTGAGCGCCTCCAGGAGAGAGGCCCAAGCAAGACGCGCCCCGAGGAGCGTCTTGCCACGTGTCAACACTGGGTCTGACTTAGCGCCTCCAGGAGAGAGGCCCAAGCAAGATGCGCCCCGAGGAGCGTCTTGACACATGTCAACACTGGGTCTGACTGAGGGCCTCCATGAGAGAAGCCCAAGCAAGACGCGCCCCGAGGAGAGTCTTGCCACATGTCAACACTGGGTCTAACAGTGGGCATCCAGGAGAGAGTCCCAAGCAATACGCGCCCCAAGGAGCGTCTTGCCACATGTCAACAATGGGTCTGACTGAGGGCCTCCAGGAGAGAAGCCCAAGCAAGACGCTCCCCGAGGAGCTTCTTGCCACATGTCAGCACTCGGTCTGACTGAGCGCCTCCAGGAGAGAGGCCAAAGCAAGACGCGCCCCGAGGAGCGTCTTGCCACATGTCAACACTGGGTCTGACTGAGCGCCTCCAGGAGAGAGGCCTAAGCAAGACGCGCCCGGAGGAGCGTCTTGCCACGTGTCAACACTGGGTCTGACTTAGCGCCTCCAGGAGAGAGGCCCAAGCAAGACGCGCCCCGAGGAGCGTCTTGCCACGTGTCAACACTGGGTCTGATTGAGCACCTCCAGGAGAGAGGCCCCAGCAAGACGCGCCCCGAGGAGCGTCTTGCCTTATGTCAGCACTCGGTCTGACTGAGCGCCTCCAGGACAGAGGCCCAAGCAAGACGCGCCCCGAGGAGACTCTTGCCACATGTCAACACTGGGTCTGACTGAGGGCCTCCAGGAGAGAAGCCCAAGCAAGACGCGCCCCGAGGAGCGTCTTGCCACATGTCAACACTGTGTCTGACTGAGGGCCTCCAGGAGAGAAGCCCAAGCAAGACGCGCCCCGAGGAGCGTCTTGCCACATGTCAGCACTCGGTCTGACTGAGCGCCTCCAGGAGAGAGGCCCAAGCAAGACGCACCCCGAGGAGCGTCTTGCCACATGTCAGCACTGGGTCTGACTGAGCGCCTGCAGGAGAGAGGCCCAAGCAAGACGCGCCCAGAGGAGCATCTTGACACATGTCTCCTCTGGGTCTGACTGAGCGCCTCCAGGAGAGAGGCCCAAGCAAGACGTGCCCCGAGGAGCGTCTTGCCACATGTCAACACTGGGTCTGACTGAGTGCCTCCATGAGAGAAGCCCCAGCAAGACGCGCCCCGAGGAGCATCTTGCCACATGTCAACACTGGGTCTGACTGAGAACCTCCAGGAGAGAGGCCCAAGCAAGACGCGCCGCGAGGAGCGTCTTGCCACATGTCAACACTGGGTCTGACTGAGCGCCTCCAGGAGAGAGGCCCAAGCAAGACGCGCCCCGAGGAGCGTCTTGTCACATGTCACTACTCGGTCTGACTGAGCGCCTCCAGGAGAGAGGCCCAAGCAAGAAGTGCCCCGAGGAGCGTCTTGCCACATGTCAACAATGGGTCTGACTGAGGGCCTCCAGGAGAGAAGCCAAAGCAAGAAGCGCCCCGAGGAGCGTCTTGCCACATGTCAACACTGGGTCTGACTGAGCGCCTCCAGGAGAGAGGCCCAAGCAAGACACGCCCCGAGGAGCGTCTTGACACATGTCAACACTGGGTCTGACTGAGGGCCTCCATGAGAGAAGCCCAAGCAAGACGCGCCCCGAGGAGAGTCTTGCCACATGTCAACACTGGGTCTGACAGAGGGCATCCAGGAGAGAGGCCCAAGCAATACGCGCCCCAAGGAGCGTCTTGCCACATGTCAACAATGGGTCCGACTGAGGGCCTCCAGGAGAGAAGCCCAAGCAAGACGCGCCCCGAGGAGCTTCTTGCCACATGTCAGCACTCGGTCTGACTGAGCGCCTCCAGGAGAGAGGCCAAAGCAAGACGCGCCCTAAGGAGCGTCTTGCCACATGTCAACACTGGGTCTGACTGAGCGCCTCCAGGAGAGAGGCCCAAGCAAGACGCGCCCCGAGGAGCGTCTTGCCACGTGTCAACACTGGGTCTGACTTAGCGCCTCCAGGAGAGAGGCCCAAGCAAGATGCGCCCCGAGGAGCGTCTTGACACATGTCAACACTGGGTCTGACTGAGGGCCTCCATGAGAGAAGCCCAAGCAAGACGCGCCCCGAGGAGAGTCTTGCCACATGTCAACACTGGGTCTGACAGAGGGCATCCAGGAGAGAGGCATAAGCAATACGCGCCCTAAGGAGCGTCTTGCCACATGTCAACAATGGGTCTGACTGAGGGCCTCCAGGAGAGAAGCCCAAGCAAGACGCACCCCGAGGAGCTTCTTGCCACATGTCAGCACTCGGTCTGACTGAGCGCCTCCAGGAGAGAGGCCCAAGCAAGACGCGCCCGGAGGAGCGTCTTGCCACGTGTCAACACTGGGTCTGACTTAGCGCCTCCAGGAGAGAGGCCCAAGGAAGATGCGCCCCGAGGAGCGTCTTGCCACGTGTCACCACTGGGTCTGACTGAGCTCCTTCAGGAGAGAGGCCCAAGCAAGACGCGCCCCGAGGAGCGTCTTGCCACGTGTCAACACTGGGTCTGATTGAGCACCTCCAGGAGAGAGGCCCCAGCAAGACGCGCCCCGAGGAGCGTCTTGCCACATGTCAACAATGGGTCTGACTGAGGGCCTCCAGGAGAGAAGCCCAAGCAAGACGCGCCCCGAGGAGCGTCTTGCCACATGTCAACACTGGGTCTGACTGAGGGCCTCCAGGAGAGAAGCCCAAGCAAGACGCGCCCCGAGGAGCGTCTTGCCACATGTCAGCACTCGGTCTGACTGAGCGCCTCCAGGAGAGAGGCCCAAGCAAGACGCGCCCCGAGGAGCGTCTTGCCACATGTCAGCACTGGGTCTGACTGAGCGCCTCCAGGAGAGAGGCCCAAGCAAGACGCGCCCCGAGGAGCATCTAGACACATGTCTCCTCTGGGTCTGACTGAGCGCCTCCAGGAGAGAGGCCCAAGCAAGACGTGCCCCGAGGAGCGTCTTGCCAAATGTCAACACTGGGTCTGACTGAGTGCCTCCATGAGAGAAGCCCCAGCAAGACGCGCCCCGAGGAGCATCTTGCCACATGTCAACACTTTGTCTGACTGAGAACCTCCAGGAGAGAGGCCCAAGCAAGACACGCCCCGAGGAGCGTCTTGACACATGTCAACACTGGGTCTGACTGAGGGCCTCCATGAGAGAAGCCCAAGCAAGACGCGCCCCGAGGAGAGTCTTGCCACATGTCAACACTGGGTCTGACAGAGGGCATCCAGGAGAGAGGCCCAAGCAATACGCGCCCCAAGGAGCGTCTTGCCACATGTCAGCAATGGGTCTGACTGAGGGCCTCCAGGAGAGTAGCCCAAGCAAGACGCGCCCCGAGGAGCTTCTTGCCACATGCCAGCACTCGGTCTGACTGAGCGCCTCCAGGAGAGAGGCCAAAGCAAGACGCGCCCGAGGAGCGTCTTGCCACGTGTCAACACTGGGTCTGACTGAGCGCCTCCAGGAGAGAGGCCCAAGCAAGACGCGCCCCGAGGAGCGTCTTGCCACGTGTCAACACTGGGTCTGACTTAGCGCCTCCAGGAGAGAGGCCCAAGCAAGATGCGCCCCGAGGAGCGTCTTGACACATGTCAACACTGGGTCTGACTGAGGGCCTCCATGAGAGAAGCCCAAGCAAGACGCGCCCCGAGGAGAGTCTTGCCACATGTCAACACTGGGTCTAACAGTGGGCATCCAGGAGAGAGGCCCAAGCAATACGCGCCCCAATGAGCGTCTTGCCACATGTCAACAATGGGTCTGACTGAGGGCCTCCAGGAGAGAAGCCCAAGCAAGACGCGCCCCGAGGAGCTTCTTGCAACATGTCAGCACTCGGTCTGACTGAGCGCCTCCAGGAGAGAGGCCCAAGCAAGACGCGCCCCGAGGAGCGTCTTGCCACATGTCACTACTCGGTCTGACTGAGCGCCTCCAGGAGAGAGGCCCAAGCAAGACGTGCCCCGAGGAGCGTCTTGCCACATGTCAACAATGGGTCTGACTGAGGGCCTCCAGGAGAGAAGCCCAAGCAAGACGCGCCCCGAGGAGCGTCTTGCCACATGTCAACACTGGGTCTGACTGAGGGCCTCCAGGACAGAGGCCCAAATGAGACGCGCCCCGAGGAGCGTCTTGCCACATGTCAACAATGGGTCTGACTGAGGGCCTTCTGGAGAGAGGCCCAAGCAAGACGCGCCCCAAGGAGCGTCTTGCCACATGTCAACACTGGGTCTGACTGAGCGCCTCCAGGAGAGAGGCCCAAGCAAGACGCGCCCCGAGGAGCGTCTTGCCACGCGTCAACACTGGGTCTGACTTAGCGCCTCCAGGAGAGAGGCCCAAGCAAGATGCGCCCCGAGGAGCGTCTTGACACATGTCAACACTGGGTCTGACTGAGGGCCTCCAGGAGAGAAGCCCAAGCAAGACGCGCCCCGAGGAGAGTCTTGCCACATGTCAACACTGGGTCTGACAGAGGGCATGCAGGAGAGAGGCCCAAGCAATACGCGCCCCGAGGAGCATCTTGCCACATGTCAGCACTCGGTCTGACTGAGCGCCTCCAGGAGAGAGGCCCAAGCAAGACGCGCCCTGAGGAGCGTCTTGCCACATGTCAGCACTCGGTCTGACTGAGCGCCTCCAGGAGAGAGGCCCAAGCAATACGCGCCCCAAGGAGCGTCTTGCCACATGTCAACAATGGGTCTGACCGAGGGCCTCCAGGAGAGAAGCCCAAGCAAGACGCGCCCCGAGGAGCTTCTTGCCACATGTCAGCACTCGGTCTGACTGAGCGCCTCCAGGAGAGAGGCCAAAGCAAGACGCGCCCCGAGGAGCGTCTTGCCACATGTCAACACTGGGTCTGACTGAGCGCCTCCAGGAGAGAGGCCCAAGCAAGACGCGCCCCGAGGAGCGTCTTGCCACGTGTCAACACTGGGTCTGACTTAGCGCCTCCAGGAGAGAGGCCCAAGCAAGATGCGCCCCGAGGAGCGTCTTGCCACGTGTCACCAATGGGTCTGACTGAGCTCCTCCAGGAGAGAGGCCCAAGCAAGACGCGCCCCGAGGAGCGTCTTGCCACGTGTCAACACTGGGTCTGATTGAGCACCTCCAGGAGAGAGGCCCCAGCAAGACGCGCCCCGAGGAGCGTCTTTCCTTATGTCAGCACTCGGTCTGACTGAGCGCCTCCAGGAGAGAGGCCCAAGCAAGACGCGCCCCGAGGAGCGTCTTGCCACATGTCACTACTCAGTCTGACTGAGCGCCTCCAGGAGAGAGGCCCAAGCAAGACGTGCCCCGAGGAGCGTCTTGCCACATGTCAACAATGGGTCTGACTGAGGGCCTCCAGGAGAGAAGCCCAAGCAAGACGCGCCCCGAGGAGCGTCTTGACACATGTCAACACTGGGTCTGACTGAGGGCCTCCAGGAGAGAGGCCCAAATGAGACGCGCCCCGAGGAGCGTCTTGCCACATGTCAACAATGGGTCTGACTGAGGGCCTTCTGGAGAGAGGCCCAAGCAAGACGCGCCCCGAGGAGCGTCTTGCCACATGTCAACACTGGGTCTGACTGAGCGCCTCCAGGAGAGAGGCCCAAGCAAGATGCGCCCCGAGGAGCGTCTTGCCACGTGTCAACACTGGGTCTGACTTAGCGCCTCCAGGAGAGAGGCCCAAGCAAGATGCGCCCCGAGGAGCGTCTTGACACCTGTCAACACTGGGTCTGACTGAGGGCCTCCATGAGAGAAGCCCAAGCAAGACGCGCCCCGAGGAGAGTCTTGCCACATGTCAACACTGGGTCTGACAGAGGGCATCAAGGAGAGAGGCCCAAGCAATACGCTCCCCAAGGAGCGTCTTGCCACATGTCAACAATGGGTCTGACTGAGGGCCTCCAGGAGAGAAGCCCAAGCAAGACGCGCCCCGAGGAGCTTCTTGCCACATGTCAGCACTCGGTCTGACTGAGCGCCTCCAGGAGAGAGGCCCAAGCAAGACGCGCCTTGAGGAGCGTCTTGCCACGTGTCAACACTGGGTCTGACTTAGCGCCTCCAGGAGAGAGGCCCAAGCAAGATGCGCCCCGAGGAGCGTCTTGCCACGTGTCACCACTGGGTCTGACTGAGCTCCTCCAGGAGAGAGGCCCAAGCAAGACGCGCCCCGAGGAGCGTCTTGCCACATGTCAACACTGGGTCTGACTGAGGGCCTCCAGGAGAGAAGCCCAAGCAAGACGCGCCCCGAGGAGCGTCTTGCCACATGTCAGCACTCGGTCTGACTGAGCGCCTCCAGGAGAGAGGCCCAAGCAAGACGCGCCCTGAGGAGCGTCTTGCCACATGTCAGCACTGGGTCTGACTGAGCGCCTCCAGGAGAGAGGCCCAAGCAAGACGCGCCCCGAGGAGCATCTTGACACATGTCTCCTCTGGGTCTGACTGAGCGCCTCCAGGAGAGAGGCCCAAGCAAGACGTGACCCGAGGAGCGTCTTGCCACATGTCAACACTGGGTCTGACTGAGTGCCTCCATGAGAGAAGCCCCAGCAAGACGCGCCCCGAGGAGCATCTTGCCACATGTCAACACTGGGTCTGACTGAGAACCTCCAGGAGAGAGGCCCAAGCAAGACGCGCCGCGAGGAGCGTCTTGTCACATGTCACTACTCGGTCTGACTGAGCGCCTCCAGGAGAGAGGCCCAAGCAAGACGTGCCCCGAGGAGCGTCTTGCCACATGTCAACAATGGGTCTGACTGAGGGCCTCCAGGAGAGAAGCCCAAGCAAGAAGCGCCCCGAGGAGCGTCTTGCCACATGTCAACACTGGGTCTGACTGAGCGCCTCCAGGAGAGAGGCCCAAGCAAGACACGCCCCGAGGAGCGTCTTGACACATGTCAACACTGGGTCTGACTGAGGGCCTCCATGAGAGAAGCCCAAGCAAGACGCGCCCCGAGGAGAGTCTTGCCACATGTCAACACTGGGTCTGACAAAGGGCATCCAGGAGAGAGGCCCAAGCAATACGCGCCCCAAGGAGCGTCTTGCCATATGTCAACAATGGGTCTGACTGAGGGCCTCCAGGAGAGAAGCCCAAGCAAGACGCGCCCCGAGGAGCTTCTTGCCACATGTCAGCACTCGGTCTGACTGAGCGCCTCCAGGAGAGAGGCCAAAGCAAGACGCGCCCCGAGGAGCGTCTTGCCACATGTCAACACTGGTTCTGACTGAGCGCCTCCAGGAGAGACGCCCAAGCAAGACGCGCCCCGAGGAGCGTCTTGCCACGTGTCAACACTGGGTCTGACTTAGCGCCTCCAGGAGAGAGGCCCAAGCAAGATGCGCCCCGAGGAGCAACTTGACACATGTCAACACTGGGTCTGACTGAGGGCCTCCATGAGAGAAGCCCAAGCAAGACGCGCCCCGAGGAGAGTCTTACCACATGTCAACACTGGGTCTAACAGTGGGCATCCAGGAGAGAGGCCGAAGCAATACGCGCCCCAAGGAGCGTCTTGCCACATGTCAACAATGGGTCTGACTGAGGGCCTCCAGGAGAGAGGCCCAAGCAATACGCGCCCCAATGAGCGTCTTGCCACATGTCAACAATGGGTCTGACTGAGGGCCTCCAGGAGAGAAGCCCAAGCAAGACGCGCCCCGAGGATCGTCTTGCCACATGTCACTACTCGGTCTGACTGAGCGCCTCCAGGAGAGAGGCCCAAGCAAGACGTGCCCCGAGGAGCGTCTTGCCACATGTCAACAATGGGTCTGACTGAGGGCCTCCAGGAGAGAAGCCCAAGCAAGACGCGCCCCGAGGAGCGTCTTGCCACATGTCAACACTGGGTCTGACTGAGGACCTCCAGGAGAGAGGCCCAAATGAGACGCGCCCCGAGGAGCGTCTTGCCACATGTCAACAATGGGTCTGACTGAGGGCCTTCTGGAGAGAGGCCCAAGCAAGACGCGCCCCGAGGAGCGTCTTGCCACATGTCAACACTGGGTCTGACTGAGCGCCTCCAGGAGAGAGGCCCAAGCAAGACGCGCCCCGAGGAGCGTCTTGCCACGTGTCAACACTGGGTCTGACTTAGCGCCTCCAGGAGAGAGGCCCAAGCAAGATGCGCCCCAAGGAGCGTCTTGTCACATGTCAACACTGGGTCTGACTGAGGGCCTCCATGAGAGAAGCCCAAGCAAGACGCGCCCCGAGGAGAGTCTTGCCACATGTCAACACTGGGTCTGACAGAGGGCATCCAGGAGAGAGGCCCAAGCAATACGCGCCCCAAGGAGCGTCTTGCCACATGTCAACAATGGTTCTGACTGAGGGCCTCCAGGAGAGAAGCCCAAGCAAGACGCGCCCCGAGGAGCTTCTTGCCACATGTCAGCACTCGGTCTGACTGAGCGCCTCCAGGAGAGAGGCCCAAGCAAGACGCGCCTGGAGGAGCGTCTTGCCACGTGTCAACACTGGGTCTGACTTAGCGCCTCCAGGAGAGAGGCCCAAGCAAGATGCGCCCCAAAGAGCGTCTTGCCACGTGTCACAACTGGGTCTGACTGAGCTCCTCCAGGAGAGAGGCCCAAGCAAGACGCGCCCCGAGGAGCGTCTTGCCACGTGTCAACACTGGGTCTGATTGAGCACATCCAGGAGAGAGGCCCCAGCAAGACGCGCCCCGAGGAGCGTCTTGCCACATGTCAACAATGGGTCTGACTGAGGGCCTCCAGGAGAGAAGCCCAAGCAAGACGCGCCCCGAGGAGCGTCTTGCCACATGTCAACACTGGGTCTGACTGAGGGCCTCCAGGAGAGAAGCCCAAGCAAGACGCGCCCCGAGGAGCGTCTTGCCACATGTCAGCACTCGGTCTGACTGAGCGCCTCCAGGAGAGAGGCCCAAGCAAGACGCGCCCTGAGGAGCGTCTTGCCACATGTCAGCACTGGGTCTGACTGAGCGCCTCCAGGAGAGAGGCCCAAGCAAGACGCGCCCCGAGGAGCATCTTGACACATGTCTCCTCTGGGTCTGACTGAGCGCCTCCAGGAGAGAGGCCCAAGCAAGACGTGCCCCGAGGAGCGTCTTGCCACATGTCAACACTGGGTCTGACTGAGTGCCTCCATGAGAGAAGCCCCAGCAAGACGCGCCCCGAGGAGCATCTTGCCACATGTTAACACTGGGTCTGACTGAGAACCTCCAGGAGAGAGGCCCAAGCAAGACGCGCCGCGAGGAGCGTCTTGTCACATGTCACTACTCGGTCTGACTGAGCGCCTCCAGGAGAGAGGCCCAAGCAAGACGTGCCCCGAGGAGCGTCTTGCCACATGTCAACAATGGGTCTGACTGAGGGCCTCCAGGAGAGAAGCCCAAGCAAGAAGCGCCCCGAGGAGCGTCTTGCCACATGTCAACACTGGGTCTGACTGAGCGCCTCCAGGAGAGAGGCCCAAGCAAGACACGCCCCGAGGAGCGTCTTGACACATGTCAACACTGGGTCTGACTGAGGGCCTCCATGAGAGAAGCCCAAGCAAGACGCGCCCCGAGGAGAGTCTTGCCACATGTCAACACTGGGTCTGACAGAGGGCATCCAGGAGAGAGGCCCAAGCAATACGCGCCCCAAGGAGCGTCTTGCCACATGTCAACAATGGGTCTGACTGAGGGCCTCCAGGAGAGAAGCCCAAGCAAGACGCGCCCCGAGGAGCTTCTTGCCACATGTCAGCACTCGGTCTGACTGAGCGCCTCCAGGAGAGAGGCCAAAGCAAGACGCGCCCCGAGGAGCGTCTTGCCACATGTCAACACTGGTTCTGACTGAGCGCCTCCAGGAGAGAGGCCCAAGCAAGACGCGCCCCGAGGAGCGTCTTGCCACGTGTCAACACTGGGTCTGACTTAGCGCCTCCAGGAGAGAGGCCCAAGCAAGATGCGCCCCGAGGAGCGTCTTGACACATGTCAACACTGGGTCTGACTGAGGGCCTCCATGAGAGAAGCCCAAGCAAGACGCGCACCGAGGAGAGTCTTACCACATGTCAACACTGGGTCTAACAGTGGGCATCCAGGAGAGAGGCCGAAGCAATACGCGCCCCAAGGAGCGTCTTGCCACATGTCAACAATGGGTCTGACTGAGGGCCTCCAGGAGAGAAGCCCAAGCAAGACGCGCCCCGAGGAGCTTCTTGCCACATGTCAGCACTCGGTCTGACTGAGCGCCTCCAGGAGAGAAGCCCAAGCAAGACGCCCCGAGGAGCGTCGTGCCACGTGTCACCACTGGGTCTGACTGAGCTCCTCCAGGAGAGAGGCCCAAGCAAGACGCGCCCCGAGGAGCGTCTTGCCACGTGTCAACACTGGGTCTGATTGAGCACCTCCAGGAGAGAGGCCCCAGCAAGACGCGCCCCGAGGAGCGTCTTGCCTTATGTCAGCACTCGGTCTGACTGAGCGCCTCCAGGAGAGAGGCCCAAATGAGACGCGCCCCGAGGAGCGTCTTGCCACATGTCAACAATGGGTCTGACTGAGAGCCTCCATGAGAGAAGCCCCAGCAAGACGCGCCCCGAGGAGCATCTTGCCACATGTCAACACTGGGTCTGACTGAGAACCTCCAGGAGAGAGGCCCAAGCAAGATGCGCCGCGAGGAGCGTCTTGCCACATGTCAACACTGGGTCTGACTGAGCGCCTCCAGGAGAGAGGCCCAAGCAAGACGCGCCCCGAGGAGCGTCTTGTCACATGTCACTACTCGGTCTGACTGAGCGCCTCCAGGAGAGAGGCCCAAGCAAGACCTGCCCCGAGGAGCGTCTTGCCACATGTCAACAATGGGTCTGACTGAGGGCCTCCAGGAGAGAAGCCCAAGAAAGAAGCGCCCCGAGGAGCATCTTGCCACATGTCAACACTGGGTCTGACTGAGCTCCTCCAGGAGAGAGGCCCAAGCAAGACACGCCCCGAGGAGCGTCTTGACACATGTCAACACTGGGTCTGACAGAGGGCATCCAGGAGAGAGGCCCAAGCAATACGCGCCCCAAGGAGCGTCTTGCCACATGTCAACAATGAGTCTGACTGAGGGCCTCCAGGAGAGAAGCCCAAGCAAGACGCGCCCCGAGGAGCTTCTTGCCACATGTCAGCACTCGGTCTGACTGAGCGCCTCCAGGAGAGAGGCCAAAGCAAGACGCGCCCCGAGGAGCGTCTTGCCACATGTCAACACTGGGTCTGACTGAGCGCCTCCAGGAGAGAGGCCCAAGCAAGACGCGCCCCGAGGAGCGTCTTGCCACGTGTCAACACTCGGTCTGACTTAGCGCCTCCAGGAGAGAGGCCCAAGCAAGATGCGCCACGAGGAGCGTCTTGCCACGTGTCACCAATGGGTCTGACTGAGCTCCTCCAGGAGAGAGGCCCAAGCAAGACGCGCCCCGAGGAGCGTCTTGCCACGTGTAAACACTGGGTCTGATTGAGCACCTCCAGGAGAGAGGCCCCAGCAAGATGCGCCCCGAGGAGCGTCTTGCCTTATGTCAGCACTCGGTCTGACTGAGCGCCTCCAGGAGAGAGGCCCAAGCAAGACGCGCCCCGAGGAGCGTCTTGCCACATGTCACTACTCGGTCTGACTGAGCGCCTCCAGGAGAGAGGCACAAGCAAGACGTGCCCCGAGGAGCGTCTTGCCACATGTCAACAATGGGTCTGACTGAGGGCCTCCAGGAGAGAAGCCCAAGCAAGACGCGCCCCGAGGAGCGTCTTGCCACATGTCAACACTGGGTCTGACTGAGGGCCTCCAGGAGAGAGGCCCAAATGAGACGCGCCCCGAGGAGCGTCTTGCCACATGTCAACAATGGGTCTGACTGAGGGCCTTCTGGAGAGAGGCCCAAGCAAGACGCGCCCCGAAAAGCGTCTTGCCACATGTCAACAATGGGTCTGAATGAGGTTCTCCAGGAGAGAAGCCCAAGCAAGACGCGCCCCGAGGAGCGTCTTGCCACATGTCAACACTGGGTCTGACTGAGGGCCTCCAGAAGAGAGGCCCAAATGAGACGCGCCCCGAGGAGCGTCTTGCCACATGTCAGCACTGGGTCTGATTGAGGGCCTTCTGGAGAGAGGCCCAAGCAAGACGCGCCCCGAGGAGCGTCTTGCCACATGTCAACACTGGGTCTGACTGAGCGCCTCCAGGAGAGAGGCCCAAGCAAGACGCACCCCGAGGAGCGTCTTGCCACATGTGAACACTGGGTCTGACTGAGCACCTCCAGGAGAGAAGCCCAAGCAAGACGCGCCCCGAGGAGCGTCTTGCCACATGTCAACACTGGGTCTGACTGAGGGCCTCCAGAAGAGAGGCCCAAATGAGACGCGCCCCGAGGAGCGTCTTGCCACATGTCAGCACTGGGTCTGATTGAGGGCCTTCTGGAGAGAGGCCCAAGCAAGACGCGCCCCGAGGAGCGTCTTGCCACATGTCAACACTGGGTCTGACTGAGCGCCTCCAGGAGAGAGGCCCAAGCAAGACGCGCCCCGAGGAGTGTCTTGTCACATGTCACTACTCGGTCTGACTGAGCACCTCCAGGAGAGAGGCCCAAGCAAGACGTGCCCCGAGGAGCGTCTTGCCACATGTCAACAATGGGTCTGACTGAGGGCCTCCAGGAGAGAAGCCCAAGCAAGAAGCGCCCCGAGGAGCGTCTTGCCACATGTCAACACTGGGTCTGACTGAGCGCCTCCAGGAGAGAGGCCCAAGCAAGACACGCCCCGAGGAGCGTCTTGACACATGTCAACACTGGGTCTGACTGAGGGCCTCCATGAGAGAAGCCCAAGCAAGACGCGCCCCGAGGAGAGTCTTGCCACATGTCAACACTGGGTCTGATAGAGGGCATCCAGGAGAGAGGCCCAAGCAATACGCGCCCCGAGGAGCGTCTTGCCACATGTCACCACTGGGTCTGACTGAGCGCCTCCAGGAGAGAGGCCCAAGCAAGACGTGCCCCGAGGAGCGTCTTGCCACATGTCAACACTGGGTCTGACTGAGTGCCTCCATGAGAGAAGCCCCAGCAAGACGCGCCCCGAGGAGCATCTTGCCATATGTCAACACTGGGTCTGACTGAGAACCTCCAGGAGAGAGGCCCAAGCAAGACGCGCCCCGAGGAGCGTCTTGCCACATGTCAACACTGGGTCTGACTGAGCGCCTCCAGGAGAGAGGCCCAAGCAAGACGCGCCCCGAGGAGTGTCTTGTCACATGTCACTACTCGATCTGACTGAGCACCTCCAGGAGAGAGGCCCAAGCAAGACGTGCCCCGAGGAGCGTCTTGCCACATGTCAACAATGGGTCTGACTGAGGGCCTCCAGGAGAGAAGCCCAAGCAAGAAGCGCCCCGAGGAGCGTCTTGCCACATGTCAACACTGGGTCTGACTGAGCGCCTCCAGGAGAGAGGCCCAAGCAAGACACGCCCCGAGGAGCGTCTTGACACATGTCAACACTGGGTCTGACTGAGGGCCTCCATGAGAGAAGCCCAAGCTTGACGCGCCCCGAGGAGACTCTTGCCACATGTCAACACTGGGTCTGACAGAGGGCATCCAGGAGAGAGGCCCAAGCAATACGCGCCCCGAGTAGCGTCTTGCCACATGTCACCACTGGGTCTGACTGAGCGCCTCCAGGAGAGAGGCCCAAGCAAGAAGCGCCCTGAGGAGCGTCTTGCCACGTGTCAACACTGGGTCTGATTGAGGGCCTTCTGGAGAGAGGCCCAAGCAAGACGCGCCCCGAGGAGCGTCTTGCCACATGTCAACAATGGGTTAGACTGAGGGCCTCCAGGAGAGAAGCCCAAGCAAGACGCGCCCCGAGGAGCTTCCTGCCACATGTCAGCACTCGGTCTGACTGAGCTCCTCCAGGAGAGAGGCCCAAGCAAGACACGCCCCGAGGAGCGTCTTGACACATGTCAACACTGGGTCTGACAGAGGGCATCCAGGAGAGAGGCCCAAGCAATACGCGCCCCAAGGAGCGTCTTGCCACATGTCAACAATGAGTCTGACTGAGGGCCTCCAGGAGAGAAGCCCAAGCAAGACGCGCCCCGAGGAGCTTCTTGCCACATGTCAGCACTCGGTCTGACTGAGCGCCTCCAGGAGAGAGGCCAAAGCAAGACGCGCCCCGAGGAGCGTCTTGCCACATGTCAACACTGGGTCTGACTGAGCGCCTCCAGGAGAGAGGCCCAAGCAAGACGCGCCCCGAGGAGCGTCTTGCCACGTGTCAACACTGGGTCTGACTTAGCGCCTCCAGGAGAGAGGCCCAAGCAAGATGCGCCACGAGGAGCGTCTTGCCACGTGTCACCAATGGGTCTGACTGAGCTCCTCCAGGAGAGAGGCCCAAGCAAGACGCGCCCCGAGGAGCGTCTTGCCACGTGTAAACACTGGGTCTGATTGAGCACCTCCAGGAGAGAGGCCCCAGCAAGATGCGCCCCGAGGAGCGTCTTGCCTTATGTCAGCACTCGGTCTGACTGAGCGCCTCCAGGAGAGAGGCCCAAGCAAGACGCGCCTGAGGAGCGTCTTGCCACATGTCACTACTCGGTCTGACTGAGCGCCTCCAGGAGAGAGGCACAAGCAAGACGTGCCCCGAGGAGCGTCTTGCCACATGTCAACAATGGGTCTGACTGAGGGCCTCCAGGAGAGAAGCCCAAGCAAGACACGCCCCGAGGAGCGTCTTGCCACATGTCAACACTGGGTCTGACTGAGGGCCTCCAGGAGAGAGGCCCAAATGAGACGCGCCCCGAGGAGCGTCTTGCCACATGTCAACAATGGGTCTGACTGAGGGCCTTCTGGAGAGAGGCCCAAGCAAGACGCGCCCCGAAAAGCGTCTTGCCACATGTCAACAATGGGTCTGAATGAGGTTCTCCAGGAGAGAAGCCCAAGCAAGACGCGCCCCGAGGAGCGTCTTGCCACATGTCAACACTGGGTCTGACTGAGGGCCTCCAGAAGAGAGGCCCAAATGAGACGCGCCCCGAGGAGCGTCTTGCCACATGTCAGCACTGGGTCTGATTGAGGGCCTTCTGGAGAGAGGCCCAAGCAAGACGCGCCCCGAGGAGCGTCTTGCCACATGTCAACACTGGGTCTGACTGAGCGCCTCCAGGAGAGAGGCCCAAGCAAGACGCACCCCGAGGAGCGTCTTGCCACATGTGAACACTGGGTCTGACTGAGCACCTCCAGGAGAGAAGCCCAAGCAAGACGCGCCCCGAGGAGCGTCTTGCCACATGTCAACACTGGGTCTGACTGAGGGCCTCCAGAAGAGAGGCCCAAATGAGACGCGCCCCGAGGAGCGTCTTGCCACATGTCAACACTGGGTCTGACTGAGCGCATCCAGGAGAGAGGCCCAAGCAAGACGCGCCCCGAGGAGTGTCTTGTCACATGTCACTACTCGGTCTGACTGAGCACCTCCAGGAGAGAGGCCCAAGCAAGACGTGCCCCGAGGAGCGTCTTGCCACATGTCAACAATGGGTCTGACTGAGGGCCTCCAGGAGAGAAGCCCAAGCAAGAAGCGCCCCGAGGAGCGTCTTGCCACATGTCAACACTGGGTCTGACTGAGCGCCTCCAGGAGAGAGGCCCAAGCAAGACACGCCCCGAGGAGCGTCTTGACACATGTCAACACTGGGTCTGACTGAGGGCCTCCATGAGAGAAGCCCAAGCAAGACGCGCCCCGAGGAGAGTCTTGCCACATGTCAACACTGGGTCTGATAGAGGGCATCCAGGAGAGAGGCCCAAGCAATACGCGCCCCGAGGAGCGTCTTGCCACATGTCACCACTGGGTCTGACTGAGCGCCTCCAGGAGAGAGGCCCAAGCAAGACGTGCCCCGAGGAGCGTCTTGCCACATGTCAACACTGGGTCTGACTGAGTGCCTCCATGAGAGAAGCCCCAGCA
Organism: Nothobranchius furzeri; assembly: GCF_043380555.1. Classification (NCBI taxonomy): domain Eukaryota; kingdom Metazoa; phylum Chordata; class Actinopteri; order Cyprinodontiformes; family Nothobranchiidae; genus Nothobranchius; species Nothobranchius furzeri. The sequence goes on along the minus strand of NC_091751.1, from coordinate 7,754,061 downwards.
AGACGCGCCCCGAGGAGCATCTTGCCATATGTCAACACTGGGTCTGACTGAGAACCTCCCGGAGAGAGGCCCAAGCAAGACGCGCCCCGAGGAGCGTCTTGCCACATGTCAACACTGGGTCTGACTGAGCGCCTCCAGGAGAGAGGCCCAAGCAAGACGCGCCCCGAGGAGTGTCTTGTCACATGTCACTACTCGATCTGACTGAGCACCTCCAGGAGAGAGGCCCAAGCAAGACGTGCCCCGAGGAGCGTCTTGCCACATGTCAACAATGGGTCTGACTGAGGGCCTCCAGGAGAGAAGCCCAAGCAAGAAGCGCCCCGAGGAGCGTCTTGCCACATGTCAACACTGGGTCTGACTGAGCGCCTCCAGGAGAGAGGCCCAAGCAAGACACGCCCCGAGGAGCGTCTTGACACATGTCAACACTGGGTCTGACTGAGGGCCTCCATGAGAGAAGCCCAAGCAAGACGCGCCCCGAGGAGAGTCTTGCCACATGTCAACACTGGGTCTGATAGAGGGCATCCAGGAGAGAGGCCCAAGCAATACGCGCCCCGAGGAGCGTCTTGCCACATGTCACCACTGGGTCTGACTGAGCGCCTCCAGGAGAGAGGCCCAAGCAAGACGTGCCCCGAGGAGCGTCTTGCCACATGTCAACACTGGGTCTGACTGAGTGCCTCCATGAGAGAAGCCCCAGCAAGACGCGCCCCGAGGAGCATCTTGCCATATGTCAACACTGGGTCTGACTGAGAACCTCCCGGAGAGAGGCCCAAGCAAGACGCGCCCCGAGGAGCGTCTTGCCACATGTCAACACTGGGTCTGACTGAGCGCCTCCAGGAGAGAGGCCCAAGCAAGACGCGCCCCGAGGAGTGTCTTGTCACATGTCACTACTCGATCTGACTGAGCACCTCCAGGAGAGAGGCCCAAGCAAGACGTGCCCCGAGGAGCGTCTTGCCACATGTCAACAATGGGTCTGACTGAGGGCCTCCAGGAGAGAAGCCCAAGCAAGAAGCGCCCCGAGGAGCGTCTTGCCACATGTCAACACTGGGTCTGACTGAGCGCCTCCAGGAGAGAGGCCCAAGCAAGACACGCCCCGAGGAGCGTCTTGACACATGTCAACACTGGGTCTGACTGAGGGCCTCCATGAGAGAAGCCCAAGCTTGACGCGCCCCGAGGAGACTCTTGCCACATGTCAACACTGGGTCTGACAGAGGGCATCCAGGAGAGAGGCCCAAGCAATACGCGCCCCGAGGAGCGTCTTGCCACATGTCACCACTGGGTCTGACTGAGCGCCTCCAGGAGAGAGGCCCAAGCAAGAAGCGCCCTGAGGAGCGTCTTGCCACGTGTCAACACTGGGTCTGATTGAGGGCCTTCTGGAGAGAGGCCCAAGCAAGACGCGCCCCGAGGAGCGTCTTGCCACATGTCAACAATGGGTTAGACTGAGGGCCTCCAGGAGAGAAGCCCAAGCAAGATGCGCCCCGAGGAGCTTCCTGCCACATGTCAGCACTCGGTCTGACTGAGCGCCTGCAGGAGAGAGGCCCAAGCAAGACTCGCCCCGAGGAGCGTCTTGACACATGTCAACACTGGGTCTGACTGAGGGCCTCCATGAGAGAGGCCCAAGCAAGACGCGCCCAGAGGAGTGTCTTGCCACATGTCAACACTGGGTCTGACTGAGTGCCTCCAGGAGAGAGGCCCAAGCAAGACGCGCCCCGAGGAGCGTCTTGCCACATGTCAGCACTCGGTCTGACTGAGCGCCTCCAGGAGAGAGGCCCAAGCAAGACGCACCCTGAGGAGAGTCTTGCCACATGTCAACAATGGGTCTGACTGAGGGCCTCCAGGAGAGAAGCCCAAGCAAGACGCGCCCCGAGGAGCGTCTTGCCACATGTCAGCACTCGGTCTGACTGAGCGCCTCCAGGAGAGAGGCCCAAGCAAGACGCGCCCTGAGGAGAGTCTTGCCACATGTGAACACTGGGTCTGACTGAGCGCCTCCAGGAGAGAGGCCCAAGCAGGACACGCCCCGAGGAGCGTCTTGACACATGTCAACACTGGGTCGGACTGAGGGCCTCCATGAGAGAAGCCCAAGCAAGACACGCCCCGAGGAGAGTCTTGCCACATGTCAACACTCGGTCTGACAGAGGGCATTCAGGAGAGAGGCCCAAGCAATACGCGCCCCGAGGAGCGTCTTGCCACATGTCACCACTGGGTCTGAATGAGCGCCTCCGGGAAAGAGGCCCAAGCATGACGTGCCCCGAGGAGCGTCTTGCCACATGTCAACACTGGGTCTGACTGAGTGCCTCCATGAGAGAAGCCCCAGCAAGACGCGCCCCGAGGAGCATCTTGCCACATGTCAACACTGGGTCTGACTGAGAACCTCCAGGAGAGAGGCCCAAGCAAGACGCGCCCCGAGGAGCGTCTTGCCACATGTCAACACTGGGTCTGACTGAGCGCCTCAAGGAGAGAGGCCCAAGCAAGACGCGCCCCGAGGAGCGTCTTGTCACATGTCACTACTCGGTCTGACTGAGCACCTCCAGGAGAGAGGCCCAAGCAAGACGTGCCCCGAGGAGCGTCTTGCCACATGTCAACAATGGGTCTGACTGAGGGCCTCCAGGAGAGAAGCCCAAGCAAGAAGCGCCCCGAGGAGCGTCTTGCCACATGTCTACACTGGGTCTGACTGAGCGCCTCCAGGAGAGAGGCCCAAGCAAGACACGCCCCGAGGAGCGTCTTGACACATGTCAACACTGGGTCTGACTGAGGGCCTCCAGGAGAGAAGCCCAAGCAAGACGCGCCCCGAGGAGAGTCTTGCCACATGTCAACACTGGGTCTGACAGAGGGCATCCAGGAGAGAGGCCCAAGCAATACGCGCCCCGAGGAGCGTCTTGCCACATGTCACCACTGGGTCTGACTGAGCGCCTCCAGGAGAGAGGCCCTAGCAAGAAGCGCCCCGAGGAGCGTCTTGCCACGTGTCAACACTGGGTCTGATTGAGCGCCTTCTGGAGAGAGGCCCAAGCAAGACGCACCCGAGGAGCGTCTTGCCACATGTCAACAATGGGTCTGACTGAGGGCCTCCAGGAGAGAAGCCCAAGCAAGACGCGCCCCGAGGAGCTTCTTGCCACATGTCAGCACTCGGTCTGACTGAGCGCCTCCAGGAGAGAGGCCCAAGCAAGACGCGCCCCGAGGAGCGTCTTGACACATGTCAACACTGGGTCTGACAGAGGGCCTCCAGGAGAGAGGCCCAAGCACGACGCGCCCCGAGGAGCGTCTTGCCACGTGTCACCACTGGGTCTGACTGAGCTCCTCCAGGAGAGAGGTCCAAGCAAGACGCGCCCCGAGGAGCGTCTTTCCACGTGTCACCACTGGGTCTGATTGAGCACCTCCAGGAGAGAGGCCCCAGCAAGACGCGCCCCGAGGAGCGTCTTGCCTTATGTCAGCACTCGGTCTGACTGAGCTTCTCCAGGAGAGAGGCCCAAGCAAGACGCGCCCCGAGGAGCGTCTTGCCACATGTCACTACTCGGTCTAACTGAGCGCCTCCAGGAGAGAGGTCCAAGCAAGACGCGCCCCGAGGAGCGTCTTGCAACATGTCAACACTGGGTCTGACTGAGGGCCTCCAGGAGAGAAGCCCAAGCAAGACGCGCCCCGAGGAGCGTCTTGCCACATGTCAACACTGGGTCTGACTGAGGGCCTCTAGGAGAGAAGCCCAAGCAAGACGCGCCCCGAGGAGCATCTTGCCACATGTCAGCACTCGGTCTGACTGAGCGCCTCCAGGAGAGAGGCCCAAGCAAGACGCGCCCCGAGGAGCGTCTTGCCACATGTAAACACTGGGTCTGACTGAGCGCCTCCAGGAGAGAGGCCCAAATAAGACGCGCCCCGAGGAGCGTCTTGCCACATGTCAACAATGGGTCTGACTGAGGGCCTCCAGGAGAGAAGCCCAAGCAAGACGCGCCCCGAGGAGCGTCTTGCCACATGTCAGCACTCGGTCTGACTGAGCGCCTCCAGGAGAGAGGCCCAAGCAAGACGCGCCCCGAGGAGAGTCTTGCCACATGTGAACACTGGGTCTGACTGAGCGCCTCCAGGAGAGAGGCCCAAGCAAGACGCGCCTGGAGGAGCGTCTTGCCACATGTCAGCACTGGGTCTGACTAAGCGCCTCCAGGAGAGAGGCCCAAGCAGGACGCGCCCCGAGGAGCGTCTTGCCACATGTCAACAATGGGTCTGACTGAGGGCCTCCAGGAGAGAGGCCCAAGCAAGATGAGCCCGGAGGAGCGTCTTGCCACATGTCAACAATGGGTCTGACTGAGGGCCTCCAGGAGAGAAGCCCAAGCAACAGGCGGCTCGAGGAGCGTCTTGCAACATGTCAGCACTCGGTTTGACTGAGTGCCTCCAGGAGAGAGGCCCAAGCAAGACGCGCCCCGAGGAGCGTCTTGCCACATGTCAATAATGGGTCTGACTGAGGGCCTCCAGGAGAGAAGCCCAAGCAAGACGCGCCCCGAGGAGCGTCTTGACACATGTCAACACTGGGTCTGAAAGAGGGCCTCCAGGAGAGAGGCCCAAGCAAGACGTGCCCCGAGGAGTGTCTTGCCACATGTCACCACTTGGTTTGACTGAGCGCCTCCAGGAGAGAGGCCCAAGCAACACGCGCCCCGAGGAGCGTCTTGCCACATGTCAACAGTGGGTCTTACCGAGGGCCTCCAGGAGAGAAGCCCAAGCAAGACGCGCCCCATGGAGCTTCTTGCCACATGTCAACACTCGGTCTGACTGAGCGCCTCCAGGAGAGAGGCCAAAGCAAGACGGGCCCCGAGGAGCGTCTTGACACATGTCAACACTGGGTCTGACAGAGGGCCTCCATGAGAGAGGCCCAATCAAAACGCGCCCCGAGGAGTGTCTTGCCACATGTCAACACTGGGTCTGACAGATGGCCTCCAGGAGAGAGGCCCAAGCAAGACGCGCCCCGAGGAGCGTCTTGCCACATGTCAACAATGGGTCTTACTGAGGGCCTCCAGGAGAGAAGACCAAGCAAGACGCGCCCCGAGGAGCTTCTTGCCACAGTACTCAGCACTCGGTCTGACTGAGCGCCTCCAGGAGAGAGGCCAATGCAAGACGCGCCCCGAGGAGCGTCTTGACACATGTCAACACTGGGTCTGACAGAGGGCCTCCATGAGAGAGGCCCAAGCAAGACGCGCCCCGAGGAGTGTCTTGCCACATGTCAACACTGGGTCTGACTGAGCGCCTCCAGGAGAGAGGCCCAAGCAAGACGTGCCCCGAGGAGCGTCTTGCCACATGTCAACAATGGTTCTTACTGAGGGCCTCCAGCAGAGAAGCCCAAGAGAGACGCGCCCCGAGGAGCTTCTTGCCACATGTCAGCACTCGGTCTGACTGAGCGCCTCCAGGAGAGAGGCCAAAGCAAGACGCCCCCCGAGGAGCGTCTTGACACATGTCAACACTGGGTCTGACAGAGGGCCTCCATGAGAGAGGCCCAAGCAAGACGCGCCCCGAGGAGTGTCTTGCCAAATGTCAACACTGGGTCTGACAGATGGCCTCCAGGAGAGAGGCCCAAGCAAGACGCGCCCCGAGGAGCGTCTTGCCACATGTCAACAATGGGTCTTACTGAGGGCCTCCAGGAGAGAAGACCAAGCAAGACGCGCCCCGAGGAGCTTCTTGCCACAGTACTCAGCACTCCGTCTGACTGAGCGCCTCCAGGAGAGAGGCCAATGCAAGACGCGCCCCGAGGAGCGTCTTGACACATGTCAACACTGGGTCTGACAGAGGGCCTCCATGAGACAGGCCCAAGCAAGACGCGCCCCGAGGAGTGTCTTGCCACATGTCAACACTGGGTCTGACTGAGCGCCTCCAGGAGAGAGGCCCAAGCAAGACGCGCCCCAAGGAGCGTCTTGCCACATGTCAACAATGGTTCTTACTGAGGGCCTCCAGCAGAGAAGCCCAAGCAAGACGCGCCCCGAGGAGCTTCTTGCCACATGTCAGCACTCGGTCTGACTGAGCGCCTCCAGGAGAGAGGCCAAAGCAAGACGCCCCCCGAGGAGCGTCTTGACACATGTCAACACTGGGTCTGACAGTGGGCCTCCATGAGAGAGGCCCAAGCAAGACGCGCCCCGAGGAGCGTCTTGACACATGTCAACACTGGGTCTGACTGAGCGCCTCCAGGAGAGAGGCCCAAGCAAGACGCGCCTGGAGGAGCGTCTTGCCACATGTCAGCACTGGGTCTGACTAAGCGCCTCCAGGAGAGAGGCCCAAGCAGGACGCGCCCCGAGGAGCGTCTTGCCACATGTCAAAAATGGGTCTGACTGAGGGCCTCCAGGAGAGAGGCCCAAGCAAGATGAGCCCGGAGGAGCGTCTTGCCACATGTCAACACTGGGTCTGAAAGAGGGCCTCCAGGAGAGAGGCCCAAGCATGACGCGCCCCGAGGAGCGTCTTGCCACATGTCACCTCTGGTTCTGACTGAGCGCCTCCAGGAGAGAGGCCCAAGCAAGATGAGCCCGGAGGAGCGTCTTGCCACATGTCAACAATGGGTCTGACTGAGGGCCTCCAGGAGAGAAGCCCAAGCAACACGCGGCTCGAGGAGCGTCTTGCCACATGTCAGCACTCGGTTTGACTGAGTGCCTCCAGGAGAGAGGCCCAAGCAAGACGCGCCCCGAGGAGCGTCTTGCCACATGTCAATAATGGGTCTGACTGAGGGCCTCCAGGAGAGAAGCCCAAGCAAGACGCGCCCCGAGGAGCGTCTTGACACATGTCAACACTGGGTCTGAAAGAGGGCCTCCAGGAGAGAGGCCCAAGCAAGACGTGCCCCGAGGAGTGTCTTGCCACATGTCACCACTTGGTCTGACTGAGCGCCTCCAGGAGAGAGGCCCAAGCAACACGCGCCCCGAGGAGCGTCTTGCCACATGTCAACAGTGGGTCTTACCGAGGGCCTCCAGGAGAGAAGCCCAAGCAAGACGCGCCCCATGGAGCTTCTTGCCACATGTCAACACTCGGTCTGACTGAGCGCCTCCAGGAGAGAGGCCATAGCAAGACGCGCCCCGAGGAGCGTCTTGACACATGTCAACACTGGGTCTGACAGAGGGCCTCCATGAGACAGGCCCAATCAAAACGCGCCCCGAGGAGTGTCTTGCCACATGTCAACACTGGGTCTGACAGATGGCCTCCAGGAGAGAGGCCCAAGCAAGACGCGCCCCGAGGAGCGTCTTGCCACATGTCAACAATGGGTCTTACTGAGGGCCTCCAGGAGAGAAGACCAAGCAAGACGCGCCCCGAGGAGCTTCTTGCCACAGTACTCCGCACTCGGTCTGACTGAGCGCCTCCAGGAGAGAGGCCAATGCAAGACGCGCCCCGAGGAGCGTCTTGACACATGTCAACACTGGGTCTGACAGAGGGCCTCCATGAGAGACGCCCAAGCAAGACGCGCCCCGAGGAGTGTCTTGCCACATGTCAACACTGGGTCTGACTGAGCGCCTCCAGGAGAGAGGCCCAAGCAAGACGCGCCCCGAGGAGCGTCTTGCCACATGTCAACAATGGGTCTTACTGAGGGCCTCCAGGAGAGAAGACCAAGCAAGACGCGCCCCGAGGAGCTTCTTGCCACAGTACTCAGCACTCGGTCTGACTGAGCGCCTCCAGGAGAGAGGCCAATGCAAGACGCGCCCCGTGGAGCGTCTTGACACATGTCAACACTGGGTCTGACAGAGGGCCTCCATGAGAGAGGCCCAAGCAAGACGCGCCCCGAGGAGTGCCTTGCCACATGTCAACACTGGGTCTGACTGAGCGCCTCCAGGAGAGAGGCCCAAGCAAGACGCGCCCCGAGGAGCGTCTTGCCACGTGTCAACACTGGGTCTGATTGAGGGCCTTCTGGAGAGAGGCCCAAGCAAGACGCGCCCCGAGGAGCGTCTTGCCACATGTCAACAATGGTTCTTACTGAGGGCCTCCAGCAGAGAAGCCCAAGCAAGACGCGCCCCGAGGAGCTTCTTGCCACATGTCAGCACTCGGTCTGACTGAGCGCCTCCAGGAGAGAGGCCAAAGCAAGACGCCCCCCGAGGAGCGTCTTGACACATGTCAACACTGGGTCTGACAGAGGGCCTCCATGAGAGAGGCCCAAGCAAGACGCGCCCCGAGGAGTGTCTTGCCAAATGTCAACACTGGGTCTGACAGATGGCCTCCAGGAGAGAGGCCCAAGCAAGACGCGCCCCGAGGAGCGTCTTGCCACATGTCAACAATGGGTCTTACTGAGGGCCTCCAGGAGAGAAGACCAAGCAAGACGCGCCCCGAGGAGCTTCTTGCCACAGTACTCAGCACTCGGTCTGACTGAGCGCCTCCAGGAGAGAGGCCAATGCAAGACGCGCCCCGAGGAGCGTCTTGACACATGTCAACACTGGGTCTGACAGAGGGCCTCCATGAGAGAGGCCCAAGCAAGACGCGCCCCGAGGAGTGTCTTGCCACATGTCAACACTGGGTCTGACTGAGCGCCTCCAGGAGAGAGGCCCAAGCAAGACGCGCCCCGAGGAGCGTCTTGCCACATGTCAACAATGGGTCTTACTGAGGGCCTCCAGGAGAGAAGACCAAGCAAGACGCGCCCCGAGGAGCTTCTTGCCACAGTACTCAGCACTCGGTCTGACTGAGCGCCTCCAGGAGAGAGGCCAATGCAAGACGCGCCCCGAGGAGCGTCTTGACACATGTCAACACTGGGTCTGACAGAGGGCCTCCATGAGAGAGGCCCAAGCAAGCCGCGCCCCGAGGAGTGCCTTGCCACATGTCAACACTGGGTCTGACTGAGCGCCTCCAGGAGAGAGGCCCAAGCAAGACGCGCCCCGAGGAGCGTCTTGCCACGTGTCAACACTGGGTCTGATTGAGGGCCTTCTGGAGAGAGGCCCAAGCAAGACGCGCCCCGAGGAGCGTCTTGCCACATGTCAACAATGGTTCTTACTGAGGGCCTCCAGCAGAGAAGCCCAAGCAAGACGCGCCCCGAGGAGCTTCTTGCCACATGTCAGCACTCGGTCTGACTGAGCGCCTCCAGGAGAGAGGCCAAAGCAAGACGCCCCCCGAGGAGCGTCTTGACACATGTCAACACTGGGTCTGACAGAGGGCCTCCATGAGAGAGGCCCAAGCAAGACGCGCCCCGAGGAGTGTCTTGCCAAATGTCAACACTGGGTCTGACAGAGCGCCTCAGGGAGAGAGGTCCAAGCAAGACGCGCCCCGAGGAGTGTCATGACACATGTCAACACTGGGTCTGACTGAGCGCCTCAGGGAGAGAGGTCCAAGCAAGACACGCCCCGAGGAGCGTCTTGACACATGTCAACACTGGGTCTGACTGAGGGCCTCCATGAGAGAAGCCCAAGCAAGACGCGCCCCGAGGAGAGTCTTGCCACATGTCAACACTGGGTCTGATAGAGGGCATCCAGGAGAGAGGCCCAAGCAATACGCGCCCCGAGGAGCGTCTTGCCACATGTCACCACTGGGTCTGACTGAGCGCCTCCAGGAGAGAGGCCCAAGCAAGACGTGCCCCGAGGAGCGTCTTGCCACATGTCAACACTGGGTCTGACTGAGTGCCTCCATGAGAGAAGCCCCAGCAAGACGCGCCCCGAGGAGCATCTTGCCATATGTCAACACTGGGTCTGACTGAGAACCTCCCGGAGAGAGGCCCAAGCAAGACGCGCCCCGAGGAGCGTCTTGCCACATGTCAACACTGGGTCTGACTGAGCGCCTCCAGGAGAGAGGCCCAAGCAAGACGCGCCCCGAGGAGTGTCTTGTCACATGTCACTACTCGATCTGACTGAGCACCTCCAGGAGAGAGGCCCAAGCAAGACGTGCCCCGAGGAGCGTCTTGCCACATGTCAACAATGGGTCTGACTGAGGGCCTCCAGGAGAGAAGCCCAAGCAAGAAGCGCCCCGAGGAGCGTCTTGCCACATGTCAACACTGGGTCTGACTGAGCGCCTCCAGGAGAGAGGCCCAAGCAAGACACGCCCCGAGGAGCGTCTTGACACATGTCAACACTGGGTCTGACTGAGGGCCTCCATGAGAGAAGCCCAAGCTTGACGCGCCCCGAGGAGACTCTTGCCACATGTCAACACTGGGTCTGACAGAGGGCATCCAGGAGAGAGGCCCAAGCAATACGCGCCCCGAGGAGCGTCTTGCCACATGTCACCACTGGGTCTGACTGAGCGCCTCCAGGAGAGAGGCCCAAGCAAGAAGCGCCCTGAGGAGCGTCTTGCCACGTGTCAACACTGGGTCTGATTGAGGGCCTTCTGGAGAGAGGCCCAAGCAAGACGCGCCCCGAGGAGCGTCTTGCCACATGTCAACAATGGGTTAGACTGAGGGCCTCCAGGAGAGAAGCCCAAGCAAGACGCGCCCCGAGGAGCTTCCTGCCACATGTCAGCACTCGGTCTGACTGAGCGCCTCCAGGAGAGAGGCCCAAGCAAGACTCGCCCCGAGGAGCGTCTTGACACATGTCAACACTGGGTCTGACTGAGGGCCTCCATGAGAGAGGCCCAAGCAAGACGCGCCCAGAGGAGTGTCTTGCCACATGTCAACACTGGGTCTGACTGAGTGCCTCCAGGAGAGAGGCCCAAGCAAGACGCGCCCCGAGGAGCGTCTTGCCACATGTCAGCACTCGGTCTGACTGAGCGCCTCCAGGAGAGAGGCCCAAGCAAGACGCACCCTGAGGAGAGTCTTGCCACATGTCAACAATGGGTCTGACTGAGGGCCTCCAGGAGAGAAGCCCAAGCAAGACGCGCCCCGAGGAGCGTCTTGCCACATGTCAGCACTCGGTCTGACTGAGCGCCTCCAGGAGAGAGGCCCAAGCAAGACGCGCCCTGAGGAGAGTCTTGCCACATGTGAACACTGGGTCTGACTGAGCGCCTCCAGGAGAGAGGCCCAAGCAGGACACGCCCCGAGGAGCGTCTTGACACATGTCAACACTGGGTCGGACTGAGGGCCTCCATGAGAGAAGCCCAAGCAAGACACGCCCCGAGGAGAGTCTTGCCACATGTCAACACTCGGTCTGACAGAGGGCATTCAGGAGAGAGGCCCAAGCAATACGCGCCCCGAGGAGCGTCTTGCCACATGTCACCACTGGGTCTGAATGAGCGCCTCCGGGAAAGAGGCCCAAGCATGACGTGCCCCGAGGAGCGTCTTGCCACATGTCAACACTGGGTCTGACTGAGTGCCTCCATGAGAGAAGCCCCAGCAAGACGCGCCCCGAGGAGCATCTTGCCACATGTCAACACTGGGTCTGACTGAGCGCCTCAAGGAGAGAGGCCCAAGCAAGACGCGCCCCGAGGAGCGTCTTGTCACATGTCACTACTCGGTCTGACTGAGCACCTCCAGGAGAGAGGCCCAAGCAAGACGTGCCCCGAGGAGCGTCTTGCCACATGTCAACAATGGGTCTGACTGAGGGCCTCCAGGAGAGAAGCCCAAGCAAGAAGCGCCCCGAGGAGCGTCTTGCCACATGTCTACACTGGGTCTGACTGAGCGCCTCCAGGAGAGAGGCCCAAGCAAGACACGCCCCGAGGAGCGTCTTGACACATGTCAACACTGGGTCTGACTGAGGGCCTCCAGGAGAGAAGCCCAAGCAAGACGCGCCCCGAGGAGAGTCTTGCCACATGTCAACACTGGGTCTGACAGAGGGCATCCAGGAGAGAGGCCCAAGCAATACGCGCCCCGAGGAGCGTCTTGCCACATGTCACCACTGGGTCTGACTGAGCGCCTCCAGGAGAGAGGCCCTAGCAAGAAGCGCCCCGAGGAGCGTCTTGCCACGTGTCAACACTGGGTCTGATTGAGCGCCTTCTGGAGAGAGGCCCAAGCAAGACGCACCCGAGGAGCGTCTTGCCACATGTCAACAATGGGTCTGACTGAGGGCCTCCAGGAGAGAAGCCCAAGCAAGACGCGCCCCGAGGAGCTTCTTGCCACATGTCAGCACTCGGTCTGACTGAGCGCCTCCAGGAGAGAGGCCCAAGCAAGACGCGCCCCGAGGAGCATCTTGACACATGTCAACACTGGGTCTGACAGAGGGCCTCCATGAGAGAGGCCCAAGCAAGACGCGCCCAGAGGAGTGTCTTGCCACATGTCAACACTGGGTCTGACTGAGCGCCTCCAGGAGAGAGGCCCAAGCACGACGCGCCCCGAGGAGCGTCTTGCCACGTGTCACCACTGGGTCTGACTGAGCTCCTCCAGGAGAGAGGTCCAAGCAAGACGCGCCCCGAGGAGCGTCTTTCCACGTGTCACCACTGGGTCTGATTGAGCACCTCCAGGAGAGAGGCCCCAGCAAGACGCGCCCCGAGGAGCGTCTTGCCTTATGTCAGCACTCGGTCTGACTGAGCTTCTCCAGGAGAGAGGCCCAAGCAAGACGCGCCCCGAGGAGCGTCTTGCCACATGTCACTACTCGGTCTAACTGAGCGCCTCCAGGAGAGAGGTCCAAGCAAGACGCGCCCCGAGGAGCGTCTTGCAACATGTCAACACTGGGTCTGACTGAGGGCCTCCAGGAGAGAAGCCCAAGCAAGACGCGCCCCGAGGAGCGTCTTGCCACATGTCAACACTGGGTCTGACTGAGGGCCTCTAGGAGAGAAGCCCAAGCAAGACGCGCCCCGAGGAGCATCTTGCCACATGTCAGCACTCGGTCTGACTGAGCGCCTCCAGGAGAGAGGCCCAAGCAAGACGCGCCCCGAGGAGCGTCTTGCCACATGTAAACACTGGGTCTGACTGAGCGCCTCCAGGAGAGAGGCCCAAATAAGACGCGCCCCGAGGAGCGTCTTGCCACATGTCAACAATGGGTCTGACTGAGGGCCTCCAGGAGAGAAGCCCAAGCAAGACGCGCCCCGAGGAGCGTCTTGCCACATGTCAGCACTCGGTCTGACTGAGCGCCTCCAGGAGAGAGGCCCAAGCAAGACGCGCCCCGAGGAGAGTCTTGCCACATGTGAACACTGGGTCTGACTGAGCGCCTCCAGGAGAGAGGCCCAAGCAAGACGCGCCTGGAGGAGCGTCTTGCCACATGTCAGCACTGGGTCTGACTAAGCGCCTCCAGGAGAGAGGCCCAAGCAGGACGCGCCCCGAGGAGCGTCTTGCCACATGTCAACAATGGGTCTGACTGAGGGCCTCCAGGAGAGAGGCCCAAGCAAGATGAGCCCGGAGGAGCGTCTTGCCACATGTCAACAATGGGTCTGACTGAGGGCCTCCAGGAGAGAAGCCCAAGCAACAGGCGGCTCGAGGAGCGTCTTGCAACATGTCAGCACTCGGTTTGACTGAGTGCCTCCAGGAGAGAGGCCCAAGCAAGACGCGCCCCGAGGAGCGTCTTGCCACATGTCAATAATGGGTCTGACTGAGGGCCTCCAGGAGAGAAGCCCAAGCAAGACGCGCCCCGAGGAGCGTCTTGACACATGTCAACACTGGGTCTGAAAGAGGGCCTCCAGGAGAGAGGCCCAAGCAAGACGTGCCCCGAGGAGTGTCTTGCCACATGTCACCACTTGGTTTGACTGAGCGCCTCCAGGAGAGAGGCCCAAGCAACACGCGCCCCGAGGAGCGTCTTGCCACATGTCAACAGTGGGTCTTACCGAGGGCCTCCAGGAGAGAAGCCCAAGCAAGACGCGCCCCATGGAGCTTCTTGCCACATGTCAACACTCGGTCTGACTGAGCGCCTCCAGGAGAGAGGCCAAAGCAAGACGGGCCCCGAGGAGCGTCTTGACACATGTCAACACTGGGTCTGACAGAGGGCCTCCATGAGAGAGGCCCAATCAAAACGCGCCCCGAGGAGTGTCTTGCCACATGTCAACACTGGGTCTGACAGATGGCCTCCAGGAGAGAGGCCCAAGCAAGACGCGCCCCGAGGAGCGTCTTGCCACATGTCAACAATGGGTCTTACTGAGGGCCTCCAGGAGAGAAGACCAAGCAAGACGCGCCCCGAGGAGCTTCTTGCCACAGTACTCAGCACTCGGTCTGACTGAGCGCCTCCAGGAGAGAGGCCAATGCAAGACGCGCCCCGAGGAGCGTCTTGACACATGTCAACACTGGGTCTGACAGAGGGCCTCCATGAGAGAGGCCCAAGCAAGACGCGCCCCGAGGAGTGTCTTGCCACATGTCAACACTGGGTCTGACTGAGCGCCTCCAGGAGAGAGGCCCAAGCAAGACGTGCCCCGAGGAGCGTCTTGCCACATGTCAACAATGGTTCTTACTGAGGGCCTCCAGCAGAGAAGCCCAAGAGAGACGCGCCCCGAGGAGCTTCTTGCCACATGTCAGCACTCGGTCTGACTGAGCGCCTCCAGGAGAGAGGCCAAAGCAAGACGCCCCCCGAGGAGCGTCTTGACACATGTCAACACTGGGTCTGACAGAGGGCCTCCATGAGAGAGGCCCAAGCAAGACGCGCCCCGAGGAGTGTCTTGCCAAATGTCAACACTGGGTCTGACAGATGGCCTCCAGGAGAGAGGCCCAAGCAAGACGCGCCCCGAGGAGCGTCTTGCCACATGTCAACAATGGGTCTTACTGAGGGCCTCCAGGAGAGAAGACCAAGCAAGACGCGCCCCGAGGAGCTTCTTGCCACAGTACTCAGCACTCCGTCTGACTGAGCGCCTCCAGGAGAGAGGCCAATGCAAGACGCGCCCCGAGGAGCGTCTTGACACATGTCAACACTGGGTCTGACAGAGGGCCTCCATGAGACAGGCCCAAGCAAGACGCGCCCCGAGGAGTGTCTTGCCACATGTCAACACTGGGTCTGACTGAGCGCCTCCAGGAGAGAGGCCCAAGCAAGACGCGCCCCAAGGAGCGTCTTGCCACATGTCAACAATGGTTCTTACTGAGGGCCTCCAGCAGAGAAGCCCAAGCAAGACGCGCCCCGAGGAGCTTCTTGCCACATGTCAGCACTCGGTCTGACTGAGCGCCTCCAGGAGAGAGGCCAAAGCAAGACGCCCCCCGAGGAGCGTCTTGACACATGTCAACACTGGGTCTGACAGTGGGCCTCCATGAGAGAGGCCCAAGCAAGACGCGCCCCGAGGAGCGTCTTGACACATGTCAACACTGGGTCTGACTGAGCGCCTCCAGGAGAGAGGCCCAAGCAAGACGCGCCTGGAGGAGCGTCTTGCCACATGTCAGCACTGGGTCTGACTAAGCGCCTCCAGGAGAGAGGCCCAAGCAGGACGCGCCCCGAGGAGCGTCTTGCCACATGTCAAAAATGGGTCTGACTGAGGGCCTCCAGGAGAGAGGCCCAAGCAAGATGAGCCCGGAGGAGCGTCTTGCCACATGTCAACACTGGGTCTGAAAGAGGGCCTCCAGGAGAGAGGCCCAAGCATGACGCGCCCCGAGGAGCGTCTTGCCACATGTCACCTCTGGTTCTGACTGAGCGCCTCCAGGAGAGAGGCCCAAGCAAGATGAGCCCGGAGGAGCGTCTTGCCACATGTCAACAATGGGTCTGACTGAGGGCCTCCAGGAGAGAAGCCCAAGCAACACGCGGCTCGAGGAGCGTCTTGCCACATGTCAGCACTCGGTTTGACTGAGTTCCTCCAGGAGAGAGGCCCAAGCAAGACGCGCCCCGAGGAGCGTCTTGCCACATGTCAATAATGGGTCTGACTGAGGGCCTCCAGGAGAGAAGCCCAAGCAAGACGCGCCCCGAGGAGCGTCTTGACACATGTCAACACTGGGTCTGAAAGAGGGCCTCCAGGAGAGAGGCCCAAGCAAGACGTGCCCCGAGGAGTGTCTTGCCACATGTCACCACTTGGTCTGACTGAGCGCCTCCAGGAGAGAGGCCCAAGCAACACGCGCCCCGAGGAGCGTCTTGCCACATGTCAACAGTGGGTCTTACCGAGGGCCTCCAGGAGAGAAGCCCAAGCAAGACGCGCCCCATGGAGCTTCTTGCCACATGTCAACACTCGGTCTGACTGAGCGCCTCCAGGAGAGAGGCCATAGCAAGACGCGCCCCGAGGAGCGTCTTGACACATGTCAACACTGGGTCTGACAGAGGGCCTCCATGAGACAGGCCCAATCAAAACGCGCCCCGAGGAGTGTCTTGCCACATGTCAACACTGGGTCTGACAGATGGCCTCCAGGAGAGAGGCCCAAGCAAGACGCGCCCCGAGGAGCGTCTTGCCACATGTCAACAATGGGTCTTACTGAGGGCCTCCAGGAGAGAAGACCAAGCAAGACGCGCCCCGAGGAGCTTCTTGCCACAGTACTCCGCACTCGGTCTGACTGAGCGCCTCCAGGAGAGAGGCCAATGCAAGACGCGCCCCGAGGAGCGTCTTGACACATGTCAACACTGGGTCTGACAGAGGGCCTCCATGAGAGACGCCCAAGCAAGACGCGCCCCGAGGAGTGTCTTGCCACATGTCAACACTGGGTCTGACTGAGCGCCTCCAGGAGAGAGGCCCAAGCAAGACGCGCCCCGAGGAGCGTCTTGCCACATGTCAACAATGGGTCTTACTGAGGGCCTCCAGGAGAGAAGACCAAGCAAGACGCGCCCCGAGGAGCTTCTTGCCACAGTACTCAGCACTCGGTCTGACTGAGCGCCTCCAGGAGAGAGGCCAATGCAAGACGCGCCCCGTGGAGCGTCTTGACACATGTCAACACTGGGTCTGACAGAGGGCCTCCATGAGAGAGGCCCAAGCAAGACGCGCCCCGAGGAGTGCCTTGCCACATGTCAACACTGGGTCTGACTGAGCGCCTCCAGGAGAGAGGCCCAAGCAAGACGCGCCCCGAGGAGCGTCTTGCCACGTGTCAACACTGGGTCTGATTGAGGGCCTTCTGGAGAGAGGCCCAAGCAAGACGCGCCCCGAGGAGCGTCTTGCCACATGTCAACAATGGTTCTTACTGAGGGCCTCCAGCAGAGAAGCCCAAGCAAGACGCGCCCCGAGGAGCTTCTTGCCACATGTCAGCACTCGGTCTGACTGAGCGCCTCCAGGAGAGAGGCCAAAGCAAGACGCCCCCCGAGGAGCGTCTTGACACATGTCAACACTGGGTCTGACAGAGGGCCTCCATGAGAGAGGCCCAAGCAAGACGCGCCCCGAGGAGTGTCTTGCCAAATGTCAACACTGGGTCTGACAGATGGCCTCCAGGAGAGAGGCCCAAGCAAGACGCGCCCCGAGGAGCGTCTTGCCACATGTCAACAATGGGTCTTACTGAGGGCCTCCAGGAGAGAAGACCAAGCAAGACGCGCCCCGAGGAGCTTCTTGCCACAGTACTCAGCACTCGGTCTGACTGAGCGCCTCCAGGAGAGAGGCCAATGCAAGACGCGCCCCGAGGAGCGTCTTGACACATGTCAACACTGGGTCTGACAGAGGGCCTCCATGAGAGAGGCCCAAGCAAGACGCGCCCCGAGGAGTGTCTTGCCACATGTCAACACTGGGTCTGACTGAGCGCCTCCAGGAGAGAGGCCCAAGCAAGACGCGCCCCGAGGAGCGTCTTGCCACATGTCAACAATGGGTCTTACTGAGGGCCTCCAGGAGAGAAGACCAAGCAAGACGCGCCCCGAGGAGCTTCTTGCCACAGTACTCAGCACTCGGTCTGACTGAGCGCCTCCAGGAGAGAGGCCAATGCAAGACGCGCCCCGAGGAGCGTCTTGACACATGTCAACACTGGGTCTGACAGAGGGCCTCCATGAGAGAGGCCCAAGCAAGCCGCGCCCCGAGGAGTGCCTTGCCACATGTCAACACTGGGTCTGACTGAGCGCCTCCAGGAGAGAGGCCCAAGCAAGACGCGCCCCGAGGAGCGTCTTGCCACGTGTCAACACTGGGTCTGATTGAGGGCCTTCTGGAGAGAGGCCCAAGCAAGACGCGCCCCGAGGAGCGTCTTGCCACATGTCAACAATGGTTCTTACTGAGGGCCTCCAGCAGAGAAGCCCAAGCAAGACGCGCCCCGAGGAGCTTCTTGCCACATGTCAGCACTCGGTCTGACTGAGCGCCTCCAGGAGAGAGGCCAAAGCAAGACGCCCCCCGAGGAGCGTCTTGACACATGTCAACACTGGGTCTGACAGAGGGCCTCCATGAGAGAGGCCCAAGCAAGACGCGCCCCGAGGAGTGTCTTGCCAAATGTCAACACTGGGTCTGACAGAGCGCCTCAGGGAGAGAGGTCCAAGCAAGACGCGCCCCGAGGAGTGTCATGACACATGTCAACACTGGGTCTGTTTGAGCGCCTCCAGGAGAGAAGCCCAAGCAAGACGTGCCCCGAGGAGCGTCTTGCCACATGTCAACAATGGGTCTGACTGAGGGCCTCCAGGAGAGAAGCCCAAGCAAGACGCGCCCCGAGGAGCGTCTTGCCACATGTCAACACTGGGTCTGACTGAGCGCCTCCAGGAGAGAGGCCCAAGCAAGACACGCCCCGAGGAGCGTCTTGACACATGTCAACACTGGGTCTGACTGAGGGCCTCCATGAGAGAAGCCCAAGCAAGACGCGCCCCGAGGAGAGTCTTGCCACATGTCAACACTGGGTCTGACTGAGCGCCTCCAGGAGAGAGGCCCAACCAAGACGCGCCCCGAGGAGTGTCTTGCCACATGTCACCACTGGGTCTGACTGAGCGCCTCCAGGAGAGAGGCCCAAGCAAGACGCGCCCCGAGGAGCGTCTTGTCACATGTCAACACTGGGTCTTTCTGAGCGCCTCCAGGAGAGAAGCCCAAGCAAGACGCGCCCCGAGGAGCGTCTTTCCACATGTCAGCACTCAGTCTGACTGAGGGCCTCCAGGAGAGAGGCCCAAGCAAGACGCGCCCCGAGGAGTGTCTTGCCACATGTCACCACTGGGTCTGACTGAGCGCCTCCAGGAGAGAGGCCCAAGCAAGACGCGCCCCGAGGAGCGTCTTGTCACATGTCAACACTGGGTCTTTCTGAGCGCTTCCAGGAGAGAAGCCCAAGCAAGACGCGCCCCGAGGAGCGTCTTGCCACATGCCAACACTGGGTCTGACAGAGGGCTTCCAGGAGAGAGGCCCAAGCAAGACGCGCCCCGAGGAGTGTCTTGCCACATGTCACCACTGGGTCTGACTGAGCATCTCAAGGAGAGAGGCCCAAGCAAGACGCGCCCCGAGGAGCATCTTGTCACATGTCAACACTGGGTCTTTCTGAGCGCCTCCAGGAGAGAAGCCCAAGCAAGACGCGCCCCGAGGAGCGTCTTTCCACATGTCAGCACTCGGTCTGACTGAGCGCCTGCAGGAGAGAGGTCCAAGCAAGAAGCGCCCCGAGGAGCGTCTTGCCACATGTCACTACTCGGTCTGACTGAGCGCCTCCAGGAGAGAGGCCCAAGCAAGACGCGCCCTGAGGAGCGTCTTGCCACATGTCAACAATGGGTCTCACTGAGGGCCTCCAGGAGAGAAGCCCAAGCAACACGCGCCCCGAGGAGCGTCTTGCCACATGTCAACAATGGGTATGACTGAGGGCCTCCAGGAGAGAAGCTCAAGCAAGACGCGCCCCGAGGAGCGTCTTGACACATTTCAACACTGGGTCCGACAGAGGGTCTCCAGGAGAGAGGCCAAAGCAAGACGTGCCCCGAGGAGCGTCTTGACACATGTCAACACTGGGTCTGACTGAGCGCCTCCAGGAGAGAGGCCCAAGCAAGACGCGCCCCGAGGAGTGTCTTGCCACGTGTCAACACTGGGTCTGACTGAGTGCCTCCAGGAGAGAGGCCCAAGCAAGATGCGCCCCGAGGAGCGTCTTGCCACGTGTCACCACTGGGTCTGACTGAGCGCCTCCAGGAGAGAGGCCCAAGCAAGACGCGCCCTGAGGAGCGTCTTGCCACGTGTCACCACTGGGTCTGATTGAGCGCCTCCAGGAGAGAGGCCCCAGCAAGACGCGCACCGAGGAGCGTCTTGCCTTATGTCAACACTCGGTCTGACTGAGGGCCTCCAGGAGAGAGGCCCAAGCAAGACGCGCCCCGAGGAGCGTCTTGCGACATGTCACTACTCGGTCTAACTGAGCGCCTCCAGGAGAGAGGTCCAAGCAAGACGCGCCCCGAGGATCGCCTTGCCACATGTCACTACTCGGTCTGACTGAGCGCCTCCAGGAGAGAGGCCCGAGCAAGACGCGCCCCGAGGAGCGTCTTGCCACATGTCAACACTGGGTCTGATTGAGGGCCTTCTGGAGAGAGGCCCAAGCAAGACACGCCCCGAGGAGCGTCTTGCCACATGTCAACAATGGGTCTTACTGAGGGCCTCCAGGAGAGAGGCCCAAGCAAGATGCGCCCGGAGGAGCGTCTTGCCACATGTCAACACTGGGTCTGACAGAGGGCCTCCAGGAGAGAGGCCCAAGCAAGACACGCCCCGAGGAGCGTCTTTCCACATGTCACCTCTGGTTCTGACTGAGCGCCTTCAGGAGAGAGGACCAAGCAAGACGCGCCCCGAGGAGCGTCTTGCCACATGTCAACAATGGGTCTGACTGAGGGCCTCCAGGAAAGAAGCCCAAGCAACACGCGCCCCGAGGAGCGTCTTGCCACGTGTCAACAATGGGTTTGACTGAGGGCCTCCAGGAGAGAGGCCCAAGCAAGACGCGCCCCGAGGAGTGTCTTGCCACATGTCACCACTGGGTCTGACTGAGCGCCTCCAGGAGAGAGGCCCAAGCAAGACGCGCCCCGAGGAGCGTCAGGCCACATGTCACTACTCAGTCTGACTGAGCGCCTCCAGGAGAGAGGCCCAAGCAAGACGCGCCCCGAGGAGCGTCTTGCCACGTGTCAACACTGGGTCTGATTGAGGGCCTTCTGGAGAGAGGCCCAAGCAAGACGCGCCACGAGGAGCGTCTTGCCACATGTCAACAATGGGTCTTACTGAGGGCCTCCAGGACAGAAGCCCAAGCAAGACTTGCCCCGAGGAGCTTCTTGCCACATGTCAGCACTCGGTCTGACTGAGCGCCTCCAGGAGAGAGGCCAAAGCAAGACGCGCCCCGAGGAGCGTCTTGACACATGTCAACACTGGGTCTGACAGAGGTCCTCCATGAGAGAGGCCCAAGCAAGACGCGCCCCGAGGAGTGTCTTGCCACATGTCAACACCGGGTCCGACTGAGCGCTTCCAGGAGAGAGGCCCAAGCAAGATGCGCCCCGAGGAGCTTCTTGCCACGTGTCACCACTGGGTCTGACTGAGCACCTCCAGGAGAGAGGCCCAAGCAAGACGCGCCCCGAGGAGCGTCTTGCCACGTGTCACAACTGGGTCTGATTGAGCGCCTCCAGGAGAGAGGCCCCAGCAAGACCGGTCAGGCCTGCAGTGTACACATCAGAGACATGATGTTCTTTCACAGAACTGAGGTTGTTCATTACTAAATGACTTTTACAGGAATATTGTTATTATACTATTCAACAGGTTGATCATAATAATGTGTATTAAACCCACAACCTAGCACTGAGGACAGAGGGACTTTATTTAAATTAGTACTTAATGGAAACGATACATAATGATACATAAGAGCCATGTCATACATTCAGCCTAGGAATAGTAGCATTGTGCACTATTAAAAATATACACATCAATTGCTCGAATCCCATTGTTGCAAAGTAAAACTCTAATAAAACTCTAGTCTGACATCAACAGAGAAGACTTAGTGTATGTACTACAAATACAGCATTAGGATTTCGAGTGGACCGTGCACCTTGTGAACCATCAGAGGCTTATGACGCAACATATCTTCCAGTTGCTATTAGACAAGTTATAATTCTCGACGACTTTTCGGAACTGGTTTCTTGGGTCCGTGAGTAAATGCCAAATGAGATGATAGTCCTTAAGTAAGTTCCTGGCGATCCCATGTCACGCTCTTGCCCATCAGCCGGTGAACGCTGAGACGGAACTCGATGAGAGCGATGTATTTTTTAAGTGCTCCGAATGTACTTCTAACAAGCGTGCGATTCACTTCGTAAGTAAACCGCAGCTGCAGCTGATTCAAACAGTCGAGCCAACTTTCTACATCACAATATTCGTTTTGTAGTTAGTCGAGTTACCTTTTGTGTGGCGCATGCACGGGTCGTTAGCGTCCAGCTCCCAGCTTAGAGAGTCCTGTATTGACACAGACATCAATACATCTCGATGTCATGCAACACACAAAGTCTGTCGCATACAGGTGGGTTAACACAGGTACGATACCTTTTGTGTGGCGCATGCACGGGTCGTTAGCGTCCAGCTCCCGGCTTATAGAGTCCTGTATTGACACAGACGTCAATACATCTCGATGTCATGCAACACACAAAGTCTGTCGCATACAGGTGGGTTAACACACATGTACGATGTGTGCAATGGCACGCCCGTTTACAATGGGACACGACGATGATCATTGTTAACCAAACTCTTGTTTCTCACGACAGGTGATAGCGTTGTCTCCTGCTCCTGGTCTTCGTGCACAGAGGGTGTTGTAATGTGCTCGTCATAGTCGCGATCGTTGTCACTCGAATCCGTTGTTCTCACGACAGGTGGTAGCGTTGTCTCCTGCATGTTGTCTTCGCGTGCGGCAAGCGTTGTGCTGTGCTCGTTATAGTGGTTGTCTTCGTACAAAGGGGGTGTTGAATACTCCTTCGCGAGTAGTCTAGGAGGTGGTGTGATGGGACGTATCTCAGAGGCGTTATGTGAGCGTACCACCATGGCCTGAGCAACTGCGACTACTGAGAGTACACCCAGTACAGACAGCGAGATCATTTTTTTTCTTGGGTGTTGTACGTGTGGGTACAGCCGCTTTAATGGCAGTGAGAGCAAGTGGTCAAATGTATTTATAGGTCACTAGCAGAAAATAAGGCACGTGGTCAGAGTGTAATCGTAACCACCGTAGCTCTTGTCATAATTTAATATATATAGAAATCAGAAACGGGCATGTCAGGATAGACATCGCGAGTGATAATGCGGCCAGTATCTGTGTGGGCTTGAGAGCACCTTGTTGTTCTACTGTGGTGCCCACGCCGCCGGGTCTGTAAATGTCATCGACCTTCTTTATATACGCATACGCTAAAGACTGTATATTCTCTATGGATTTGAACAAGTCCTTTGTTTCGAGTAACGCTTGAGCTGTCTCGAGCGTGATGTTGTGAGTGTACGCCAGTGTTTCGCGTGCACCGAGGTCCGAAAGGGCGTGCGCTACAACTATTAACCTTGGTTTGGGAGTGTGGCGAAACGCTCGCTCCACTGTAATGGGCAGATGCAATGTTATCACCTGGTACGTTTCGTTAGTCGGGTCGTAACACACCGGTCCGTGACACGGACCGTCACATTGTATGGGGCACAGAAAGGACAACACGCCTCCGACCGTGACTTCGCACTCGACATGGGATCGCCATGAACTTACTTAAGGACTATCATCTCATTTGGCATTTACTCACGGACCCAAGAAACCAGTTCCGAAAAATGGTCGAGAATTATAACTTGTCTAATAGCAACTGGAAGATATGTTGCGTCATAAGCCTCTTATGGTTCAGAAGGTGCACGGTCCACTCAAAATCCTAATGCTGTATTTGTAGTACATACACTAAGACTTCTCTGTTAATGTCAGACTAGAGTTTTATTAGAGTTTTGCTTTGCAACAATGGGATTCGAGCAATTGATGTGTATATTTTTAATAGTGCACAATGCTACTATTCCTAGGCTGAATGTATGACATGGCTCTTATGTATCATTATGTATCGTTTCCATTAAGTACTAATTTAAATAAGGTCCCTCTGTCCTCAGTGCTAGGTTGTGGGTTTAATACACATTATTATGATCAACCTGGTGAATAGTATAATGACAATATTCCTGTAAAAGTCATTTAGTAATGAACAACCTCAGTTCTGTGAAAGAACATCATGTCTCTGATGTGTACACTAGAGGCCTTACCGGGGTTTGCACGCAAGGGCCTGTGTGTGTGTGTGTGTGTGTGTGTGTGTGTGTGTGTGTGTGTGTGTGTGTGTGTGAGTGTGTGTGTGTGTGTGTGTGTGTGTGTGTGTGTGTGTGTGTGTGTGTGTGTGTGTGTGTGTGTGTGTGTGTGTGTGTGTGTGTGTGTGTGTGTGTGTGTGAAACAAATAAAGATAAATATACATAGTGCGGCCACGAGCGGTCGTGCAGGGTAGAGGCTGCGCGAAAACGCCTCTAAAACAAGCACGTGCCCGCGCCCAATCCGGCGTCTACTTGTTCGACGAACTCAGCAGGTTCTCCAACAATAGGGTCGGCGTGATCGTGTCCTTACCACATGTCAACACTGGGTCTGACAGAGGGCCTCCAGGAGAGAGGCCCAAGCAAGACGCGCCCCGAGGAGCGTCTTGCCAGATGTCACCTCTGGGTCTGACTGAGCGCCTCCAGGAGAGAGGCCCAAGCAAGACGCACCCCGAGGAGCGGCTTGCCACATGTCAACACTGGGTCTGACAGAGGGCCTCCAGGAGAGAGGCCCAAGCAAGACGTGCCCCGAGGACCGTCTTGCCACATGTCAACAATGGGTCTGACTGAGGGCCTCCAGGAGAGAAGACCAAGCAAGACGCACCCAGAGGAGCGTCTTGCCACATGTCAACAATGGGTCTGACTGAGGGCCTCCAGGAGACAAGCCCAAGCAAGACGCGCCCCGAGGAGCATCTTGCCACATGTCAGCACTCGGTCTGACTGAGCGCCTCCAGGAGAGAGGCCCAAGCAAGATGCGCCCCGAGGAGCGTCTTGCCACATGTCAACAATTGGCCTGACTGAGGGCCTCCAGGAGAGAAGCCCAAACAAGATGCGCCCCGAGGAGCGTCTTGCCACATGTCAGCACTCGGTCTGACTGAGCGCCTCCAGGAGAGAGGGCTAAGCAAGACGCGCCCCGAGGAGCGTCTTGCCACATGTCAACGAAGGGTCTGACAGAGGGCCTCCAGGACAGAAGCCAAAGCAAGACGCGCTCCGAGGAGCGTCTTGCCACATGTCAGCACTAGGACTGACTGAGCGCCTCCAGGAGAGAGGCCCAAGCAAGATGCGCCCCGAGGAGCGTCTTGCCACATGTCAACACTGGGTCTGACTGAGCGCCTCCAGGAGAGAGGCCAAAGCAAGACGCGCCCCGAGGAGCGTCTTGCCACATGTCACCTCTGGGTCTGACTGAGCGCCTCCAGGAGAGAGGCCCAAGCAAGACGCGCCCCGAGGAGCGTCTTGTCACATGTCAACACTGGGTCTGACTGAGCGCCTCCAGGAGAGAAGCCCCAGCAAGACGTGCCCCGAGGAGCGTCTTGCCACATGTCAGCACTCGGTCTGACTGAGCGCCTCCAGGAGAGAGGCCCAAGCAAGATGCGCCCCGAGGAGCGTCTTGCCACATGTCAACAATGGGTCTGACTGAGGGTCTCCAGGAGAGAATCCCAAGCAAGACGCGCCCCGAGGAGCGTCTTGCCACATGTCAGCACTCGGTCTGACTGAGCGCCTCCAGGAGAGGGCCAAGCAAGACGCGCCCCGAGGAGCGTCTTGCCACATGTCAACGAAGGGTCTGACTGAGGGCCTCCAGGAGAGAAGCCCAAGCAAGACGCGCCCCGAGGAGCGTCTTGCCACATGTCAACAATGGGTCTGACTGAGGGCCTCCAGGAGAGAAGCCCAAGCAAGATGCGCCCCGAGGAGCATCTTGCCACGTCAGCACTCGGTCTGACTGAGCGCCTCCAGGAGAGAGGCCCAAGCAAGACGTGCCCCGAGGAGCGTCTTGCCACATGTCAACACTGGGTCTGACTGAGCGCCTCCAGGAGAGAGGCCCAAGCAAGATGCGCCCCGAGGAGCGTCTTGCCACATGTCAACAATGGGTCTGAGTGAGGGCCTCCAGGAGAGAAGCCCAAGCAAGATGCGCCCCGAGGAGTGTCTTGCCACATGTCAGCACTCGGTCTGACTGAGCGCCTCCAGGAGAGAGGGCCAAGCAAGAGGCGCCCCGAGGAGCGTCTTGCCACATGTCAACGAAGGGTCTGACAGAGGGCCTCCAGGAGAGAAGCCCAAGCAAGAAGCGCTCCGAGGAGCGTCTTGCCACATGTCAGCACTAGGACTGACTGAGCGCCTCCAGGAGAGAGGCCCAAGCAAGATGCGCCCCGAGGAGCGTCTTGCCACATGTCATCACTGGGTCTGACTGAGCGCCTCCAGGAGAGAGGCCCAAGCAAGACGCGCCCCGAGGAGCGTCTTGCCACATGTCAACGAAGGGTCTGACTGAGGGCCTCCAGGAGAGAAGCCCAAGCAAGACGCGCCCCGAGGAGCGTCTTTCCACATGTCAGCACTAGGTCTGACTGAGCGCCTCCAGGAGAGAGGCCCAAGCAAGACGCACCCCGAGGAGCGTCTTGCCACATGTCATCACTGGGTCTGCCTGAGCGCCTCCAGGAGAGAGGCCCAAGCAAGAAACGCCCAAAGAGCCTCTTGACACATGTCAACACTGGGTCTGACTGATCGCCTCCCCAGGAGAGAGGCCCAAGCAAGACGCGCCCCGAGGAGCGTCTTGCCACATGTCAACAATGGGTCTGACTGAGGGCCTCCAGGAGAGAAGCCCAAGCAAGACGCGCCCCAAGGAGCATCTTGCCACATGTCAGCACTCGGTCTGACTGAGCGCCTCCAGGAGAGAGGCCCAAGCAAGACGTGCCCCGAGGAGCATCTTGCCACATGTCAACACTGGGTCTGACTGAGCTTCTCCAGGAGAGAGGCCCAAGCAAGAAGCGCCCCGAGGAGCATCTTGCCACGTGTCAACACTGGGTCTGATTGAGGTTCTTCTGGAGAGAGGCCCAAAAAAGACGCGCCCCGAGGAGCGTCTTGCCACATGTGAACACTGGGTCTGACTGAGCGCCTCAAGGAGAGAGGCCCAAGCAAGACGCGCCCCGAGGAGCGTCTTGCCACATGTCAGCACTCGGTCTTACTGAGCGCCTCCAGGAGAGAGGCCCAAATGAGACGCGCCCCGAGGAGCGTCTTGCCACATGTCAACAATGGGTCTGACTGAGGGCCTCCAGGAGAGAGGCCCAAGCAAGACGCGCCCCGAGGAGCGTCTTGCCACATGTCAGCACTCGGTCTGACTGAGCGCCTCCAGGAGAGAGGCCCAAGCAAGACGTGCCCCGAGGAGCGTCTTGACACATGTCAACACTGGGTCTGACTGAGCGCCTCCAGGAGAGAGGGCCAAGCAAGACGCGCCCCGAGGAGCGTCTTGCCACATGTGAACACTGGGTCTGACTGAGCGCCTCAAGGAGAGAGGCCCAAGCAAGACGCGCCCGGAGGAGCGTCTTGCCACATTTCAGCACTCGGTCTGACTGAGCGCCTCCAGGAGAGAGGCCCAAACAAGACGCGCCCCGAGGAGCATCTTGACACATGTCTCCTCTGGGTCTGACTGAGCGCCTCCAGGAGAGAGGCCCAAGCAAGACGTGCCCCGAGGAGCGTCTTGCCTCATGTCAACACTGGGTCTGACTGAGTGCCTCCATGAAAGAAGCCCCAGCAAGACGTGCCCCGAGGAGCATCTTGCCACATGTCAACACTGGGTCTGACTGAGAACCTCCAGGAGAGAGGCCCAAGCAAGACGCGCCCCGAGGAGCGTCTTGCCACATGTCAACAATGGGTCTGACTGAGGGCCTCCAGGAGAGAAGCCCAAGCAAGACGCGCCCCAAGGAGCATCTTGCCACATGTCAGCACTCGGTCTGACTGAGCGCCTCCAGGAGAGAGGC
Organism: Nothobranchius furzeri; assembly: GCF_043380555.1. NCBI lineage: Eukaryota > Metazoa > Chordata > Actinopteri > Cyprinodontiformes > Nothobranchiidae > Nothobranchius > Nothobranchius furzeri. The sequence continues at coordinate 7,726,561 of NC_091751.1, read as the reverse complement.
CCAAGCAAGACGTGCCCCGAGGAGCATCTTGCCACATGTCAACACTGGGTCTGACTGAGCTTCTCCAGGAGAGAGGCCCAAGCAAGAAGCGCCCCGAGGAGCATCTTGCCACGTGTCAACACTGGGTCTGATTGAGGGCCTTCTGGAGAGAGGCTCAAGCAAGACGCGCCCCGAGGAGCGTCTTGCCACATGTGAACACTAGGTCTGACTGAGCGCCTCAAGGAGAGAGGCCCAAGCAAGACGCGCCCCGAGGAGCGTCTTGCCACATGTCAGCACTCGGTCTTACTGAGCGCCTCCAGGAGAGAGGCCCAAATGAGACGCGCCCCGAGGAGCGTCTTGCCACATGTCAACAATGGGTCTGACTGAGGGCCTCCAGGAGAGAAGCCCAAGCAAGACGCGCCCCGAGGAGCGTCTTGCCACATGTCAGCACTCGGTCTGACTGAGCGCCTCCAGGAGAGAGGCCCAAGCAAGACGTGCCCCGAGGAGCGTCTTGACACATGTCAACACTGGGTCTGACTGAGCGCCTCCAGGAGAGAGGCCCAAGCAAGAAACGCCCAAAGAGCCTCTTGACACATGTCAACACTGGGTCTGACTGATCGCCTCCCCAGGAGAGAGGCCCAAGCAAGACGCGCCCCGAGGAGCGTCTTGCCACATGTCAACAATGGGTCTGACTGAGGGCCTCCAGGAGAGAAGCCCAAGCAAGACGCGCCCCAAGGAGCATCTTGCCACATGTCAGCACTCGGTCTGACTGAGCGCCTCCAGGAGAGAGGCCCAAGCAAGACGTGCCCCGAGGAGCATCTTGCCACATGTCAACACTGGGTCTGACTGAGCTTCTCCAGGAGAGAGGCCCAAGCAAGAAGCGCCCCGAGGAGCATCTTGCCACGTGTCAACACTGGGTCTGATTGAGGGCCTTCTGGAGAGAGGCCCAAGCAAGACGCGCCCCGAGGAGCGTCTTGCCACATGTGAACACTGGGTCTGACTGAGCGCCTCAAGGAGAGAGGCCCAAGCAAGACGCGCCCCGAGGAGCGTCTTGCCACATGTCAGCACTCGGTCTTACTGAGCGCCTCCAGGAGAGAGGCCCAAATGAGACGCGCCCCGAGGAGCGTCTTGCCACATGTCAACAATGGGTCTGACTGAGGGCCTCCAGGAGAGAAGCCCAAGCAAGACGTGCCCCGAGGAGCGTCTTGCCACATGTCAGCACTCGGTCTGACTGAGCGCCTCCAGGAGAGAGGCCCAAGCAAGACGTGCCCCGAGGAGCGTCTTGACACATGTCAACACTGGGTCTGACTGAGCGCCTCCAGGAGAGAGGGCCACGCAAGACGCGCCCCGAGGAGCGTCTTGCCACATGTGAATACTGGGTCTGACTGAGCGCCTCAAGGAGAGAGGCCTAAGCAAGATGCACCCGGAGGAGCGTCTTGCCACATATCAGCACTCGGTCTGACTGAGCGCCTCCAGGAGAGAGGCCCAAGCAAGACGTGCCCCGAGGAGCGTCTTGCCACATGTCAACACTGGGTCTGACTGAGTGCCTCCATGAGAGAAGCCCCAGCAAGACGTGCCCCGAGGAGCGTCTTGCCACATGTCAACAATGGGTCTGACTGAGGGCCTCCAGGAGAGAAGCCCAAGCAAGAAGCGCCCCCAGGAGCGTCTTGCCACATGTCAACAGTGGGTCTGACTGAGCACCTCCAGGAGAGAGGCCCAAGCAAGACACGCCCCGAGGAGCGTCTTGCCACGTGTCAACACTGGGTCTGATTGAGGGCCTTCTGGAGAGAGGCCCAAGCAAGACGCGCCCCGAGGAGCGTCTTGCCACATGTGAACACTAGGTCTGACTGAGCGCCTCAAGGAGAGAGGCCCAAGCAAGACGCGCCCCGAGGAGCGTCTTGCCACATGTCAGCACTCGGTCTTACTGAGCGCCTCCAGGAGAGAGGCCCAAATGAGACGCGCCCCGAGGAGCGTCTTGACACATGTCAACACTGGGTCTGACTGAGGGCCTCCATGAGAGAAGCCCAAGCAAGACGCGCCCCGAGGAGAGTCTTGCCACATGTCAACACTGGGTCTAACAGTGGGCATCCAGGAGAGAGGCCCAAGCAATACACGCCCCAAGGAGCGTCTTGCCACATGTCAACAATGGGTCTGACTGAGGGCCTCCAGGAGAGAAGCCCAAGCAAGACGCGCCCCGAGGAGCCTCTTGCCACATGTCAGCACTCGGTCTGACTGAGCGCCTCCAGGAGAGAGGCCCAAGCAAGACGTGCCCCGAGGAGCGTCTTGACACATGTCAACACTGGGTCTGACTGAGCGCCTGCCGGAGAGAGGGCCACGCAAGACGCGCCCCGAGGAGCGTCTTGCCACATGTGAACACTGGGTCTGACTGAGCGCCTCAAGGAGAGAGGCCCAAGCAAGATGCACCCGGAGGAGCGTCTTGCCACATATCAGCACTCGGTCTGACTGAGCGCCTCCAGGAGAGAGGCCCAAGCAAGACGTGCCCCGAGGAGCGTCTTGCCACATGTCAACACTGGGTCTGACTGAGTGCCTCCATGAGAGAAGCCCCAGCAAGACGTGCCCCGAGGAGCGTCTTGCCACATGTCAACAATGGGTCTGACTGAGGGCCTCCAGGAGAGAAGCCCAAGCAAGAAGCGCCCCCAGGAGCGTCTTGCCACATGTCAACAGTGGGTCTGACTGAGCACCTCCAGGAGAGAGGCCCAAGCAAGATGAGCCCGGAGGAGCGTCTTGACACATGTCAACAATGGGTCTGACTGAGGGCCTCCAGGAGAGAAGCCCAAGCAACACGCGGCTCGAGGAGCGTCTTGCCACATGTCAGCACTCGGTTTGACTGAGTGCCTCCAGGAGAGAGGCCCAAGCAAGACGCGCCCCGAGGAGCGTCTTGCCACATGTCAATAATGGGTCTGACTGAGGGCCTCCAGGAGAGAAGCCAAAGCAAGACGCGCCCCGAGGAGCGTCTTGACACATGTCAACACTGGGTCTGAAAGAGGGCCTCCAGGAGAGAGGCCCAAGCAAGACGTGCCCCGAGGAGTGTCTTGCCACATGTCACCACTTGGTCTGACTGAGCGCCTCCAGGAGAGAGGCCCAAGCAGCACGCGCCCCGAGGAGCGTCTTGCCACATGTCAACAGTGGGTCTTACCGAGGGCCTCCAGGAGAGAAGCCCAAGCAAGACGCGCCCCATGGAGCTTCTTGCCACAGTACTCAGCACTCGGTCTGACTGAGCGCCTCCAGGAGAGAGGCCAATGCAAGACGCGCCCCGAGGAGCGTCTTGACACATGTCAACACTGGGTCTGACAGAGGGCCTCCATGAGAGAGGCCCAAGCAAGACGCGCCCCGAGGAGTGTCTTGCCAGATGTCAACACTGGGTCTGACTGAGCGCCTCCAGGAGAGAGGCCCAAGCAAGACGCGCCCCGAGGAGCGTCTTGCCACATGTCAACAATGGGTCTTACTGAGGGCCTCCAGGAGAGAAGACCAAGCAAGACGCGCCCCGAGGAGCTTCTTGCCACAGTACTCAGCACTCGGTCTGACTGAGCGCCTCCAGGAGAGAGGCCAATGCAAGACGCGCCCCGAGGAGCGTCTTGACACATGTCAACACTGGGTCTGACAGAGGGCCTCCATGAGAGAGGCCCAAGCAAGACGCGCCCCGAGGAGTGCCTTGCCACATGTCAACACTGGGTCTGACTGAGCGCCTCAAGGAGAGAGGCCCAAGCAGGACGCGCCCCGAGGAGCGTCTTGCCACGTGTCAACACTGGGTCTGATTGAGGGCCTTCTGGAGAGAGGCCCAAGCAAGACGCGCCCCGAGGAGCGTCTTGCCACATGTCAACAATGTTTCTTACTGAGGGCCTCCAGCAGAGAAGCCCAAGCAAGACGCGCCCCGAGGAGCTTCTTGCCACATGTCAGCACTCGGTCTGACTGAGCGCCTCCAGGAGAGAGGCCAAAGCAAGACGCCCCCAGAGGAGCGTCTTGACACATGTCAACACTGGGTCTGACAGAGGGCCTCCATGAGAGAGGCCCAAGCAAGACGTGCCCCGAGGAGTGCCTTGCCAAATGTCAACACTGGGTCTGACAGAGCGCCTCAGGGAGAGAGGTCCAAGCAAGACGCGCCCCGAGGAGTGTCTTGACACATGTCAACACTGGGTCTGACTGAGTGCCTCCATGAGAGAAGCCCCAGCAAGACAGCCCCGAGGAGCGTCTTGCCACATGTCACTACTCGGTCTGTTTGAGCGCCTCCAGGAGAGAAGCCCAAGCAAGACGTGCCCCGAGGAGCGTCTTGCCACATGTCAACAATGGGTCTGACTGAGGGCCTCCAGGAGAGAAGCCCAAGCAAGACGCGCCCCGAGGAGCGTCTTGCCACATGTCAACACTGGGTCTGACTGAGCGCCTCCAGGAGAGAGGCCCAAGCAAGACGCGCCCCGAGGAGCGTCTTGTCACATGTCAACACTGGGTCTTTCTGAGCGCCTCCAGGAGAGAAGCCCAAGCAAGACGTGCCCCGAGGAGCGTCTTGCCACATGTCAACAATGGGTCTGACTGAGGGCCTCCAGGAGAGAAGCCCAAGCAAGACGCGCCCCGAGGAGCGTCTTGCCACATGTCAACACTGGGTCTGACTGAGCGCCTCCAGGAGAGAGGCCCAAGCAAGACACGCCCCGAGGAGCGTCTTGACACATGTCAACACTGGGTCTGACTGAGGGCCTCCATGAGAGAAGCCCAAGCAAGACGCGCCACGAGGAGAGTCTTGCCACATGTCAACACTCGGTCTGACAGATGGCATCCAGGAGAGAGGCCCAAGCAATACGTGCCCCGAGGAGCGTCTTGCCACATGTCACCACTGGGTCTGACTGAGCGCCTCCAGGAGAGAGACCCAACCAAGACGCGCCCCGAGGAGTGTCTTGCCACATGTCACCACTGGGTCTGACTGAGCGCCTCCAGGAGAGAGGCCCAAGCAAGACGCGCCCCGAGGAGCGTCTTGTCACATGTCAAAACTGGGTCTTTCTGAGCGCCTCCAGGAGAGAAGCCCAAGCAAGACGCGCCCCGAGGAGCGTCTTTCCAAATGTCAGCACTCAGTCTGACTGAGGGCCTCCAGGAGAGAGGCCCAAGCAAGACTCGCCCCGAGGAGTGTCTTGCCACATGTCACCACTGGGTCTGACTGAGCGCCTCCAGGAGAGAGGCCCAAGCAAGACGCGCCCCGAGGAGCGTCTTGTCACATGTCAACACTGGGTCTTTCTGAGCGCCTCCAGGAGAGAAGCCCAAGCAAGACGCGCCCCGAGGAGCGTCTTGCCACATGCCAACACTGGGTCTGACAGAGGGCTTCCAGGAGAGAGGCCCAAGCAAGACGCGCCCCGAGGAGTGTCTTGCCACATGTCACCACTGGGTCTGACTGAGCATCTCAAGGAGAGAGGCCCAAGCAAGACGCGCCCCGAGGAGCGTCTTGTCACATGTCAACACTGGGTCTTTCTGAGCGCCTCCAGGAGAGAAGCCCAAGCAAGTCGCGCCCCGAGGAGCGTCTTTCCACATGTCAGCACTCGGTCTGACTGAGCGCCTGCAGGAGAGAGGTCCAAGCAAGACGCGCCCCGAGGAGCGTCTTGCCACATGTCACTACTCGGTCGGACTGAGCGCCTCCAGGAGAGAGGCCCAAGCAACACGCGCCCCGAGGAGCGTCTTGCCACATGTCAACAATGGGTATGACTGAGGGCCTCCAGGAGAGAAGCCCAAGCAAGACGCGCCCCGAGGAGCGTCTTGACACATTTCAACACTGGGTCTGACAGAGGGTCTCCAGGAGAGAGGCCAAAGCAAGACGCGCCCCGAGGAGCGTCTTGACACATGTCAACACTGGGTCTGACAGAGGGCCCCCATGAGAGAGGCCCAAGCAAGACGCGCCCCGAGGAGTGTCTTGCCACGTGTCAACACTGGGTCTGACTGAGCGCCTCCAGGAGAGAGGCCCAAGCAAGACGCGCCCCGAGGAGCGTCTTGCCATGTGTCAACGCTGGGTCTGACTGAGTGCCTCCAGGAGAGAGGCCCAAGCAAGATGCGCCCCGAGGAGCGTCTTGCCACGTGTCACCACTGGGTCTGATGGAGCGCCTCCAGGAGAGAGGCCCCAGCAAGACGCGCCCCGAGGAGCGTCTTGCCTTATGTCAGCACTCGGTCTGACTGAGGGCCTCCAGGAGAGAGGCCCAAGCAAGATGCGCCCCGAGGAGCGTCTTGCGACATGTCACTACTCGGTCTAACTGAGCGCCTCCAGGAGAGAGGTCCAAGCAAGATGCGCCCCGAGGATCGTCTTGCCACATGTCACTACTCGGTCTGACTGAGCGCCTCCAGGAGAGAGGCCCAAGCAAGACGCGCCCCGAGGAGCGTCTTGCCACATGTCAACACTGGGTCTGATTGAGGGCCTTCTGGAGAGAGGCCCAAGCAAGACGCGCCCCGAGGAGCATCTTGCCACATGTCAACAATGGGTCTTACTGAGGGCCTCCAGGAGAGAGGCCCAAGCAAGATGCGCCCGGAGGAGCGTCTTGCCACATGTCAACACTGGGTCTGACAGAGGGCCTCCAGGAGAGAGGCCCAAGCAAGACGCGCCCCGAGGAGCGTCTTTCCACATGTCACCTCTGGTTCTGACTGAGCGCCTTCAGGAGAGAGGACCAAGCAAGACGCGCCCCGAGGAGCGTCTTGCCACATGTCAACAATGGGTCTGACTGAGGGCCTCCAGGAAAGAAGCCCAAGCAACACGCGCCCCGAGGAGCGTCTTGCCACGTGTCAACAATGGGTTTGACTGAGGGCCTCCAGGAGAGTGGCCCAAGCAAGGCGCGCCCCGAGGAGTGTCTTGCCACATGTCACCACTGGGTCTGACTGAGCGCCTCCAGAAGAGAGGCCCAAGCGAGACGCGCCCCGAGGAGCGTCAGGCCACATGTCACTACTCAGTCTGACTGAGCGCCTCCAGGAGAGAGGCCCAAGCAAGACGCGCCCCGAGGAGCGTCTTGCCACGTGTCAACACTGGGTCTGATTGAGGGCCTTCTGGAGAGAGGCCCAAGCAAGACGCGCCACGAGGAGCGTCTTGCCACATGTCAACAATGGGTCTTACTGAGGGCCTCCAGGACAGAAGCCCAAGCAAGACGCGCCCCGAGGAGCTTCTTGCCACATGTCAGCACTCGGTCTGACTGAGCGCCTCCAGGAGAGAGGCCAAAGCAAGACGCGCCCCGAGGAGCGTCTTGACACATGTCAACACTGGGTCTGACAGAGGTCCTCCATGAGAGAGGCCCAAGCAAGACGCGCCCCGAGGAGTGTCTTGCCACATGTCAACACTGGGTCTGACTGAGCGCCTCCAGGAGAGAGGCCCAAGCAAGATGCACCCCGAGGAGCTTCTTGCCACGTGTCACCACTGGGTCTGACTGAGCACCTCCAGGAGAGAGGCCCAAGCAAGACGCGCCCCGAGGAGCGTCTTGCCACGTGTAACAACTGGGTCTGATTGAGCGCCTCCAGGAGAGAGGCCCCAGCAAGACCGGTCAGGCCTGCAGTGTACACATCAGAGACATGATGTTCTTTCACAGAACTGAGGTTGTTCATTACTAAATGACTTTTACAGGAATATTGTTATTATACTATTCAACAGGTTGATCATAATAATGTGTATTAATCCCACAACCTAGCACTTAGGACAGAGGGACTTTATTTAAATTAGTACTTAATGGAAACGATACATAATGATACATAAGAGCCATGTCATACATTCAGCCTAGGAATAGTAGCATTGTGCACTATTAAAAATATACACATCAATTGCTCGAATCCCATTGTTGCAAAGTAAAACTCTAATAAATTTCTTTTCTGACATCAACAGAGAAGACTTAGTGTATGTACTACAAATACAGCATTAGGATTTCGAGTGGACCGTGCACCTTGTGAACCATCAGAGGCTTATGACGCAATATATCTTCAAGTTGCTATTAGACAAGTTATCACAATTACGTTGATTAATAAATCCAGTGTTGTAGCAACTGCAGCCAGCGCAGTCGCGCAACTCGTGTCGCTGTTATCTCTCGATACTTTCATTCGTATCCGAGCATATGCAGAATCTACGGATCTGGTGAAGTTGCTTGTCACTAGCTTGCGCACATTTGATATGGCACTTTGCGCGTGACTCACACAACCTGCAGTGGCGACCGTCACGTCAGTGCAAAGTTTTTCCGATATATCGCTTGCAACATCGTTTGTCATTTGCTGTACACTGCGCACACTGGCCGCAAGGTCGCGGAGAGGGTCTTCGTTACGAGTTGTGTAATATCCGCTGACTTGCCGATTCAATTCTGGTGGCGCTGACCCAAACAAGAACGCTTTTAAGGCGCATGTCGTGGTAACTCTGGTAGCACCGTGGTTGACGAGGACGATCATCTTTAGCAATAGTTCATCTCGAAGCGCAACGATGGTGAGGGCGACGGGTTGGCCGGTTCCGCCTTCAGGCCACTCGGTTGCCGCTAGATTGCCCAATGCCACACACGCAGACGAACCCTGTACACACTCAATGACCCGTGTGCGATCGTTGATTTCTGCTAGTACGTTTGCTAGTTCTACGTGCTTCCACGGATCGGGCGTGGGCACGCGCTTGTTTTAGAGGCGTTTTCGCGCAGCCTCTACCCTGCACGACCGCTCGTGGCCGCACTAGCTATATTTATCTTTATTTGTTTCACACACACACACACACACACACACACACACACACACACACACACACACACACACACACAGGCCCTTGCGTGCAAACCCCGGTCAGGCCTGCAGTGTACACATCAGAGACATGATGTTCTTTCACAGAACTGAGGTTGTTCATTACTAAATGACTTTTACAGGAATATTGTTATTATACTATTCAACAGGTTGATCATAATAATGTGTATTAAACCCACAACCTAGCACTGAGGACAGAGGGACTTTATTTAAATTAGTACTTAATGGAAACGATACATAATGATACATAAGAGCCATGTCATACATTCAGCCTAGGAATAGTAGCATTGTGCACTATTAAAAATATACACATCAATTGCTCGAATCCCATTGTTGCAAAGTAAAACTCTAATAAAACTCTAGTCTGACATCAACAGAGAAGACTTAGTGTATGTACTACAAATACAGCATTAGGATTTCGAGTGGACCGTGCACCTTGTGAACCATCAGAGGCTTATGACGCAACATATCTTCCAGTTGCTATTAGACAAGTTATAATTCTCGACCACTTTTCGGAACTGGTTTCTTGGGTCCGTGAGTAAATGCCAAATGAGATGATAGTCCTTAAGTAAGTTCCTGGCGATCCCATGTCACGCTCTTGCCCATCAGCCGGTGAACGCTGAGACGGAACTCGATGAGAGCGATGTATTTTTTAAGTGCTCCGAATGTACTTCTAACAAGCGTGCGATTCACTTCGTAAGTAAACCGCAGCTGCAGCTGATTCAAACAGTCGAGCCAACTTTCTACATCACAATATTCGTTTTGTAGTTAGTCGAGTTACCTTTTGTGTGGCGCATGCACGGGTCGTTAGCGTCCAGCTCCCAGCTTAGAGAGTCCTGTATTGACACAGACGTCAATACATCTCGATGTCATGCAACACACAAAGTCTGTCGCATACAGGTGGGTTAACACAGGTACGATACCTTTTGTGTGGCGCATGCACGGGTCGTTAGCGTCCAGCTCCCGGCTTATAGAGAGTCCTGTATTGACACAGACGTCAATACATCTCGATGTCATGCAACACACAAAGTCTGTCGCATACAGGTGGGTTAACACACATGTACGATGTGTGCAATGGCACGCCCGTTTACAATGGGACACGACGATGATCATTGTTAACCAAACTCTTGTTTCTCACGACAGGTGATAGCGTTGTCTCCTGGTCTTCGTGCACAGAGGGTGTTGTAATGTGCTCGTCATAGTCGCGATCGTTGTCACTCGAATCCGTTGTTCTCACGACAGGTGGTAGCGTTGTCTCCTGCATGTTGTCTTCGTGTGCGGCAAGCGTTGTGCTGTGCTCGTTATAGTGGTTGTCTTCGTACAAAGGGGGTGTTGAATACTCCTTCGCGAGTAGTCTAGGAGGTGGTGTGATGGGACGTATCTCAGAGGCGTTATGTGAGCGTACCACCATGGCCTGAGCAACTGCGACTACTGAGAGTACACCCAGTACAGACAGCGAGATCATTTTTTTTCTTGGGTGTTGTACGTGTGGGTACAGCCGCTTTAATGGCAGTGAGAGCAAGTGGTCAAATGTATTTATAGGTCACTAGCAGAAAATAAGGCACGTGGTCAGAGTGTAATCGTAACCACCGTAGCTCTTGTCATAATTTAATATATATAGAAATCAGAAACGGGCATGTCAGGATAGACATCGCGAGTGATAATGCGGCCAGTATCTGTGTGCGCTTGAGAGCACCTTGTTGTTCTACTGTGGTGCCCATGCCGCCGGGTCTGTAAATGTCATCGACCTTCTTTATATACGCATACGCTAAAGACTGTATATTCTCTATGGATTTGAACAAGTCCTTTGTTTCAAGTAACGCTTGAGCTGTCTCGAGCGTGATGTTGTGAGTGTACGCCAGTGTTTCGCGTGCACCGAGGTCCGAAAGGGCGTGCGCTACATCTATTAACCTTGGTTTGGGAGTGTGGCGAAACGCTGGCTCCACTGTAATGGGCAGATGCAATGTTATCACCTGGTACGTTTCGTTAGTCGGGTCGTAACACACCGGTCCGTGACACGGACCGTCACATTGTATGGGGCACAGAAAGGACAACACGCCGCCGACCGTGACTTCGCACTCGACATGGGATCGCCATGAACTTACTTAAGGACTATCATCTCATTTGGCATTTACTCACGGACCCAAGAAACCAGTTCCGAAAAATGGTCGAGAATTATAACTTGTCTAATAGCAACTGGAAGATATGTTGCGTCATAAGCCTCTGATGGTTCACAAGGTGCACGGTCCACTCAAAATCCTAATGCTGTATTTGTAGTACATACACTAAGACTTCTCTGTTAATGTCAGACTAGAGTTTTATTAGAGTTTTACTTTGCAACAATGGGATTCGAGCAATTGATGTGTATATTTTTAATAGTGCACATGTCACCTCTGGGTCTGACTGAGCGCCTCCAGGAGAGAGGCCCAAGCAAGACGCACCCCGAGGAGCGGCTTGCCACATGTCAACACTGGGTCTGACAGAGGGCCTCCAGGAGAGAGGCCCAAGCAAGACGTGCCCCGAGGACCGTCTTGCCACATGTCAACAATGGGTCTGACTGAGGGCCTCCAGGAGACAAGCCCAAGCAAGACGCGCCCCGAGGAGCATCTTGCCACATGTCAGCACTCGGTCTGACTGAGCGCCTCCAGGAGAGAGGCCCAAGCAAGATGCGCCCCGAGGAGCGTCTTGCCACATGTCAACAATGGACCTGACTGAGGGCCTCCAGGAGAGAAGCCCAAACAAGATGCACCCCGAGGAGCGTCTTGCCACATGTCAGCACTCGGTCTGACTGAGCGCCTCCAGGAGAGAGGGCCAAGCAAGACGCGCCCCGAGGAGCGTCTTGCCACATGTCAACGAAGGGTCTGACAGAGGGCCTCCAGGACAGAAGCCCAAGCAAGACGCGCTCCGAGGATCGTCTTGCCACATGTCAGCACTAGGACTGACTGAGCGCCTCCAGGAGAGAGGCCCAAGCAAGATGCGCCCCGAGGAGCGTCTTGCCACATGTCAACACTGGGTCTGACTGAGCGCCTCCAGGAGAGAGGCCCAAGCAAGACGCGCCCCGAGGAGCGTCTTGCCACATGTCAACACTGGGTCTGACAGAGGGCCTCCAGGAGAGAGGCCCAAGCAAGACAAGCCCCGAGGAGCGTCTTGCCACATGTCACCTCTGGGTCTGACTGAGCGCCTCCAGGAGAGAGGCCCAAGCAAGACGCGCCCCGAGGAGCGTCTTGTCACATGTCAACACTGGGTCTGACTGAGCGCCTCCAGGAGAGAAGCCCCAGCAAGACGTGCCCCGAGGAGCGTCTTGCCACATGTCAGCACTCGGTCTGACTGAGCGCCTCCAGGAGAGAGGCCCAAGCAAGATGCGCCCCGAGGAGCGTCTTGCCACATGTCAACAATGGGTCTGACTGAGGGCCTCCAGGAGAGAATCCCAAGCAAGACGCGCCCCGAGGAGCGTCTTGCCACATGTCAGCACTCGGTCTGACTGAGCGCCTCCAGGAGAGGGCCAAGCAAGACGCGCCCCGAGGAGCGTCTTGCCACATGTCAACAATGGGTCTGACTGAGGGCCTCCAGGAGAGAAGCCCAAGCAAGACGCGCCCCGAGGAGCATCTTGCCACGTCAGCACTCGTTCTGACTGAGCGCCTCCAGGAGAGAGGCCCAAGCAAGACGTGCCCCGAGGAGCGTCTTGCCACATGTCAACACTGGGTCTGACTGAGCGCCTCCAGGAGAGAGGCCCAAGCAAGACGCAGCCCGAGGAGCGTCTTGCCACATGTGAACACTGGGTCTGACTGAGCGCCTCCAGGAGAGAGGCCCCAGCAAGACGCGCCCGGAGGAGCTTCTTGCCACATGTCAGCACTCGGTCTGACTGAGCGCCTCCAGGAGAGAGGCCCAAGCAAGATGCGCCCCGAGGAGCGTCTTGCCACATGTCAACAATGGGTCTGAGTGAGGGCCTCCAGGAGAGAAGCCCAAGCAAGATGCACCCCGAGGAGTGTCTTGCCACATGTCAGCACTCGGTCTGACTGAGCGCCTCCAGGAGAGAGGGCCAAGCAAGAGGCACCCCGAGGAGCGTCTTGCCACATGTCAACGAAGGGTCTGACAGAGGGCCTCCAGGAGAGAAGCCCAAGCAAGAAGCGCTCCGAGGAGCGTCTTGCCACATGTCAGCACTAGGACTGACTGAGCGCCTCCAGGAGAGAGGCCCAAGCAAGACGCGCCCCGAGGAGCGTCTTGCCACATGTCATCACTGGGTCTGACTGAGCGCCTCCAGGAGAGAGGCCCAAGCAAGACGCGCCCCGAGGAGCGTCTTGCCACATGTCAACGAAGGGTCTGACTGAGGGCCTCCAGGAGAGAAGCCCAAGCAAGAAACGCCCAAAGAGCCTCTTGACACATGTCAACACTGGGTCTGACTGATCGCCTCCCCAGGAGAGAGGCCCAAGCAAGACGCGCCCCGAGGAGCGTCTTGCCACATGTCAACAATGGGTCTGACTGAGGTTCTCCAGGAGAGAAGCCCAAGCAAGACGCGCCCCAAGGAGCATCTTGCCACATGTCAGCACTCGGTCTGACTGAGCGCCTCCAGGAGAGAGGCCCAAGCAAGACGTGCCCCGAGGAGCATCTTGCCACATGTCAACACTGGGTCTGACTGAGCTTCTCCAGGAGAGAGGCCCAAGCAAGAAGCGCCCCGAGGAGCATCTTGCCACGTGTCAACACTGGGTCTGATTGAGGTTCTTCTGGAGAGAGGCCCAAGCAAGACGCGCCCCGAGGAGCGTCTTGCCACATGTCAACACTGGGTCTGACTGAGCGCCTCCAGGAGAGAGGCCCAAGCAAGACGCGCCCCGAGGAGCGTCTTGTCACATGTCACTACTCGGTCTGACTGAGCACCTCCAGGAGAGAGGCCCAAGCAAGACTTGCCCCGAGGAGCGTCTTGACACATGTCAACAATGGGTCTGACTGAGGGCCTCCAGGAGAGAAGCCCAAGCAAGAAGCGCCCCGAGGAGCGTCTTGCCACATGTCTACACTGGGTCTGACTGAGCGCCTCCAGGAGAGAGGCCCAAGCAAGACACGCCCCGAGGAGCGTCTTGACACCTGTCAACACTGGGTCTGACTGAGGGCCTCCATGAGAGAAGCCCAAGCAAGACGCGCCCCGAGGAGAGTCTTGCCACATGTCAACACTGGGTCTGACAGAGGGCATCCAGGAGAGAGGCCCAAGCAATACGCGCCCCGAGGAGCGTCTTGCCACATGTCACCACTGGGTCTGAATGAGCGCTTCCAGGAGAGGCCCTCAATCAGACCCAGTGGTGACACGTGGCAAGACGCTCCTCGGGGCGCATCTTGCTTGGGCCTCTCTCCTGGAGGCGCTAAGTCAGACCCATTGTTGACATGTGGCAAGACGCTCCTCGGGGCGCTTCTCATTTGGGCCTCTCTCCTGGAGGCCCTCAGTCAGACCCAGTGTTGACATGTGGCAAGACGCTCCTCGGGGCGCGTCTTGCTTGGGCTTCTCTCCTGGAGGCCCTCAGTCAGACCCATTGTTGACATGTGGCAAGACGCTCCTCGGGGCACGTCTTGCTTGGGCCTCTCTCCTGGAGGCGCTCAGTCAGACCGAGTAGTGACATGTGGCAAGACGCTCCTCGGGACGCGTCTTGCTTGGGCCTCTCTCCTGGAGGCGCTCAGTCAGACCGAGTGCTGACATAAGGCAAGACGCTCCTCGGGGCGCGTCTTGCTGGGGCCTCTCTCCTGGAGGCCCTCAATCAGACCCAGTGGTGACACGTGGCAAGACGCTCCTCGGGGCGCATCTTGCTTGGGCCTCTCTCCTGGAGGCGCTAAGTCAGACCCAGTGTTGACACGTGGCAAGATGCTCCTCGGGGCGCGTCTTGCTTGGGCCTCTCTCCAGAAGGCCCTCAATCAGACCCAGTGTTGACACATGGCAAGATGCTCCTCGGGGCGCTTCTTGCTTGGGCCTCTCTCCTGGAAGTGCTCAGTCAGACCCAGTGGTGACATGTGGCAAGACGCTCCTCGGGGCGCGTCTTGCTTGGGCCTCTCTCCTGGAGGCGCTCAGTCAGACCGAGTGCTGACATGTGGCAAGACGCTCCTCGGGGCGCATCTTGCTTGGGCTTCTCTCCTGGAGGCCCTCAGTCAGACCCATTGTTGACATGTGGCAAGACGCTCCTCGGGGCACGTCTTGCTTGGGCCTCTCTCCAGAAGGCCCTCAATCAGACCCAGTGCTGACATGTGGCAAGACGCTCCTCAGGGCGCGTCTTGCTTGGGCTTCTCTCCTGGAGGCCCTCAGTCAGACCCATTGTTGACAAGTGGCAAGACACTCCTCGGGGCGCGTCTCATTTGGGCCTCTCTCCTGGAGGCCCTCAGTCAGACCCAGTGTTGACATGTGGCAAGACGCTCCTCGGGGCGCGTCTTGCTTGGGCTTCTCTCCTGGAGGCCCTCAGTCAGACCCATTGTTGACATGTGGCAAGACGCTCCTCGGGGCACGTCTTGCTTGGGCCTCTCTCCTGGAGGCGCTCAGTCAGACCGAGTAGTGACATGTGGCAAGACGCTCCTCGGGGCGCGTCTTGCTTGGGCCTCTCTCCTGGAGGCGCTCAGTCAGACCGAGTGCTGACATAAGGCAAGACACTCCTCGGGGCGCGTCTTGCTGGGGCCTCTCTCCTGGAGGTGCTCAATCAGACCCAGTGGTGACACGTGGCAAGACGCTCCTCGGGGCGCATCTTGCTTGGGCCTCTCTCCTGGAGGCGCTAAGTCAGACCCAGTGTTGACACGTGGCAAGACGCTCCACGGGGCGCGTATTGCTTGGGCCTCTCTCCAGAAGGCCCTCAATCAGACCCAGTGTTGACACGTGGCAAGACGCTCCTCGGGGCGCTTCTTGCTTGGGCCTCTCTCCTGGAGGCGCTCAGTCAGACCCAGTGGTGACATGTGGCAAGACGCTCCTCGGGGCGCGTATTGCTTGGGCCTCTCTCCTGGATGCCCTCTGTCAGACCCAGTGTTGACATGTGTCAAGACACTCCTCGGGGCGTGTCTTGCTTGGGCCTCTCTCCTGGAGGCGCTCAGTCAGACCCAGTGTTGACATGTGGCAAGACGCTCCTCGGGGCGCTTCTTGCTTGGGCTTATCTCCTGGAGGCCCTCAGTCAGACCAATTGTTGACATGTGGCAAGACGCTCCTCGGGGCCAACTTGCTTGGGCCTCTCTCCTGGAGGCGCTCAGTCAGACCGAGTAGTGACATGTGACAAGACGCTCCTCGGGGCGCGTCTTGCTTGGGCCTCTCTCCTGGAGGCGCTCAGTCAGACCCAGTGTTGACATGTGGCAAGACGCTCCTCGGGGCGCATCTTGCTTGGGCCTATCTCCTGGAGGTTCTCAGTCAGACCCAGTGTTGACATGTGGCAAGATGCTCCTCGGTGCGCGTCTTGCTGGGGCTTCTCTCATGGAGGCACTCAGTCAGACCCAGTGTTGACATGTGGCAAGACGCTCCTCGGGGCACGTCTTGCTTGGGCCTCTCTCCTGGAGGCGCTCAGTCAGACCCAGAGGAGACATGTGTCAAGATGCTCCTCGGGGCACGTCTTGCTTGGGCCTCTTTCCTGGAGGCGCTCAGTCAGACCGAGTGCTGACATGTGGCAAGACGCTCCTTCGGGCGCGTCTTGCTTGGGCCTCTCTCCTGGAGGCGCTCAGTCAGACCCAGTGTTCACATGTGGCAAGACGCTCCTCGGGGCGCGTCTTGCTTGGGCCTCTCTCCTGGAGGCGCTCAGTCAGACCCAGTGTTGACATGTGGCAAGACGCTCCTCGGGGCACGTCTTGCTTGGGCCTCTCTCCTGGAGGCGCTCAGTCAGACCGAGTGCTGACATGTGGCAAGACGATCCTCGGGGCGCGTCTTGCTTGGGCTTCTCTCCTGGAGGCCCTCAGTCAGACCCATTGTTGACATGTGGCAAGACGCTCCTCGGGGCGCGTCTTGCTTGGGCCTCTCTCCAGAAGGCCCTCAATCAGACCCAGTGTTGACACGTGGCAAGCCGCTCCTCGGGGCGCTTCTTGCTTGGGCCTCTCTCCTGGAGGCGCTCAGTCAGACCCAGTGTTGACATGTGGCAAGACGCTCCTCGGGGCACGTCTTGCTTGGGCCTCTCTCCTGGAGGCGCTCAGTCAGACCGAGTGCTGACATGTTGCAAGACGCTCCTCGGGGTGCGTCTTGCTTGGGCTTCTCTCCTGGAGGCCCTCAGTCAGACCCATTGTTGACATGTGGCAAGACGCTCCTCGGGGCGCGTCTTGCTTGGGCTTCTCTCCTGGAGGCCCTCAGTCAGACCCATTGTTGACATGTGGCAAGATGCTCCTCGGGGCGCATCTTGCTTGGGCCTCTCCCCTTGAGGCCCTCTGTCAGACCCAGTGTTGACATGTGGCAAAACGCTCCTCCAAGCGCGTCTTGCTTTGGCCTCCCTCCTGGAGGCGCTCAGTCAGACCCAGTGTTGACATGTGGCAAGACGCTCCTTGGGGCGCGTCTTGCTTGGGCCTCTCTCCTGGAGGCGCTCAGTCAGACCGAGTGCTGACATGTGGCAAGATGCTCCTCGGGGCACGTCTTGCTGGGGCTTCTCTCATGGAGGCACTCAGTCAGACCCAGTGTTGACATGTGGCAAGACGCTCCTCAGGGCGCGTCTTGCTTGGGCCGCTCTCCTGGGGAGGCGATCAGTCAGACCGAGTGCTGACATGTGGCAAGACGCTCCTCGGGGCGCGTCTTGCTTGGGCTTCTCTCCTGGAGGCCCTCATTCAGACCCATTGTTGACATGTGGCAAGACGCTCCTCGGGGCGCGTCTTGCTTGGGCCTCTCTCCTGGAGGCGCTCAGTCAGACCGAGTGCTGACATAAGGCAAGACACTCCTCGGGGCGCGTCTTGCTGGGGCCTCTCTCCTGGAGGTGCTCAATCAGACCCAGTGGTGACACGTGGCAAGACGCTCCTCGGGGCGCATCTTGCTTGGGCCTCTCTCCTGGAGGCGCTAAGTCAGACCCAGTGTTGACACGTGGCAAGACGCTCCACGGGGCGCGTATTGCTTGGGCCTCTCTCCAGAAGGCCCTCAATCAGACCCAGTGTTGACACGTGGCAAGACGCTCCTCGGGGCGCTTCTTGCTTGGGCCTCTCTCCTGGAGGCGCTCAGTCAGACCCAGTGGTGACATGTGGCAAGACGCTCCTCGGGGCGCGTATTGCTTGGGCCTCTCTCCTGGATGCCCTCTGTCAGACCCAGTGTTGACATGTGTCAAGACACTCCTCGGGGCGTGTCTTGCTTGTGCCTCTCTCCTGGAGGCGCTCAGTCAGACCCAGTGTTGACATGTGGCAAGACGCTCCTCGGGGCGCTTCTTGCTTGGGCTTATCTCCTGGAGGCCCTCAGTCAGACCAATTGTTGACATGTGGCAAGACGCTCCTCGGGGCCAACTTGCTTGGGCCTCTCTCCTGGAGGCGCTCAGTCAGACCGAGTAGTGACATGTGACAAGACGCTCCTCGGGGCGCGTCTTGCTTGGGCCTCTCTCCTGGAGGCGCTCAGTCAGACCCAGTGTTGACATGTGGCAAGACGCTCCTCGGGGCGCATCTTGCTTGGGCCTATCTCCTGGAGGTTCTCAGTCAGACCCAGTGTTGACATGTGGCAAGATGCTCCTCGGTTCGCGTCTTGCTGGGGCTTCTCTCATGGAGGCACTCAGTCAGACCCAGTGTTGACATGTGGCAAGACGCTCCTCGGGGCACGTCTTGCTTGGGCCTCTCTCCTGGAGGCGCTCAGTCAGACCCAGAGGAGACACGTGTCAAGATGCTCCTCGGGGCGCGTCTTGCTTGGGCCTCTCTCCTGGAGGCGCTCAGTCAGACCGAGTGCTGACATGTGGCAAGACGCTCCTTCGGGCGCTTTGCTTGGGCCTCTCTCCTGGAGGCGCTCAGTCAGACCCAGTGTTCACATGTGGCAAGACGCTCCTCGGGGCGCGTCTTGCTTGGGCCTCTCTCCTGGAGGCGCTCAGTCAGACCGAGTGCTGACATGTGGCAAGACGATCCTCGGGGCGCGTCTTGCTTGGGCTTCTCTCCTGGAGGCCCTCAGTCAGACCCATTGTTGACATGTGGCAAGACGCTCCTCGGGGCGCGTCTTGCTTGGGCCTCTCTCCAGAAGGCCCTCAATCAGACCCAGTGTTGACACGTGGCAAGCCGCTCCTCGGGGCGCTTCTTGCTTGGGCCTCTCTCCTGGAGGCGCTCAGGCAGACCCAGTGTTGACATGTGGCAAGACGCTCCTCGGGGCACGTCTTGCTTGGGCCTCTCTCCTGGAGGCGCTCAGTCAGACCGAGTGCTGACATGTTGCAAGACGCTCCTCGGGGTGCGTCTTGCTTGGGCTTCTCTCCTGGAGGCCCTCAGTCAGACCCATTGTTGACATGTGGCAAGACGTTCCTCGGGGCGCGTCTCATTTGGGCCTCTCTCCTGGAGGCGCTCAGTAAGACCGAGTGCTGACATGTGGCAAGACGCTCCTCGGGGCGCGTCTTGCTTGGGCTTCTCTCCTGGAGGCCCTCAGTCAGACCCATTGTTGACATGTGGCAAGATGCTCCTCGGGGCACGTCTTGCTTGGGCCTCTCTCCTGGAGGCGCTCAGTCAGACCGAGTGCTGACATGTTGCAAGACGCTCCTCGGGGTGCGTCTTGCTTGGGCTTCTCTCCTGGAGGCCCTCAGTCAGACCCATTGTTGACATGTGGCAAGACGTTCCTCGGGGCGCGTCTCATTTGGGCCTCTCTCCTGGAGGCGCTCAGTAAGACCGAGTGCTGACATGTGGCAAGACGCTCCTCGGGGCGCGTCTTGCTTGGGCTTCTCTCCTGGAGGCCCTCAGTCAGACCCATTGTTGACATGTGGCAAGATGCTCCTCGGGGCGCATCTTGCTTGGGCCTCTCCCCTTGAGGCCCTCTGTCAGACCCAGTGTTGACATGTGGCAAAACGCTCCTCCAAGAGCGTCTTGCTTTGGCCTCCCTCCTGGAGGCGCTCAGTCAGACCCAGTGTTGACATGTGGCAAGACGCTCCTTGGGGCGCGTCTTGCTTGGGCCTCTCTCCTGGAGGCGCTCAGTCAGACCGAGTGCTGACATGTGGCAAGACGCTCCTCGGGGCGCGTCTTGCTGGGGCTTCTCTCATGGAGGCACTCAGTCAGACCCAGTGTTGACATGTGGCAAGACGCTCCTCAGGGCGCGTCTTGCTTGGGCCTCTCTCCTGGGGAGGCGATAAGTCAGACCGAGTGCTGACATGTGGCAAGACGCTCCTCGGGGCGCGTCTTGCTTGGGCTTCTCTCCTGGAGGCCCTCATTCAGACCCATTGTTGACATGTGGCAAGACGGTCCTCGGGGCGCGTCTTGCTTGGGCCTCTCTCCTGGAGGCGCTCAGTCAGACAGAGTGCTGACATAAGGCAAGACACTCCTCGGGGCGCGTCTTGCTGGGGCCTCTCTCCTGGAGGTGCTCAATCAGACCCAGTGGTGACACGTGGCAAGACGCTCCTCGGGGCGCATCTTGCTTGGGCCTCTCTCCTGGAGGCGCTAAGTCAGACCCAGTGTTGAAACGTGGCAAGACGCTCCACGGGGCGCGTATTGCTTGGGCCTCTCTCCAGAAGGCCCTCAATCAGACCCAGTGTTGACACGTGGCAAGACGCTCCTCGGGGCGCTTCTTGCTTGGGCCTCTCTCCTGGAGGCGCTCAGTCAGACCCAGTGGTGACATGTGGCAAGACGCTCCTCGGGGCGCGTATTGCTTCGGGCTCTCTCCTGGATGCCCTCTGTCAGACCCAGTGTTGACATGTGTCAAGACACTCCTCGGGGCGTGTCTTGCTTGTGCCTCTCTCCTGGAGGCGCTCAGTCAGACCCAGTGTTGACATGTGGCAAGACGCTCCTCGGGGCGCTTCTTGCTTGGGCTTATCTCCTGGAGGCCCTCAGTCAGACCAATTGTTGACATGTGGCAAGACGCTCCTCGGGGCCAACTTGCTTGGGCCTCTCTTCTGGAGGCGCTCAGTCAGACCGAGTAGTGACATGTGACAAGACGCTCCTCGGGGCGCGTCTTGCTTGGGCCTCTCTCCTGGAGGCGCTCAGTCAGACCCAGTGTTGACATGTGGCAAGACGCTCCTCGGGGCGCATCTTGCTTGGGCCTATCTCCTGGAGGTTCTCAGTCAGACCCAGTGTTGACATGTGGCAAGATGCTCCTCGGTGCGCGTCTTGCTGGGGCTTCTCTCATGGAGGCACTCAGTCAGACCCAGTGTTGACATGTGGCAAGACTTTCCTCGGGGCACGTCTTGCTTGGGCCTCTCTCCTGGAGGCGCTCAGTCAGACCCAGAGGAGACATGTGTCAAGATGCTCCTCGGGGCGCGTCTTGCTTGGGCCTCTCTCCTGGAGGCGCTCAGTCAGACCGAGTGCTGACATGTGGCAAGACGCTCCTTCGGGCTCTTTGCTTGGGCCTCTCTCCTGGAGGCGCTCAGTCAGACCCAGTATTCACATGTGGCAAGACGCTCCTCGGGGCGCGTCTTGCTTGGGCCTCTCTCCTGGAGGCGCTCAGTCAGACCCAGTGTTGACATGTGGCAAGACGCTCCTCGGGGCACGTCTTGCTTTGGCCTCTCTCCTGGAGGCGCTCAGTCAGACCGAGTGCTGACATGTGGCAAGACGATCCTCGGGGCGCGTCTTGCTTGGGCTTCTCTCCTGGAGGCCCTCAGTCAGACCCATTGTTGACATGTGGCAAGACGCTCCTCGGGGCGCGTCTTGCTTGGGCCTCTCTCCAGAAGGCCCTCAATCAGACCCAGTGTTGACACGTGGCCAGCCGCTCCTCGGGGCGCTTCTTGCTTTGGCCTCTCTCCTGGAGGCGCTCAGTCAGACCCAGTGTTGACATGTGGCAAGACGCTCCTCGGGGCACGTCTTGCTTGGGCCTCTCTCCTGGAGGCGCTCAGTCAGACCGAGTGCTGACATGTTGCAAGACGCTCCTCGGGGCGCGTCTTGCTTGGGCTTCTCTCCTGGAGGCCCTCAGTCAGACCCATTGTTGACATGTGGCAAGACGTTCCTCGGGGCGCGTCTCATTTGGGCCTCTCTCCTGGAGGCGCTCAGTAAGACCGAGTGCTGACATGTGGCAAGACGCTCCTCGGGGCGCGTCTTGCTTGGGCTTCTCTCCTGGAGGCCCTCAGTCAGACCCATTGTTGACATGTGGCAAGATGCTCCTCGGGGCGCATCTTGCTTGGGCCTCTCCCCTTGAGGCCCTCTGTCAGACCCAGTGTTGACATGTGGCAAAACGCTCCTCCAAGCGCGTCTTGCTTTGGCCTCCCTCCTGGAGGCGCTCAGTCAGACCCAGTGTTGACATGTGGCAAGACGCTCCTTGGGGCGCGTCTTGCTTGGGCCTCTCTCCTGGAGGCGCTCAGTCAGACCGAGTGCTGACATGTGGCAAGACGCTCCTCGGGGCGCGTCTTGCTGGGGCTTCTCTCATGGAGGCACTCAGTCAGACCCAGTGTTGACATGTGGCAAGACGCTCCTCAGGGCGCATCTTGCTTGGGCCTCTCTCCTGGGGAGGCGATCAGTCAGACCGAGTGCTGACATGTGGCAAGACGCTCCTCGGGGCGCGTCTTGCTTGGGCTTCTCTCCTGGAGGCCCTCATTCAGACCCATTGTTGACATGTGGCAAGACGCTCCTCGGGGCGCGTCTTGCTTGGGCCTCTCTCCTGGAGACGCTCAGTCAGACCGAGTGCTGACATAAGGCAAGACACTCCTCGGGGCGCGTCTTGCTGGGGCCTCTCTCCTGGAGGTGCTCAATCAGACCCAGTGGTGACACGTGGCAAGACGCTCCTCGGGGCGCATCTTGCTTGGGCCTCTCTCCTGGAGGCGCTAAGTCAGACCCAGTGTTGACACGTGGCAAGACGCTCCACGGGGCGCGTATTGCTTGGGCCTCTCTCCAGAAGGCCCTCAATCAGACCCAGTGTTGACACGTGGCAAGACGCTCCTCGGGGCGCTTCTTGCTTGGGCCTCTCTCCTGGAGGCGCTCAGTCAGACCCAGTGGTGACATGTGGCAAGACGCTCCTCGGGGCGCGTATTGCTTGGGCCTCTCTCCTGGATGCCCTCTGTCAGACCCAGTGTTGACATGTGTCAAGACACTCCTCGGGGCGTGTCTTGCTTGGGCCTCTCTCCTGGAGGCGCTCAGTCAGACCCAGTGTTGACATCTGGCAAGACGCTCCTCGGGGCGCTTCTTGCTTGGGCTTATCTCCTGGAGGCCCTCAGTCAGACCAATTGTTGACATGTGGCAAGACGCTCCTCGGGGCCAACTTGCTTGGGCCTCTCTCCTGGATGCGCTCAGTCAGACCGAGTAGTGACATGTGACAAGACGCTCCTCGGGGCGCGTCTTGCTTGGGCCTCTCTCCTGGAGGCGCTCAGTCAGACCCAGTGTTGACATGTGGCAAAACGCTCCTCGGGGCGCATCTTGCTTGGGCCTATCTCCTGGAGGTTCTCAGTCAGACCCAGTGTTGACATGTGGCAAGATGCTCCTCGGGGCGCGTCTTGCTGGGGCTGCTCTCATGGAGGCACTCAGTCAGACCCAGTGTTGACATGTGGCAAGACGCTCCTCGGGGCACGTCTTGCTTGGGCCTCTCTCCTGGAGGCGCTCAGTCAGACCCAGAGGAGACATGTGTCAAGATGCTCCTCGGGGCGCGTCTTGCTTGGGCCTCTCTCCTGGAGGCGCTCAGTCAGACCGAGTGCTGACATGTGGCAAGACGCTCCTTCGGGCGCGTCTTGCTTGGGCCTCTCTCCTGGAGGCGCTCAGTCAGACCCAGTGTTCACATGTGAAAACACTCTCCTCGGGGCGCGTCTTGCTTGGGCTTCTCTCATGGAGGCCCTCAGTCAGACCCAGTGTTGACAAGTGTCAAGACGCTCCTCGGGGCGTGTCTTGCTTGGGCCTCTCTCCTGGAGGTGCTCAGTCAGACCCAGTGTTGACATGTGGCAAGACGCTCCTCTGGGCGCTTCTTGCTTGGGCTTCTCTCCTGGAGGCCCTCAGTCAGACCCATTGTTGACATGTGGCAAGACGCTCCTCGGGGCACGTCTTGCTTGGGCCTCTCTCCTGGAGGCGCTCAGTCAGACCGAGTAGTGACATTTGACAAGACGCTCCTCGGGGCGCGTCTTGCTTGGGCCTCTCTCCTGGAGGCGCTCAGTAAGACCCAGTGTTGACAGGTGGCAAGACGCTCCTCGGGGCGCGTCTTGCTTGGGCTTCTCTCCTGGAGGCCCTCAGTCAGACCCATTGTTGACATGTGGCAAGACGCTCCTCGGGGCGCGTCTTGCTTGGGCCTCTCTCCTGGAGACGCTCAGTCAGACCGAGTGCTGACATAAGGCAAGACACTCCTCGGGGCGCGTCTTGCTGGGGCCTCTCTCCTGGAGGTGCTCAATCAGACCCAGTGGTGACACGTGGCAAGACGCTCCTCGGGGCGCATCTTGCTTGGGCCTCTCTCCTGGAGGCGCTAAGTCAGACCCAGTGTTGACACGTGGCAAGACGCTCCACGGGGCGCGTATTGCTTGGGCCTCTCTCCAGAAGGCCCTCAATCAGACCCAGTGTTGACGCGTGGCAAGACGCTCCTCGGGGCGCTTCTTGCTTGGGCCTCTCTCCTGGAGGCGCTCAGTCAGACCCAGTGGTGACATGTGGCAAGACGCTCCTCGGGGCGCGTATTGCTTGGGCCTCTCTCCTGGATGCCCTCTGTCAGACCCAGTGTTGACATGTGTCAAGACACTCCTCGGGGCGTGTCTTGCTTGTGCCTCTCTCCTGGAGGCGCTCAGTCAGACCCAGTGTTGACATGTGGCAAGACGCTCCTCGGGGCGCTTCTTGCTTGGGCTTATCTCCTGGAGGCCCTCAGTCAGACCAATTGTTGACATGTGGCAAGACGCTCCTCGGGGCCAACTTGCTTGGGCCTCTCTTCTGGAGGCGCTCAGTCAGACCGAGTAGTGACATGTGACAAGACGCTCCTCGGGGCGCGTCTTGCTTGGGCCTCTCTCCTGGAGGCGCTCAGTCAGACCCAGTGTTGACATGTGGCAAGACGCTCCTCGGGGCGCATCTTGCTTGGGCCTATCTCCTGGAGGTTCTCAGTCAGACCCAGTGTTGACATGTGGCAAGATGCTCCTCGGGGCGCGTCTTGCTTGGGCCTCTCTCCTGGAGGCGCTCAGTCAGACCCAGTGTTGACATGTGGCAAGACGCTCCTCGGGGCACGTCTTGCTTGGGCCTCTCTCCTGGAGGCGCTCAGTCAGACCGAGTGCTGACATGTTGCAAGACGCTCCTCGGGGCGCGTCTTGCTTGGGCTTCTCTCCTGGAGGCCCTCAGTCAGACCCATTGTTGACATGTGGCAAGACGTTCCTCGGGGCGCGTCTCATTTGGGCCTCTCTCCTGGAGGCGCTCAGTAAGACCGAGTGCTGACATGTGGCAAGATGCTCCTCGGGGCGCGTCTTGCTTGGGCTTCTCTCCTGGAGGCCCTCAGTCAGACCCATTGTTGACATGTGGCAAGATGCTCCTCGGGGCGCATCTTGCTTGGGCCTCTCCCCTTGAGGCCCTCTGTCAGACCCAGTGTTGACATGTGGCAAAACGCTCCTCCAAGCGCGTCTTGCTTTGGCCTCCCTCCTGGAGGCGCTCAGTCAGACCCAGTGTTGACATGTGGCAAGACGCTCCTTGGGGCGCGTCTTGCTTGGGCCTCTCTCCTGGAGGCGCTCAGTCAGACCGAGTGCTGACATGTGGCAAGACGCTCCTCGGGGCGCGTCTTGCTGGGGCTTCTCTCATGGAGGCACTCAGTCAGACCCAGTGTTGACATGTGGCAAGACGCTCCTCAGGGCGCGTCTTGCTTGGGCCTCTCTCCTGGGGAGGCGATCAGTCAGACCGAGTGCTGACATGTGGCAAGACGCTCCTCGGGGCGCGTCTTGCTTGGGCTTCTCTCCTGGAGGCCCTCATTCAGACCCATTGTTGACATGTGGCAAGACGCTCCTCGGGGCGCGTCTTGCTTGGGCCTCTCTCCTGGAGACGCTCAGTCAGACCGAGTGCTGACATAAGGCAAGACACTCCTCGGGGCGCGTCTTGCTGGGGCCTCTCTCCTGGAGGTGCTCAATCAGACCCAGTGGTGACACGTGGCAAGACGCTCCTCGGGGCGCATCTTGCTTGGGCCTCTCTCCTGGAGGCGCTAAGTCAGACCCAGTGTTGACACGTGGCAAGACGCTCCACGGGGCGCGTATTGCTTGGGCCTCTCTCCAGAAGGCCCTCAATCAGACCCAGTGTTGACACGTGGCAAGACGCTCCTCGGGGCGCTTCTTGCTTGGGCCTCTCTCCTGGAGGCGCTCAGTCAGACCCAGTGGTGACATGTGGCAAGACGCTCCTCGGGGCGCGTATTGCTTGGGCCTCTCTCCTGGATGCCCTCTGTCAGACCCAGTGTTGACATGTGTCAAGACACTCCTCGGGGCGTGTCTTGCTTGGGCCTCTCTCCTGGAGGCGCTCAGTCAGACCCAGTGTTGACATTTGGCAAGACGCTCCTCGGGGCGCTTCTTGCTTGGGCTTATCTCCTGGAGGCCCTCAGTCAGACCAATTGTTGACATGTGGCAAGACGCTCCTCGGGGCCAACTTGCTTGGGCCTCTCTCCTGGATGCGCTCAGTCAGACCGAGTAGTGACATGTGACAAGACGCTCCTCGGGGCGCGTCTTGCTTGGGCCTCTCTCCTGGAGGCGCTCAGTCAGACCCAGTGTTGACATGTGGCAAGACGCTCCTCGGGGCGCATCTTGCTTGGGCCTATCTCCTGGAGGTTCTCAGTCAGACCCAGTGTTGACATGTGGCAAGATGCTCCTCGGGGCGCGTCTTGCTGGGGCTGCTCTCATGGAGGCACTCAGTCAGACCCAGTGTTGACATGTGGCAAGACGCTCCTCGGGGCACGTCTTGCTTGGGCCTCTCTCCTGGAGGCGCTCAGTCAGACCCAGAGGAGACATGTGTCAAGATGCTCCTCGGGGCGCGTCTTGCTTGGGCCTCTCTCCTGGAGGCGCTCAGTCAGACCGAGTGCTGACATGTGGCAAGACGCTCCTTCGGGCGCGTCTTGCTTGGGCCTCTCTCCTGGAGGCGCTCAGTCAGACCCAGTGTTCACATGTGGCAACACTCTCCTCGGGGCGCGTCTTGCTTGGGCTTCTCTCATGGAGGCCCTCAGTCAGACCCAGTGTTGACATGTGTCAAGACGCTCCTCGGGGCGTGTCTTGCTTGGGCCTCTCTCCTGGAGGTGCTCAGTCAGACCCAGTGTTGACATGTGGCAAGACGCTCCTCTGGGCGCTTCTTGCTTGGGCTTCTCTCCTGGAGGCCCTCAGTCAGACCCATTGTTGACATGTGGCAAGACGCTCCTCGGGGCACGTCTTGCTTGGGCCTCTCTCCTGGAGGCGCTCAGTCAGACCGAGTAGTGACATTTGACAAGACGCTCCTCGGGGCGCGTCTTGCTTGGGCCTCTCTCCTGGAGGCGCTCAGTAAGACCCAGTGTTGACAGGTGGCAAGACGCTCCTCGGGGCGCGTCTTGCTTGGGCTTCTCTCCTGGAGGCCCTCAGTCAGACCCATTGTTGACATGTGGCAAGATGCTCCTCTGGGCGCATCTTGCTTGGGCCTCTCCCCTTGAGGCCCTCTGTCAGACCCAGTGTTGACATGTGGCAAAACGCTCCTCCAAGCGCGTCTTGCTTTGGCCTCCCTCCTGGAGGCGCTCAGTCAGACCCAGTGTTGACATGTGGCAAGACGCTCCTTGGGGCGCGTCTTGCTTGGGCCTCTCTCCTGGAGGCGCTCAGTCAGACCGAGTGCTGACATGTGGCAAGACGCTCCTCGGGGCGCGTCTTGCTGGGGCTTCTCTCATGGAGGCACTCAGTCAGACCCAGTGTTGACATGTGGCAAGACGCTCCTCAGGGCGCGTCTTGCTTGGGCCTCTCTCCTGGGGAGGCGATCAGTCGGACCGAGTGCTGACATGTGGCAAGACGCTCCTCGGGGCGCTTCTTGCTTGGGCTTCTCTCCTGGAGGCCCTCATTCAGACCCATTGTTGACATGTGGCAAGACGCTCCTCGGGGCGCGTCTTGCTTGGGCCTCTCTCCTGGAGACGCTCAGTCAGACCGAGTGCTGACATAAGGCAAGACACTCCTCGGGGCGCGTCT
The DNA here is from genome assembly GCF_043380555.1 of Nothobranchius furzeri. NCBI lineage: Eukaryota > Metazoa > Chordata > Actinopteri > Cyprinodontiformes > Nothobranchiidae > Nothobranchius > Nothobranchius furzeri. The sequence goes on along the minus strand of NC_091751.1, from coordinate 7,698,749 downwards.
TGCTGGGGCCTCTCTCCTGGAAGTGCTCAATCAGACCCAGTGGTGACACGTGGCAAGACGCTCCACGGGGCGCATCTTGCTTGGGCCTCTCTCCTGGAGGCGCTAAGTCAGACCCAGTGTTGACACGTGGCAAGACGCTCCACGGGGCGCGTATTGCTTGGGCCTCTCTCCAGAAGGCCCTCAATCAGACCCCGTGTTGACACGTGGCAAGACGCTCCTCAGGGCGCTTCTTGCTTGGGCCTCTCTCCTGGAGGGGCTCAGTCAGACCCAGTGGTGACATGTGGCAAGACGCTCCTCGGGGCGCGTATTTCTTGGGCCTCTCTCCTGGATGCCCTCTGTCAGACCCAGTGTTGACATGTGTCAAGACACTCCTTGGGGCGTGTCTTGCTTGGGCCTCTCTCCTGGAGGCGCTCAGTCAGACCCAGTGTTGACATGTGGCAAGACGCTCCTCGGGGCTCTTCTTGCTTGGGCTTATCTCCTGGAGGCCCTCAGTCAGACCAATTGTTGACATGTGGCAAGACGCTCCTCGGGGCCAACTTGCTTGGGCCTCTCTCCTGGAGGCGCTCAGTCAGACCGAGTAGTGACATGTGACAAGACGCTCCTCGGGGCGCGTCTTGCTTGGGCCTCTCTCCTGGAGGCGCTCAGTCAGACCCAGTGTTGACATGTGGCAAGACGCTCCTCGGGGCGCATCTTGCTTGGGCCTATCTCCTGGAGGTTCTCAGTCAGACCCAGTGTTGACATGTGGCAAGATGCTCCTCGGGGCGCTTCTTGCTGGGGCTTCTCTCATGGAGGCACTCAGTCAGACCCAGTGTTGACATGTGGCAAGACGCTCCTCGGGGCACGTCTTGCTTGGGCCTCTCTCCTGGAGGCGCTCAGTCAGACCCAGAGGAGACATGTGTCAAGATGCTCCTCGGGGCGCGTCTTGCTTGGGCCTCTCTCCTGGAGGCGCTCAGTCAGACCGAGTGCTGACATGTGGCAAGACGCTCCTTCGGGCGCGTCTTGCTTGGGCCTCTCTCCTGGAGGCGCTCAGTCAGACCCAGTGTTCACATGTGGCAAGACGCTCCTCGGGGCGCGTCTTGCTTGGGCCTCTCTCCTGGAGGCGCTCAGTCAGACCCAGTGTTGACATGTGGCAAGACGCTCCTCGGGGCACGTCTTGCTTGGGCCTCTCTCCTGGAGGCGCTCAGTCAGACCGAGTGCTGACATGTGGCAAGACGATCCTCGGGGCGCGTCTTGCTTGGGCTTCTCTCCTGGAGGCCCTCAGTCAGACCCATTGTTGACATGTGGCAAGACGCTCCTCGGGGCGCGTCTTGCTTGGGCCTCTCTCCAGAAGGCCCTCAATCAGACCCAGTGTTGACACGTGGCAAGCCGCTCCTCGGGGCGCTTTTGATTGGGCCTTTCTCCTGGAGGCGCTCAGTCAGACCCAGTGGTGACATGTGGCAAGACGCTCCTCGGGGCGCGTATTGCTTGGGCCTCTCTCCTGGATGCCCTCTGTCAGACCCAGTGTTGACATGTGGCAACACTCTCCTCGGGGCGCGTCTTGCTTGGGCTTCTCTCATGGAGGCCCTCAGTCAGACCCAGTGTTGACATGTGTCAAGACGCTCCTCGGGGCGTGTCTTGCTTGGGCCTCTCTCCTGGAGGTGCTCAGTCAGACCCAGTGTTGACATGTGGCAAGACGCTCCTCGGGGCGCTTCTTGCTTGGGCTTCTCTCCTGGAGGCCCTCAGTCAGACCCATTGTTGACATGTGGCAAGACGCTCCTCGGGGCACGTCTTGCTTGGGCCTCTCTCCTGGAGGCGCTCAGTCAGACCGAGTAGTGACATTTGACAAGACGCTCCTCGGGGCGCGTCTTGCTTGGGCCTCTCTCCTGGAGGCGCTCAGTAAGACCCAGTGTTGACAGGTGGCAAGACGCTCCTTGGGGCGCGTCTTGCTTGGGCCTCTCTCCTGGAGGTTCTCAGTCAGACCCAGTGTTGACATGTCGCAAGATGCTCCTCGGGGCACGTCTTGCTGGGGCTTCTCTCATGGAGGCACTCAGTCAGACCCAGTGTTGACATGTGGCAAGACGCTCCTCGGGGCACGTCTTGCTTGGGCCTCTCTCCTGGAGGCGCTCAGTCAGACCCAGAGGAGACATGTGTCAAGATGCTCCTCGGGGCGCGTCTTGCTTGGGCCTCTCTCCTGGAGGCACCCAGTGAGACCGAGTGCTGACATGTGGCAAGACGCTCCTCGGGGCGCGTCTTGCTTGGGCCTCTCTCCTGGAGGCGCTCAGTTAGATCCAGTGTTCACATGTGGCAAGACGCTCCTCGGGGCGCGTCTTGCTTGGGCCTCTCTCCTGGAGGCGCTCAGTTAGATCCAGTGTTCACATGTGGCAAGACGATCCTCGGGGCGCGTCTTGCTTGGGCTTCTCTCCTGGAGGCCCTCAGTCAGACCCATTGTTGACATGTGGCAAGACGCTCCTCGGGGCGCGTCTTGCTTGGGCCTCTCTCCAGAAGGCCCTCAATCAGACCCAGTGTTGACACGTGGCCAGCCGCTCCTCGGGGCGCTTCTTGCTTTGGCCTCTCTCCTGGAGGCGCTCAGTCAGACCCAGTGTTGACATGTGGCAAGACGCTCCTCGGGGCACGTCTTGCTTGGGCCTCTCTCCTGGAGGCGCTCAGTCAGACCGAGTGCTGACATGTTGCAAGACGCTCCTCGGGGCGCGTCTTGCTTGGGCTTCTCTCCTGGAGGCCCTCAGTCAGACCCATTGTTGACATGTGGCAAGACGTTCCTCGGGGCGCGTCTCATTTGGGCCTCTCTCCTGGAGGCGCTCAGTAAGACCGAGTGCTGACATGTGGCAAGACGCTCCTCGGGGCGCGTCTTGCTTGGGCTTCTCTCCTGGAGGCCCTCAGTCAGACCCATTGTTGACATGTGGCAAGAGGCTCCTCGGGGCGCATCTTGCTTGGGCCTCTCCCCTTGAGGCCCTCTGTCAGACCCAGTGTTGACATGTGGCAAAACGCTCCTCCAAGCGCGTCTTGCTTTGGCCTCCCTCCTGGAGGCGCTCAGTCAGACCCAGTGTTGACATGTGGCAAGACGCTCCTTGGGGCGCGTCTTGCTTGGGCCTCTCTCCTGGAGGCGCTCAGTCAGACCGAGTGCTGACATGTGGCAAGACGCTCCTCGGGGCGCGTCTTGCTGGGGCTTCTCTCATGGAGGCACTCAGTCAGACCCAGTGTTGACATGTGGCAAGACGCTCCTCAGGGCGCGTCTTGCTTGGGCCTCTCTCCTGGGGAGGCGATCAGTCAGACCGAGTGCTGACATGTGGCAAGACGCTCCTCGGGGCGCGTCTTGCTTGGGCTTCTCTCCTGGAGGCCCTCATTCAGACCCATTGTTGACATGTGGCAAGACGCTCCTCGGGGCGCGTCTTGCTTGGGCCTCTCTCCTAGAGACGCTCAGTCAGACCGAGTGCTGACATAAGGCAAGACACTCCTCGGGGCGCGTCTTGCTGGGGCCTCTCTCCTGGAGGTGCTCAATCAGACCCAGTGGTGACACGTGGCAAGACGCTCCTCGGGGCGCATCTTGCTTGGGCCTCTCTCCTGGAGGCGCTAAGTCAGACCCAGTGTTGACACGTGGCAAGACGCTCCACGGGGCGCGTATTGCTTGGGCCTCTCTCCAGAAGGCCCTCAATCAGACCCAGTGTTGACACGTGGCAAGACGCTCCTCGGGGCGCTTCTTGCTTGGGCCTCTCTCCTGGAGGCGCTCAGTCAGACCCAGTGGTGACATGTGGCAAGACGCTCCTCGGGGCGCGTATTGCTTGGGCCTCTCTCCTGGATGCCCTCTGTCAGACCCAGTGTTGACATGTGTCAAGACACTCCTCGGGGCGTGTCTTGCTTGGGCCTCTCTCCTGGAGGCGCTCAGTCAGACCCAGTGTTGACATGTGGCAAGACGCTCCTCGGGGCGCTTCTTGCTTGGGCTTATCTCCTGGAGGCCCTCAGTCAGACCAATTGTTGACATGTGGCAAGACGCTCCTCGGGGCCAACTTGCTTGGGCCTCTCTCCTGGATGCGCTCAGTCAGACCGAGTAGTGACATGTGACAAGACGCTCCTCGGGGCGCGTCTTGCTTGGGCCTCTCTCCTGGAGGCGCTCAGTCAGACCCAGTGTTGACATGTGGCAAGACGCTCCTCGGGGCGCATCTTGCTTGGGCCTATCTCCTGGAGGTTCTCAGTCAGACCCAGTGTTGACATGTGGCAAGATGCTCCTCGGGGCGCGTCTTGCTGGGGCTGCTCTCATGGAGGCACTCAGTCAGACCCAGTGTTGACATGTGGCAAGACGCTCCTCGGGGCACGTCTTGCTTGGGCCTCTCTCCTGGAGGCGCTCAGTCAGACCCAGAGGAGACATGTGTCAAGATGCTCCTCGGGGCGCGTCTTGCTTGGGCCTCTCTCCTGGAGGCGCTCAGTCAGACCGAGTGCTGACATGTGGCAAGACGCTCCTTCGGGCGCGTCTTGCTTGGGCCTCTCTCCTGGAGGCGCTCAGTCAGACCCAGTGTTCACATGTGGCAACACTCTCCTCGGGGCGCGTCTTGCTTGGGCTTCTCTCATGGAGGCCCTCAGTCAGACCCAGTGTTGACATGTGTCAAGACGCTCCTCGGGGCGTGTCTTGCTTGGGCCTCTCTCCTGGAGGTGCTCAGTCAGACCCAGTGTTGACATGTGGCAAGACGCTCCTCTGGGCGCTTCTTGCTTGGGCTTCTCTCCTGGAGGCCCTCAGTCAGACCAATTGTTGACATGTGGCAAGACGCTCCTCGGGGCACGTCTTGCTTGGGCCTCTCTCCTGGAGGCGCTCAGTCAGACCGAGTAGTGACATTTGACAAGACGCTCCTCGGGGCGCGTCTTGCTTGGGCCTCTCTCCTGGAGGCGCTCAGTAAGACCCAGTGTTGACAGGTGGCAAGACGCTCCTCGGGGCGCGTCTTGCTTGGGCTTCTCTCCTGGAGGCCCTCAGTCAGACCCATTGTTGACATGTGGCAAGATGCTCCTCTGGGCGCATCTTGCTTGGGCCTCTCCCCTTGAGGCCCTCTGTCAGACCCAGTGTTGACATGTGGCAAAACGCTCCTCCAAGCGCGTCTTGCTTTGGCCTCCCTCCTGGAGGCGCTCAGTCAGACCCAGTGTTGACATGTGGCAAGACGCTCCTTGGGGCGCGTCTTGCTTGGGCCTCTCTCCTGGAGGCGCTCAGTCAGACCGAGTGCTGACATGTGGCAAGACGCTCCTCGGGGCGCGTCTTGCTGGGGCTTCTCTCACGGAGGCACTCAGTCAGACCCAGTGTTGACATGTGGCAAGACGCTCCTCAGGGCGCGTCTTGCTTGGGCCTCTCTCCTGGGGAGGCGATCAGTCAGACCGAGTGCTGACATGTGGCAAGACGCTCCTCGGGGCGCGTCTTGCTTGGGCTTCTCTCCTGGAGGCCCTCATTCAGACCCATTGTTGACATGTGGCAAGACGCTCCTCGGGGCGCGTCTTGCTTGGGCCTCTCTCCTGGAGACGCTCAGTCAGACCGAGTGCTGACATAAGGCAAGACACTCCTCGGGGCGCGTCTTGCTGGGGCCTCTCTCCTGGAAGTGCTCAATCAGACCCAGTGGTGACACGTGGCAAGACGCTCCACGGGGCGCATCTTGCTTGGGCCTCTCTCCTGGAGGCGCTAAGTCAGACCCAGTGTTGACACGTGGCAAGACGCTCCACGGGGCGCGTATTGCTTGGGCCTCTCTCCAGAAGGCCCTCAATCAGACCCCGTGTTGACACGTGGCAAGACGCTCCTCGGGGCGCTTCTTGCTTGGGCCTCTCTCCTGGAGGCGCTCAGTCAGACCCAGTGGTGACATGTGGCAAGACGCTCCTCGGGGCGCGTATTGCTTGGGCCTCTCTCCTGGATGCCCTCTGTCAGACCCAGTGTTGACATGTGTCAAGACACTCCTTGGGGCGTGTCTTGCTTGGGCCTCTCTCCTGGAGGCGCTCAGTCAGACCCAGTGTTGACATGTGGCAAGACGCTCCTCGGGGCTCTTCTTGCTTGGGCTTATCTCCTGGAGGCCCTCAGTCAGACCAATTGTTGACATGTGGCAAGACGCTCCTCGGGGCCAACTTGCTTGGGCCTCTCTCCTGGAGGCGCTCAGTCAGACCGAGTAGTGACATGTGACAAGACGCTCCTCGGGGCGCGTCTTGCTTGGGCCTCTCTCCTGGAGGCGCTAAGTCAGACCCAGTGTTGACATGTGGCAAGACGCTCCTCGGGGCGCATCTTGCTTGGGCCTATCTCCTGGAGGTTCTCAGTCAGACCCAGTGTTGACATGTGGCAAGATGCTCCTCGGGGCGCTTCTTGCTGGGGCTTCTCTCATGGAGGCACTCAGTCAGACCCAGTGTTGACATGTGGCAAGACGCTCCTCGGGGCACGTCTTGCTTGGGCCTCTCTCCTGGAGGCGCTCAGTCAGACCCAGAGGAGACATGTGTCAAGATGCTCCTCGGGGCGCGTCTTGCTTGGGCCTCTCTCCTGGAGGCGCTCAGTCAGACCGAGTGCTGACATGTGGCAAGACGCTCCTTCGGGCGCGTCTTGCTTGGGCCTCTCTCCTGGTGGCGCTCAGTCAGACCCAGTGTTCACATGTGGCAAGACGCTCCTCGGGGCGCGTCTTGCTTGGGCCTCTCTCCTGGAGGCGCTCAGTCAGACCCAGTGTTGACATGTGGCAAGACGCTCCTCGGGGCACGTCTTGCTTGGGCCTCTCTCCTGGAGGCGCTCAGTCAGACCGAGTGCTGACATGTGGCAAGACGATCCTCGGGGCGCGTCTTGCTTGGGCTTCTCTCCTGGAGGCCCTCAGTCAGACCCATTGTTGACATGTGGCAAGACGCTCCTCGGGGCGCGTCTTGCTTGGGCCTCTCTCCAGAAGGCCCTCAATCAGACCCAGTGTTGACACGTGGCAAGCCGCTCCTCGGGGCGCTTTTGATTGGGCCTTTCTCCTGGAGGCGCTCAGTCAGACCCAGTGGTGACATGTGGCAAGACGCTCCTCGGGGCGCGTATTGCTTGGGCCTCTCTCCTGGATGCCCTCTGTCAGACCCAGTGTTGACATGTGGCAACACTCTCCTCGGGGCGCGTCTTGCTTGGGCTTCTCTCATGGAGGCCCTCAGTCAGACCCAGTGTTGACATGTGTCAAGACGCTCCTCGGGGCGTGTCTTGCTTGGGCCTCTCTCCTGGAGGTGCTCAGTCAGACCCAGTGTTGACATGTGGCAAGACGCTCCTCGGGGCGCTTCTTGCTTGGGCTTCTCTCCTGGAGGCCCTCAGTCAGACCCATTGTTGACATGTGGCAAGACGCTCCTCGGGGCACGTCTTGCTTGGGCCTCTCTCCTGGAGGCGCTCAGTCAGACCGAGTAGTGACATTTGACAAGACGCTCCTCGGGGCGCGTCTTGCTTGGGCCTCTCTCCTGGAGGCGCTCAGTAAGACCCAGTGTTGACAGGTGGCAAGACGCTCCTTGGGGCGCGTCTTGCTTGGGCCTCTCTCCTGGAGGTTCTCAGTCAGACCCAGTGTTGACATGTCGCAAGATGCTCCTCGGGGCACGTCTTGCTGGGGCTTCTCTCATGGAGGCACTCAGTCAGACCCAGTGTTGACATGTGGCAAGACGCTCCTCGGGGCACGTCTTGCTTGGGCCTCTCTCCTGGAGGCGCTCAGTCAGACCCAGAGGAGACATGTGTCAAGATGCTCCTCGGGGCGCGTCTTGCTTGGGCCTCTCTCCTGGAGGCACCCAGTGAGACCGAGTGCTGACATGTGGCAAGACGCTCCTCGGGGCGCGTCTTGCTTGGGCCTCTCTCCTGGAGGCGCTCAGTTAGATCCAGTGTTCACATGTGGCAAGACGCTCCTCGGGGCGCGTCTTACTTGGGCCTCTCTCCTGGAGGCGCTCAGTCAGACCCAGTGTTGACATGTGGCAAGACGCTCCTCGGGGCACGTCTTGCTTGGGCCTCTCTCCTGGAGGCGCTCGGTCAGACCGAGTGCTGACATGTTGCAAGACGCTCCTCGGGGCGCGTCTTGCTTGGGCTTCTCTCCTGGAGGCCCTCAGTCAGACCCATTGTTGACATGTGGCAAGACGCTCCTCGGGGCGCGTCTCATTTGGGCCTCTCTCCTGGAGGCGCTCAGTCAGACCAAGTGGTGACATGTGGCAAGACACTCCTCGGGGCGCATCTTGCTTGGGCCTCTCTCCTGGAGGCCCTCTGTCAGACCCAGTGTTGACATGTGTCAAGACGCTCCTCGGGGCGCGTCTTGCTTGGGCTTCTCTCCTGGAGGCCCTCAGTCAGACCCATTGTTGACATGTGGCAGGACGCTCCTCGGGGCGCGTCTTGCTTGGGCCTCTCTCCTGGAGGCGCTCAGTCAGACCGAGTGCTGATATGTGGCAAGACGCTCCTCGAGCCGCGTGTTGCTTGGGCTTCTCTCCTGGAGGCCCTCAGTCAGACCCATTGTTGACATGTGGCAAGACGCTCCTCGGGGCGCGTCTTGCTTGGGCCTCTCTCCTGGAGGCGCTCAGTCAGACCGAGTGCTGACATGTGGCAAGACGCTCCTCGGGGCGCGTCTTGCTTGGGCCTCTCTCCTGGAGGCGCTCAGTCAGACCCAGTGTTCACATGTGGCAAGACGCTCCTCGGGGCGCGTCTTGCTTGGGCCTCTCTCCTGGAGGCGCTCAGTCAGACCCAGTGTTGACATGTGGCAAGACGCTCCTCGGGGCACGTCTTGCTTGGGCCTCTCTCCTGGAGGCGCTCGGTCAGACCGAGTGCTGACATGTTGCAAGACGCTCCTCGGGGCGCGTCTTGCTTGGGCTTCTCTCCTGGAGGCCCTCAGTCAGACCCATTGTTGACATGTGGCAAGACGCTCCTCGGGGCGCGTCTCATTTGGGCCTCTCTCCTGGAGGCGCTCAGTCAGACCAAGTGGTGACATGTGGCAAGACACTCCTCGGGGCGCATCTTGCTTGGGCCTCTCTCCTGGAGGCCCTCTGTCAGACCCAGTGTTGACATGTGTCAAGACGCTCCTCGGGGCGCGTCTTGCTTGGGCTTCTCTCCTGGAGGCCCTCAGTCAGACCCATTGTTGACATGTGGCAAGACGCTCCTCGGGGCGCGTCTTGCTTGGGCCTCTCTCCTGGAGGCGCTCAGTCAGACCGAGTGCTGATATGTGGCAAGACGCTCCTCGAGCCGCGTGTTGCTTGGGCTTCTCTCCTGGAGGCCCTCAGTCAGACCCATTGTTGACATGTGGCAAGACGCTCCTCGGGGCGCGTCTTGCTTGGGCCTCTCTCCTGGAGGCGCTCAGTCAGACCGAGTGCTGACATGTGGCAAGACGCTCCTCGGGGCGCGTCTTGCTTGGGCTTCTCTCCTGGAGGCGCTCAGAAAGACCCGGTGTTGACATGTGACAAGACGCTCCTCGGGGCGTGTCTTGCTTGGGCCTCTCTCCTGGAGGCGCTCAGTCAGAACCAGAGGTGACATGTGGCAAGACGCTCCTCGGGGCGCGTCTTGCTTGGGCCTCTCTCCTGGAGGCCCTCAGTCAGACCCATTGTTGACATGTGGCAAGACGCTCCTCCGGGCGCATCTTGCTTGGGCCTCTCTCCTGCAGGCCCTCAGTCAGACCCATTGTTGACATGTGGCAAGACACTCCTCGGGGCGCGTCTTGCTTGGGCCTCTCTCCTGGAGGCGCTCAGTCAGACAGAGTGCTGACATTAGGTAAGACGCTCCTCGGGGCGCGTCTTGCTGGGGCCTCTCTCCTGGAGGCGCTCAGTCAGACCCAGTGCTGACATTTGGCAAGACGCTCCTCGGGGCGCGTCTTGCTTTGGCCTCTCTCCTGGAGGCGCTCAGTCAGACTGAGTAGTGACATGTGGCCTGACGCTCCTCGGGGCGCGTCTTGCTTGGGCCTCTCTCCTGGAGGCGCTCAGTCAGACCCAGTGGTGACATGTGGCAAGACTCTCCTCGGGGCGCGTCTTGCTTGGGCCTCTCTCCTGGAGGCCCTCTGTCAGACCCAGTGTTGACATGTGTCAAGACGCTCCTCGGGGCGCGTCTTGCTTGGGCCTCTCTCCTGGAGGCGCTCAGTCAGACCCAGTGGTGACACGTGGCAAGACGCTCCTCGGGGCACGTCTTGCTTGGGCCTCTCTCCTGGAGGCGCTCAGTCAGACCGAGTGCTGACATGTGGCAAGACGATCCTCGGGGCGCGTCTTGCTTGGGCCTCTCTCCTGGAGGCGCTCAGACAGACCCAGTGTTGGCATGTGGCAAGACACACCTCGGGGCGCGTCTTGGTTGGGCCTCTTTCCTGGAGGCGCTCATTCAGACCCAGTGGTGACATGTGGCAAGACGCTCCTCGGGGCGCGTATTGCTTGGGCCTCTCTCCTGAATGCCCTCTGTCAGACCGAGTGTTGACATGTGGCAAGACTCTCCTCGGGGCGCGTCTTGCTTGGGCTTCTCTCATGGAGGCCCTCAGTCCGACCCAGTGTTGACATGTGTCAAGACACTCCTCGGGGCGTGTCTTGCTTGGGCCTCTCTCCTGGAGGCGCTCAGTCAGACCCAGTGTTCACATGTGGCAAGACTCTCCTCGGGGCGCGTCTTGCTTGGGCCTCTCTCCTGGAGGCGCTCAGTCAGACCGAGTGCTGACATGTGGCAAGACGCTCCTCGGGGCGCGTCTTGCTTGGGCTTCTCTCCTGGAGGCCCTCAGTCAGACCCATTGTTGACATGTGGCAAGACGCTCCTCGGGGCGCGTCTTATTTGGGCCTCTCTCCTAGAGGCCCTCAGTCAGACCCAGTGTTGACATGTGGCAAGACGCTCCTCGGGGCGCGTCTTGCTTGGGCTTCTCTCCTGGAGGCCCTCAGTCAGACCCATTGTTGACATATGGCAAGACGCTCCTCGGGGCACGTCTTGCTTGGGCCTCTCTCCTGGAGGCGCTCAGTCAGACCGAGTAGTGACATGTGGCAAGACGCTCCTCGGGGCGCGTCTTGCTTGGACCTCTCTCCTGGAGGCGCTCAGTTAGACCGAGTAGTGACATGTGGCAAGACGCTCCTCGGGGCGAGTCTTGCTTGGGCCTCTCTCCTGGAGGCGCTCAGTCAGACCGAGTGCTGACATAAGGCAAGACTCTCCTCGGGGCGCGTCTTGCTTGGGCCTCTCTCATGGAGGCCCTCTGTCAGACCCAGTGTTGACATGTGTCAAGACGCTCCTCGGGGCGCGTCTTGCTTGGGCCTCTCTCCTGGAGGCGCTCAGTCAGACCGAGTGCTGACATGTGGCAAGAAGCTCCTCGGGGCGCGTCTTGCTTGGGCTTCTCTCCTGGAGGCCCTCAGTCAGACCCATTGTTGACATGTGGCAAGACGCTCCTCGGGGCGCGTCTTGCTTGGGCCTCTCTCCAGAAGGCCCTCAATCAGACCCAGTGTTGACACGTGGCAAGACGCTCCTCGGGGCGCTTCTTGCTTGGAACTCTCTCCTGGAGGCGCTCAGTCAGACCCAGTGGTGACATGTGGCAAGACGCTCCTTGGGGCGCGTATTGCTTGGGCCTCTCTCCTGGATGCCCTCTGTCAGACCCAGTGTTGACATGTGGCAAGACTCTCCTCGGGGCGTGTCTTGCTTGGGCCTCTCTCCTGGAGGCGCTCAGTCAGACCCAGTGTTGACATCTGGCAAGACGCTCCTCGGGGCGCTTCTTGCTTGGGCTTCTCTCCTGGAGGCCCTCAGTCAGACCCATTGTTGACATGTGGCAAGACGCTCCTCGGGGCACGTCTTGCTTGGGCCTCTCTCCTGGAGGCGCTCAGTCAGACCGAGTAGTGACATGTGACAAGACGCTCCTCGGGGCCCGTCTTGCTTGGGCCTCTCTCCTGGAGGCGCTCAGTCGGACCCAGTGTTGACATGTGGCAAGACGCTCCTCGGGGCGTGTCTTGCTTGGGCCTCTCTCCTGGAGGTTCTCAGTCAGACCCAGTGTTGACATGTGGCAAGATGCTCCTCGGGGCGCGTCTTGCTGGGGCTTCTCTCATGGAGGCTCTCAGTCAGACCCAGTGTTGACATGTGGCAAGACGCTCCTCGGGGCACATCTTGCTTGGGCCTCTCTCCTGGAGGCGCTCAGTCAGACCCAGAGGAGACATGTGTCAAGATGCTCCTCGGGGCGCGTCTTGCTTGGGCCTCTCTCCTGTAGGCGCTCAGTCAGACCAAATGCTGACATGTGGCAAGACGCTCCTCCGGGCGCGTCTCATTTGGGCCTCTCTCCTGGAGGCGCTCAGTCAGACCCAGTGTTGACATGTGGCAAGACACTCCTCGGGGCGCGTCTTGCTTGGGCATCTCTCCTGGAGACCCTCTGTCAGACCCAGTGTTGACATGTGTCAAGACGCTCCTCGGGGCGCGTCTTGCTTTGGCCTCTCTCCTGGAGGCGCTCAGTCAGACCCAGTGGTGACATGTGGCAAGACGCTCCTCGGGGCGCGTATTGCTTGGGCCTCTCTCCTGGATGCCCTCTGTCAGACCCAGTGTTGACATGTGGCAAGACTCTCCTCGGGGCGCGTCTTGCTTGGGCTTCTCTCATGGAGGCCCTCAGTCAGACCCAGTGTTGACATGTGGCAAGACGCTCCTCGGGGCGCATCTTGCTTGGGCTTCTCTCCTGGAGGCCCTCAGTCAGACCCATTGTTGACATGTGGCAAGACGCTCCTCGGGGCGCGTCTTATTTGGGCCTCTCTCCTGGAGGCGCTCAGTCAGACCCAGAGGAGACATGTGTCAAGATGCTCCTCGGGGCGTGTCTTGCTTGGGCCTCTCTCCTGGAGGCGCTCAGTCAGACCCAGTGCTGACATGTGGCAAGACGCTCCTCCGAGCGCGTCTTGCTTGGGCCTCTCTCCTGGAGGCGCTCAGTCAGACCCAGTGTTCACATGTGGCAAGACTCTCCTCGGGGTGCGTCTTGCTTGGGCCTCTCTCCTGGAGGCGCTCAGTCAGACCGAGTGCTGACATGTGGCAAGACGCTCCTCGGGGCGCGTCTTGCTTGGGCTTCTCTCCTGGAGGCCCTCAGTCAGACCCATTGTTGACATGTGGCAAGACGCTCCTCGGGGCGCGTCTTATTTGGGCCTCTCTCCTAGAGGCCCTCAGTCAGACCCAGTGTTGACATGTGGCAAGACGCTCCTCGGGGCGCGTCTTGCTTGGGCTTCTCTCCTGGAGGCCCTCAGTCAGACCCATTTTTGACATGTGGCAAGACGCTCCTCGGGGCACGTCTTGCTTGGGCCTCTCTCCTGGAGGCGCTCAGTCAGACCGAGTAGTGACATGTGGCAAGACGCTCCTCGGGGCGCGTCTTGCTTGGACCTCTCTCCTGGAGGCGCTCAGTTAGACCGAGTAGTGACATGTGGCAAGACGCTCCTCGGGGCGCGTCTTGCTTGGGCTTCTCTCCTGGAGGCCCTCAGTCAGACCCATTGTTGACATGTGGCAAGACGCTCCTCGGGGCGCGTCTTGCTTGGGCCTCTCTCCAGAAGGCCCTCAATCAGACCCAGTGTTGACACGTGGCAAGACGCTCCTCGGGGCGCTTCTTGCTTGGAACTCTCTCCTGGAGGCGCTCAGTCAGACCCAGTGGTGACATGTGGCAAGACGCTCCTTGGGGCGCGTATTGCTTGGGCCTCTCTCCTGGATGCCCTCTGTCAGACCCAGTGTTGACATGTGGCAAGACTCTCCTCAGGGCGTGTCTTGCTTGGGCCTCTCTCCTGGAGGCGCTCAGTCAGACCCAGTGTTGACATGTGGCAAGACGCTCCTCGGGGCGCTTCTTGCTTGGGCTTCTCTCCTGGAGGCCCTCAGTCAGACCCATTGTTGACATGTGGCAAGACGCTCCTCGGGGCACGTCTTGCTTGGGCCTCTCTCCTGGAGGCGCTCAGTCAGACCGAGTAGTGACATGTGGCAAGACGCTCCTCGGGGCGCGTCTTGCTTGGACCTCTCTCCTGGAGGCGCTCAGTCAGACCGAGTAGTGACATGTGGCAAGACGCTCCTCGGGGCACGTCTTGCTGGGGCCTCTCTCCTGGAGGCGCTCAGTCAGACCCAGTGCTGACATGTGGCAAGACGCTCCTCGGGGCACGTCTTGCTTGGGCCTCTCTCCTGGAGGCGCTCAGTCAGACCGAGTAGTGACATGTGGCAAGACGCTCCTCGGGGCGCGTCTTGCTTGGACCTCTCTCCTGGAGGCGCTCAGTTAGACCGAGTAGTGACATGTGGCAAGACGCTCCTCGGGGCGCGTCTTGCTTGGGCCTCTCTCCTGGAGGCGCTCAGTCAGACCGAGTGCTGACATAAGGCAAGACTCTCCTCGGGGCGCGTCTTGCTTGGGCCTCTCTCATGGAGGCCCTCTGTCAGACCCAGTGTTGACATGTGTCAAGACGCTCCTCGGGGCGCGTCTTGCTTGGGCCTCTCTCCAGAAGGCCCTCAATCAGACCCAGTGGTGACACGTGGCAAGACGCTCCTCGGGGCGCTTCTTGCTTGGGCCTCTCTCCTGGAGGCGCTCAGTCAGACCCAGAGGTGACATGTGGCAAGACGCTCCTCGGGGCGCATCTTGCTTGGGCCTCTCTCCTGGAGGCCCTCTTTCAGACCCATTGTTGACATGTGGCAAGACGCTCCTCCGGGCGCATCTTGCTTGGGCCTCTCTCCTGGAGGCCCTCAGTCAGACCCATTGTTTACATGTGGCAAGACGCTCCTCGGGGCGCGTCTTGCTTGGGCCTCTCTCCTGGAGACGCTCATCTCAGACAGAGTGCTGACATAAGGTAAGACGCTCCTCGGGGCGCGTCTTGCTGGGGCCTCTCTCCTGGAGGCGCTCAGTCAGACCCAGTGCTGACATGTGGCAAGACGCTCCTCGGGGCGCATCTTGCTTGGGCCTCTCTCCTGGAGGCGCTCAGTCAGACTGAGTAGTGACATGTGGCCTGACGCTCCTCGGGACGCGTCTCACTTGGGCCTCTCTCCAGAAGGCCCTCAATCAGACCCAGTGTTGACACGTGGCAAGACGCTCCTCGGGGCGCTTCTTGCTTGGAACTCTCTCCTGGAGGCGCTCAGTCAGACCCAGTGGTGACATGTGGCAAGACGCTCCTTGGGGCGCGTATTGCTTGGGCCTCTCTCCTGGATGCCCTCTGTCAGACCCAGTGTTGACATGTGGCAAGACTCTCCTCGGGGCGTGTCTTGCTTGGGCCTCTCTCCTGGAGGCGCTCAGTCAGACCCAGTGTTGACATGTGGCAAGACGCTCCTCGGGGCGCTTCTTGCTTGGGCTTCTCTCCTGGAGGCCCTCAGTCAGACCCATTGTTGACATGTGGCAAGACGCTCCTCGGGGCACGTCTTGCTTGGGCCTCTCTCCTGGAGGCGCTCAGTCAGACCGAGTAGTGACATGTGACAAGACGCTCCTCGGGGCCCGTCTTGCTTGGGCCTCTCTCCTGGAGGTTCTCAGTCAGACCCAGTGTTGACATGTGGCAAGATGCTCCTCGGGGCGCGTCTTGCTGGGGCTTCTCTCATGGAGGCTCTCAGTCAGACCCAGTGTTGACATGTGTCAAGACGCTCCTCGGGGCGCGTCTTGCTTTGGCCTCTCTCCTGGAGGCGCTCAGTCAGACCCAGTGGTGACATGTGGCAAGACGCTCCTCGGGGCGCGTATTGCTTGGGCCTCTCTCCTGGATGCCCTCTGTCAGACCCAGTGTTGACATGTGGCAAGACTCTCCTCGGGGCGCGTCTTGCTTGGGCTTCTCTCATGGAGGCCCTCAGTCAGACCCAGTGTTGACATGTGGCAAGACGCTCCTCGGGGCACGTCTTGGTTGGGCCTCTCTCCTGGAGGCGCTCAGTCAGACCCAGAGGAGACATGTGTCAAGATGCTCCTCGGGGCGTGTCTTGCTTGGGCCTCTCTCCTGGAGGCGCTCAGTCAGACCCAGTGCTGACATGTGGCAAGACGCTCCTCCGAGCGCGTCTTGCTTGGGCCTCTCTCCTGGAGGCGCTCAGTCAGACCCAGTGTTCACATGTGGCAAGACTCTCCGCGGGGCGCGTCTTGCTTGGGCCTCTCTCCTGGAGGCGCTCAGTCAGACCGAGTGCTGACATGTGGCAAGACGCTCCTCGGGGCGCGTCTTGCTTGGGCTTCTCTCCTGGAGGCCCTCAGTCAGACCCATTGTTGACATGTGGCAAGACGCTCCTCGGGGCGCGTCTTATTTGGGCCTCTCTCCTAGAGGCCCTCAGTCAGACCCAGTGTTGACATGTGGCAAGATGCTCCTCGGGGCGCGTCTTGCTTGGGCTTCTCTCCTGGAGGCCCTCAGTCAGACCCATTGTTGACATGTGGCAAGACGCTCCTCGGGGCACGTCTTGCTTGGGCCTCTCTCCTGGAGGCGCTCAGTCAGACCGAGTAGTGACATGTGGCAAGACGCTCCTCGGGGCGCGTCTTGCTTGGACCTCTCTCCTGGAGGCGCTCAGTTAGACCGAGTAGTGACATGTGGCAAGACGCTCCTCGGGGCGCGTCTTGCTTGGGCCTCTCTCCTGGAGGCGCTCAGTCAGACCGAGTGCTGACATAACGCAAGACTCTCCTCGGGGCGCGTCTTGCTTGGGCCTCTCTCATGGAGGCCCTCTGTCAGACCCAGTGTTGACATGTGTCAAGACGCTCCTCGGGGCGCGTCTTGCTTGGGCCTCTCTCCTGGAGGCGCTCAGTCAGACCGAGTGCTGACATGTGGCAAGAAGCTCCTCGGGGCGCGTCTTGCTTGGGCTTCTCTCCTGGAGGCCCTCAGTCAGACCCATTGTTGACATGTGGCAAGACGCTCCTCGGGGCGCGTCTTGCTTGGGCCTCTCTCCAGAAGGCCCTCAATCAGACCCAGTGTTGACACGTGGCAAGACGCTCCTCGGGGCGCTTCTTGCTTGGAACTCTCTCCTGGAGGCGCTCAGTCAGACCCAGTGGTGACATGTGGCAAGACGCTCCTTGGGGCGCGTATTGCTTGGGCCTCTCTCCTGGATGCCCTCTGTCAGACCCAGTGTTGACATGTGTCAAGACACTCCTTGGGGCGTGTCTTGCTTGGGCCTCTCTCCTGGAGGCGCTCAGTCAGACCCAGTGTTGACATGTGGCAAGACGCTCCTCGGGGCGCTTCTTGCTTGGGCTTATCTCCTGGAGGCCCTCAGTCAGACCAATTGTTGACATGTGGCAAGACGCTCCTCGGGGCCAACTTGCTTGGGCCTCTCTCCTGGAGGCGCTCAGTCAGACCGAGTAGTGACATGTGACAAGACGCTCCTCGGGGCGCGTCTTGCTTGGGCCTCTCTCCTGGAGGCGCTCAGTCAGACCCAGTGTTGACATGTGGCAAGACGCTCCTCGGGGCGCATCTTGCTTGGGCCTATCTCCTGGAGGTTCTCAGTCAGACCCAGTGTTGACATGTGGCAAGATGCTCCTCGGGGCGCTTCTTGCTGGGGCTTTTCTCATGGAGGCACTCAGTCAGACCCAGTGTTGACATGTGGCAAGACGCTCCTGGGGGCACGTCTTACTTGGAACTCTCTCCTGGAGGCGCTCAGTCAGACCGAGTGCTGACATAAGGCAAGACTCTCCTCGGGGCGCGTCTTGCTTGGGCCTCTCTCATGGAGGCCCTCTGTCAGACCCAGTGTTGACATGTGTCAAGACGCTCCTCGGGGCGCGTCTTGCTTGGGCCTCTCTCCAGAAGGCCCTCAATCAGACCCAGTGGTGACACGTGGCAAGACGCTCCTCGGGGCGCTTCTTGCTTGGGCCTCTCTCCTGGAGGCGCTCAGTCAGACCCAGAGGTGACATGTGGCAAGACGCTCCTCGGGGCGCATCTTGCTTGGGCCTCTCTCCTGGAGGCCCTCTTTCAGACCCATTGTTGACATGTGGCAAGACGCTCCTCCGGGCGCATCTTGCTTGGGCCTCTCTCCTGGAGGCCCTCAGTCAGACCCATTGTTTACATGTGGCAAGACGCTCCTCGGGGCGCGTCTTGCTTGGGCCTCTCTCCTGGAGACGCTCATCTCAGACAGAGTGCTGACATAAGGTAAGACGCTCCTCGGGGCGCGTCTTGCTGGGGCCTCTCTCCTGGAGGCGCTCAGTCAGACCCAGTGCTGACATGTGGCAAGACGCTCCTCGGGGCGCATCTTGCTTGGGCCTCTCTCCTGGAGGCGCTCAGTCAGACTGAGTAGTGACATGTGGCCTGACGCTCCTCGGGACGCGTCTCACTTGGGCCTCTCTCCAGAAGGCCCTCAATCAGACCCAGTGTTGACACGTGGCAAGACGCTCCTCGGGGCGCTTCTTGCTTGGAACTCTCTCCTGGAGGCGCTCAGTCAGACCCAGTGGTGACATGTGGCAAGACGCTCCTTGGGGCGCGTATTGCTTGGGCCTCTCTCCTGGATGCCCTCTGTCAGACCCAGTGTTGACATGTGGCAAGACTCTCCTCGGGGCGTGTCTTGCTTGGGCCTCTCTCCTGGAGGCGCTCAGTCAGACCCAGTGTTGACATGTGGCAAGACGCTCCTCGGGGCGCTTCTTGCTTGGGCTTCTCTCCTGGAGGCCCTCAGTCAGACCCATTGTTGACATGTGGCAAGACGCTCCTCGGGGCACGTCTTGCTTGGGCCTCTCTCCTGGAGGCGCTCAGTCAGACCGAGTAGTGACATGTGACAAGACGCTCCTCGGGGCCCGTCTTGCTTGGGCCTCTCTCCTGGAGGCGCTCAGTCGGACCCAGTGTTGACATGTGGCAAGACGCTCCTCGGGGCGTGTCTTGCTTGGGCCTCTCTCCTGGAGGTTCTCAGTCAGACCCAGTGTTGACATGTGGCAAGATGCTCCTCGGGGCGCGTCTTGCTGGGGCTTCTCTCATGGAGGCTCTCAGTCAGACCCAGTGTTGACATGTGTCAAGACGCTCCTCGGGGCGCGTCTTGCTTTGGCCTCTCTCCTGGAGGCGCTCAGTCAGACCCAGTGGTGACATGTGGCAAGACGCTCCTCGGGGCGCGTATTGCTTGGGCCTCTCTCCTGGATGCCCTCTGTCAGACCCAGTGTTGACATGTGGCAAGACTCTCCTCGGGGCGCGTCTTGCTTGGGCTTCTCTCATGGAGGCCCTCAGTCAGACCCAGTGTTGACATGTGGCAAGACGCTCCTCGGGGCACGTCTTGGTTGGGCCTCTCTCCTGGAGGCGCTCAGTCAGACCCAGAGGAGACATGTGTCAAGATGCTCCTCGGGGCGTGTCTTGCTTGGGCCTCTCTCCTGGAGGCGCTCAGTCAGACCCAGTGCTGACATGTGGCAAGACGCTCCTCCGAGCGCGTCTTGCTTGGGCCTCTCTCCTGGAGGCGCTCAGTCAGACCCAGTGTTCACATGTGGCAAGACTCTCCGCGGGGCGCGTCTTGCTTGGGCCTCTCTCCTGGAGGCGCTCAGTCAGACCGAGTGCTGACATGTGGCAAGACGCTCCTCGGGGCGCGTCTTGCTTGGGCTTCTCTCCTGGAGGCCCTCAGTCAGACCCATTGTTGACATGTGGCAAGACGCTCCTCGGGGCGCGTCTTATTTGGGCCTCTCTCCTAGAGGCCCTCAGTCAGACCCAGTGTTGACATGTGGCAAGATGCTCCTCGGGGCGCGTCTTGCTTGGGCTTCTCTCCTGGAGGCCCTCAGTCAGACCCATTGTTGACATGTGGCAAGACGCTCCTCGGGGCACGTCTTGCTTGGGCCTCTCTCCTGGAGGCGCTCAGTCAGACCGAGTAGTGACATGTGGCAAGACGCTCCTCGGGGCGCGTCTTGCTTGGACCTCTCTCCTGGAGGCGCTCAGTTAGACCGAGTAGTGACATGTGGCAAGACGCTCCTCGGGGCGCGTCTTGCTTGGGCCTCTCTCCTGGAGGCGCTCAGTCAGACCGAGTGCTGACATAACGCAAGACTCTCCTCGGGGCGCGTCTTGCTTGGGCCTCTCTCATGGAGGCCCTCTGTCAGACCCAGTGTTGACATGTGTCAAGACGCTCCTCGGGGCGCGTCTTGCTTGGGCCTCTCTCCTGGAGGCGCTCAGTCAGACCGAGTGCTGACATGTGGCAAGAAGCTCCTCGGGGCGCGTCTTGCTTGGGCTTCTCTCCTGGAGGCCCTCAGTCAGACCCATTGTTGACATGTGGCAAGACGCTCCTCGGGGCGCGTCTTGCTTGGGCCTCTCTCCAGAAGGCCCTCAATCAGACCCAGTGTTGACACGTGGCAAGACGCTCCTCGGGGCGCTTCTTGCTTGGAACTCTCTCCTGGAGGCGCTCAGTCAGACCCAGTGGTGACATGTGGCAAGACGCTCCTTGGGGCGCGTATTGCTTGGGCCTCTCTCCTGGATGCCCTCTGTCAGACCCAGTGTTGACATGTGTCAAGAAACTCCTTGGGGCGTGTCTTGCTTGGGCCTCTCTCCTGGAGGCGCTCAGTCAGACCCAGTGTTGACATGTGGCAAGACGCTCCTCGGGGCGCTTCTTGCTTGGGCTTATCTCCTGGAGGCCCTCAGTCAGACCAATTGTTGACATGTGGCAAGACGCTCCTCGGGGCCAACTTGCTTGGGCCTCTCTCCTGGAGGCGCTCAGTCAGACCGAGTAGTGACATGTGACAAGACGCTCCTCGGGGCGCGTCTTGCTTGGGCCTCTCTCCTGGAGGCGCTCAGTCAGACCCAGTGTTGACATGTGGCAAGACGCTCCTCGGGGCGCATCTTGCTTGGGCCTATCTCCTGGAGGTTCTCAGTCAGACCCAGTGTTGACATGTGGCAAGATGCTCCTCGGGGCGCTTCTTGCTGGGGCTTTTCTCATGGAGGCACTCAGTCAGACCCAGTGTTGACATGTGGCAAGACGCTCCTCGGGGCACGTCTTGCTTGGGCCTCTCTCCTGGAGGCGCTCAGTCAGACCCAGAGGAGACATGTGTCAAGATGCTCCTCGGGGCGCGTCTTGCTTGGGCCTCTCTCCTGGAGGCGCTCAGTCAGACCGAGTGCTGACATGTGGCAAGACGCTCCTTCGGGCGCGTCTTGCTTGGGCCTCTCTCCTGGAGGCGCTCAGTCAGACCCAGTGTTCACATGTGGCAAGACGCTCCTCGGGGCGCGTCTTGCTTGGGCCTCTCTCCTGGAGGCGCTCAGTCAGACCCAGTGTTGACATGTGGCAAGACGCTCCTCGGGGCACGTCTTGCTTGGGCCTCTCTCCTGGAGGCGCTCAGTCAGACCGAGTGCTGACATGTGGCAAGACGATCCTCGGGGCGCGTCTTGCTTGGGCTTCTCTCCTGGAGGCCCTCAGTCAGACCCATTGTTGACAAGTGGCAAGACGCTCCTCGGGGCGCGTCTTGCTTGGGCCTCTCTCCAGAAGGCCCTCAATCAGACCCAGTGTTGACACGTGGCAAGCCGCTCCTCGGGGCGCTTTTGATTGGGCCTTTCTCCTGGAGGCGCTCAGTCAGACCCAGTGGTGACATGTGGCAAGACGCTCCTCGGGGCGCGTATTGCTTGGGCCTCTCTCCTGGATGCCCTCTGTCAGACCCAGTGTTGACATGTGGCAACACTCTCCTCGGGGCGCGTCTTGCTTGGGCTTCTCTCATGGAGGCCCTCAGTCAGACCCAGTGTTGACATGTGTCAAGACGCTCCTCGGGGCGTGTCTTGCTTGGGCCTCTCTCCTGGAGGTGCTCAGTCAGACCCAGTGTTGACATGTGGCAAGACGCTCCTCGGGGCGCTTCTTGCTTGGGCTTCTCTCCTGGAGGCCCTCAGTCAGACCCATTGTTGACATGTGGCAAGACGCTCCTCGGGGCACGTCTTGCTTGGGCCTCTCTCCTGGAGGCGCTCAGTCAGACCGAGTAGTGACATTTGACAAGACGCTCCTCGGGGCGCGTCTTGCTTGGGCCTCTCTCCTGGAGGCACCCAGTGAGACCGAGTGCTGACATGTGGCAAGACGCTCCTCGGGGCGCGTCTTGCTTGGGCCTCTCTCCTGGAGGCGCTCAGTCAGATCCAGTGTTCACATGTGGCAAGACGCTCCTCGGGGCGCGTCTTACTTGGGCCTCTCTCCTGGAGGCGCTCAGTCAGACCCAGTGTTGACATGTGGCAAGACGCTCCTCGGGGCACGTCTTGCTTGGGCCTCTCTCCTGGAGGCGCTCGGTCAGACCGAGTGCTGACATGTTGCAAGACGCTCCTCGGGGCGCGTCTTGCTTGGGCTTCTCTCCTGGAGGCCCTCAGTCAGACCCATTGTTGACATGTGGCAAGACGCTCCTCGGGGCGCGTCTCATTTGGGCCTCTCTCCTGGAGGCGCTCAGTCAGACCAAGTGGTGACATGTGGCAAGACACTCCTCGGGGCGCATCTTGCTTGGGCCTCTCTCCTGGAGGCCCTCTGTCAGACCCAGTGTTGACATGTGTCAAGACGCTCCTCGGGGCGCGTCTTGCTTGGGCTTCTCTCCTGGAGGCCCTCAGTCAGACCCATTGTTGACATGTGGCAGGACGCTCCTCGGGGCGCGTCTTGCTTGGGCCTCTCTCCTGGAGGCGCTCAGTCAGACCGAGTGCTGATATGTGGCAAGACGCTCCTCGAGCCGCGTGTTGCTTGGGCTTCTCTCCTGGAGGCCCTCAGTCAGACCCATTGTTGACATGTGGCAAGACGCTCCTCGGGGCGCGTCTTGCTTGGGCCTCTCTCCTGGAGGCGCTCAGTCAGACCGAGTGCTGACATGTGGCAAGACGCTCCTCGGGGCGCGTCTTGCTTGGGCCTCTCTCCTGGAGGCGCTCAGTCAGACCCAGTGTTCACATGTGGCAAGACGCTCCTCGGGGCGCGTCTTGCTTGGGCCTCTCTCCTGGAGGCGCTCAGTCAGACCCAGTGTTGACATGTGGCAAGACGCTCCTCGGGGCACGTCTTGCTTGGGCCTCTCTCCTGGAGGCGCTCGGTCAGACCGAGTGCTGACATGTTGCAAGACGCTCCTCGGGGCGCGTCTTGCTTGGGCTTCTCTCCTGGAGGCCCTCAGTCAGACCCATTGTTGACATGTGGCAAGACGCTCCTCGGGGCGCGTCTCATTTGGGCCTCTCTCCTGGAGGCGCTCAGTCAGACCGAGTGCTGACATGTGGCAAGACGCTCCTCGGGGCGCGTCTTGCTTGGGCTTCTCTCCTGGAGGCGCTCAGAAAGACCCGGTGTTGACATGTGACAAGACGCTCCTCGGGGCGTGTCTTGCTTGGGCCTCTCTCCTGGAGGCGCTCAGTCAGAACCAGAGGTGACATGTGGCAAGACGCTCCTCGGGGCGCGTCTTGCTTGGGCCTCTCTCCTGGAGGCCCTCAGTCAGACCCATTGTTGACATGTGGCAAGACGCTCCTCCGGGCGCATCTTGCTTGGGCCTCTCTCCTGCAGGCCCTCAGTCAGACCCATTGTTGACATGTGGCAAGACGCTCCTCGGGGCGCGTCTTGCTTGGGCCTCTCTCCTGGAGGCGCTCAGTCAGACAGAGTGCTGACATTAGGTAAGACGCTCCTCGGGGCGCGTCTTGCTGGGGCCTCTCTCCTGGAGGCGCTCAGTCAGACCCAGTGCTGACATGTGGCAAGACGCTCCTCGGGGCGCGTCTTGCTTTGGCCTCTCTCCTGGAGGCGCTCAGTCAGACTGAGTAGTGACATGTGGCCTGACGCTCCTCGGGGCGCGTCTTGCTTGGGCCTCTCTCCTGGAGGCGCTCAGTCAGACCCAGTGGTGACATGTGGCAAGACTCTCCTCGGGGCGCGTCTTGCTTGGGCCTCTCTCCTGGAGGCCCTCTGTCAGACCCAGTGTTGACATGTGTCAAGACGCTCCTCGGGGCTCGTCTTGCTTGGGCCTCTCTCCTGGAGGCGCTCAGTCAGACCCAGTGGTGACACGTGGCAAGACGCTCCTCGGGGCACGTCTTGCTTGGGCCTCTCTCCTGGAGGCGCTCAGTCAGACCGAGTGCTGACATGTGGCAAGACGATCCTCGGGGCGCGTCTTGCTTGGGCCTCTCTCCTGGAGGCGCTCAGTCAGACCCAGTGTTGGCATGTGGCAAGACACACCTCGGGGCGCGTCTTGGTTGGGCCTCTTTCCTGGAGGCGCTCATTCAGACCCAGTGGTGACATGTGGCAAGACGCTCCTCGGGGCGCATATTGCTTGGGCCTCTCTCCTGAATGCCCTCTGTCAGACCGAGTGTTGACATGTGGCAAGACTCTCCTCGGGGCGCGTCTTGCTTGGGCTTCTCTCATGGAGGCCCTCAGTCCGACCCAGTGTTGACATGTGTCAAGACACTCCTCGGGGCGTGTCTTGCTTGGGCCTCTCTCCTGGAGGCGCTCAGTCAGACCGAGTGCTGACATGTGGCAAGACGCTCCTCGGGGCGCGTCTTGCTTGGGCCTCTCTCCTGGAGGCCCTCAGTCAGACCCATTGTTGACATGTGGCAAGACGCTCCTCGGGGCGCGTCTTATTTGGGCCTCTCTCCTAGAGGCCCTCAGTCAGACCCAGTGTTGACATGTGGCAAGACGCTCCTCGGGGGGCGTCTTGCTTGGGCTTCTCTCCTGGAGGCCCTCAGTCAGACCCATTGTTGACATGTGGCAAGACGCTCCTCGGGGCACGTCTTGCTTGGGCCTCTCTCCTGGAGGCGCTCAGTCAGACCGAGTAGTGACATGTGGCAAGACGCTCCTCGGGGCGCGTCTTGCTTGGACCTCTCTCCTGGAGGCGCTCAGTTAGACCGAGTAGTGACATGTGGCAAGACGCTCCTCGGGGCGAGTCTTGCTTGGGCCTCTCTCCTGGAGGCGCTCAGTCAGACCGAGTGCTGACATAAGGCAAGACTCTCCTCGGGGCGCGTCTTGCTTGGGCCTCTCTCATGGAGGCCCTCTGTCAGACCCAGTGTTGACATGTGTCAAGACGCTCCTCGGGGCGCGTCTTGCTTGGGCCTCTCTCCTGGAGGCGCTCAGTCAGACCGAGTGCTGACATGTGGCAAGAAGCTCCTCGGGGCGCGTCTTGCTTGGGCTTCTCTCCTGGAGGCCCTCAGTCAGACCCATTGTTGACATGTGGCAAGACGCTCCTCGGGGCGCGTCTTGCTTCGGCCTCTCTCCAGAAGGCCCTCAATCAGACCCAGTGTTGACACGTGGCAAGACGCTCCTCGGGGCGCTTCTTGCTTGGAACTCTCTCCTGGAGGCGCTCAGTCAGACCCAGTGGTGACATGTGGCAAGACGCTCCTTGGGGCGCGTATTGCTTGGGCCTCTCTCCTGGATGCCCTCTGTCAGACCCAGTGTTGACATGTGGCAAGACTCTCCTCGGGGCGTGTCTTGCTTGGGCCTCTCTCCTGGAGGCGCTCAGTCAGACCCAGTGTTGACATCTGGCAAGACGCTCCTCGGGGCGCTTCTTGCTTGGGCTTCTCTCCTGGAGTCCCTCAGTCAGACCCATTGTTGACATGTGGCAAGACGCTCCTCGGGGCACGTCTTGCTTGGGCCTCTCTCCTGGAGGCGCTCAGTCAGACCGAGTAGTGACATGTGACAAGACGCTCCTCGGGGCCCGTCTTGCTTGGGCCTCTCTCCTGGAGGCGCTCAGTCGGACCCAGTGTTGACATGTGGCAAGACGCTCCTCGGGGCGTGTCTTGCTGGGGCCTCTCTCCTGGAGGCTCTCAGTCAGACCCAGTGTTGACATGTGGCAAGACGCTCCTCGGGGCACGTCTTGCTTGGGCCTCTCTCCTGGAGGCGCTCAGTCAGACCCAGAGGAGACATGTGTCAAGATGCTCCTCGGGGCGCGTCTTGCTTGGGCCTCTCTCCTGTAGGCGCTCAGTCAGACCAAGTGCTGACATGTGGCAAGACGCTCCTCCGGGCGCGTCTCATTTGGGCCTCTCTCCTGGAGGCGCTCAGTCAGACCCAGTGTTGACATGTGGCAAGACACTCCTCGGGGCGCGTCTTGCTTGGGCATCTCTCCTGGAGACCCTCTGTCAGACCCAGTGTTGACATGTGTCAAGACGCTCCTCGGGGCGCGTCTTGCTTTGGCCTCTCTCATGGAGGCGCTCAGTCAGACCCAGTGGTGACATGTGGCAAGACGCTCCTCGGGGCGCGTATTGCTTGGGCCTCTCTCCTGGATGCCCTCTGTCAGACCCAGTGTTGACATGTGGCAAGACTCTCCTCGGGGCGCGTCTTGCTTGGGCTTCTCTCATGGAGGCCCTCAGTCAGACCCAGTGTTGACATGTGGCAAGACGCTCCTCGGGGCGCATCTTGCTTGGGCTTCTCTCCTGGAGGCCCTCAGTCAGACCCATTGTTGACATGTGGCAAGACGCTCCTCGGGGCGCGTCTTATTTGGGCCTCTCTCCTGGAGGCGCTCAGTCAGACCCAGAGGAGACATGTGTCAAGATGCTCCTCGGGGCGTGTCTTGCTTGGGCCTCTCTCCTGGATGCCCTCTGTCAGACCCAGTGCTGACATGTGGCAAGACTCTCCTCGGGGCGCGTCTTGCTTGGGCTTCTCTCATGGAGGCCCTCAGTCAGACCCAGTGTTGACATGTGGCAAGACGCTCCTCGGGGCGCATCTTGCTTGGGCTTCTCTCCTGGAGGCCCTCAGTCAGACCCATTGTTGACATGTGGCAAGACGCTCCTCGGGGCGCGTCTTATTTGGGCCTCTCTCCTGGAGGCGCTCAGTCAGACCCAGAGGAGACATGTGTCAAGATGCTCCTCGGGGCGTGTCTTGCTTGGGCCTCTCTCCTGGAGGCGCTCAGTCAGACCCAGTGCTGACATGTGGCAAGACGCTCCTCCGAGCGCGTCTTGCTTGGGCCTCTCTCCTGGAGGCGCTCAGTCAGACCCATTGTTGACATGTGGCAAGACGCTCCTCGGGGCGCGTCTTATTTGGGCCTCTCTCCTAGAGGCCCTCAGTCAGACCCAGTGTTGACATGTGGCAAGACGCTCCTCGGGGCGCGTCTTGCTTGGGCTTCTCTCCTGGAGGCCCTCAGTCAGACCCATTGTTGACATGTGGCAAGACGCTCCTCGGGGCACGTCTTGCTTGGGCCTCTCTCCTGGAGGCGCTCAGTCAGACCGAGTAGTGACATGTGGCAAGACGCTCCTCGGGGCGCGTCTTGCTTGGACCTCTCTCCTGGAGGCGCTCAGTTAGACCGAGTAGTGACATGTGGCAAGACGCTCCTCGGGGCGCGTCTTGCTTGGGCTTCTCTCCTGGAGGCCCTCAGTCAGACCCATTGTTGACATGTGGCAAGACGCTCCTCGGGGCGCGTCTTGCTTGGGCCTCTCTCCAGAAGGCCCTCAATCAGACCCAGTGTTGACACGTGGCAAGACGCTCCTCGGGGCGCTTCTTGCTTGGAACTCTCTCCTGGAGGCGCTCAGTCAGACCCAGTGGTGACATGTGGCAAGACGCTCCTTGGGGCGCGTATTGCTTGGGCCTCTCTCCTGGATGCCCTCTGTCAGACCCAGTGTTGACATGTGGCAAGACTCTCCTCGGGGCGTGTCTTGCTTGGGCCTCTCTCCTGGAGGCGCTCAGTCAGACCCAGTGTTGACATGTGGCAAGACGCTCCTCGGGGCGCTTCTTGCTTGGGCTTCTCTCCTGGAGGCCCTCAGTCAGACCCATTGTTGACATGTGGCAAGACGCTCCTCGGGGCACGTCTTGCTTGGGCCTCTCTCCTGGAGGCGCTCAGTCAGACCGAGTAGTGACATGTGGCAAGACGCTCCTCGGGGCGCGTCTTGCTTGGAACTCTCTCCTGGAGGCGCTCAGTTAGACCGAGTAGTGACATGTGGCAAGACGCTCCTCGGGGCGCGTCTTGCTTGGGCCTCTCTCCTGGAGGCGCTCAGTCAGACCGAGTGCTGACATAAGGCAAGACTCTCCTCGGGGCGCGTCTTGCTTGGGCCTCTCTCATGGAGGCCCTCTGTCAGACCCAGTGTTGACATGTGTCAAGACGCTCCTCGGGGCGCGTCTTGCTTGGGCCTCTCTCCAGAAGGCCCTCAATCAGACCCAGTGTTGACACGTGGCAAGACGCTCCTCGGGGCGCTTCTTGCTTGGGCCTCTCTCCTGGAGGCGCTCAGTCAGACCCAGAGGTGACATGTGGCAAGACGCTCCTCGGGGCGCATCTTGCTTGGGCCTCTCTCCTGGAGGCCCTCTTTCAGACCCATTGTTGACATGTGGCAAGACGCTCCTCCGGGCGCATCTTGCTTGGGCCTCTCTCCTGGAGGCCCTCAGTCAGACCCATTGTTGACATGTGGCAAGACGCTCCTCGGGGCGCGTCTTGCTTGGGCCTCTCTCCTGGAGGCGCTCAGTCAGACAGAGTGCTGACATAAGGTAAGACGCTCCTCGGGGCGCGTCTTGCTGGGGCCTCTCTCCTGGAGGCGCTCAGTCAGACCCAGTGCTGACATGTGGCAAGACGCTCCTCGGGGCGCATCTTGCTTGGGCCTCTCTCCTGGAGGCGCTCAGTCAGACTGAGTAGTGACATGTGGCCTGACGCTCCTCGGGGCGCGTCTCACTTGGGCCTCTCTCCAGAAGGCCCTCAATCAGACCCAGTGTTGACACGTGGCAATACGCTCCTCGGGGCGCTTCTTGCTTGGAACTCTCTCCTGGAGGCGCTCAGTCAGACCCAGTGGTGACATGTGGCAAGACGCTCCTTGGGGCGCGTATTGCTTGGGCCTCTCTCCTGGATGCCCTCTGTCAGACCCAGTGTTGACATGTGGCAAGACTCTCCTCGGGGCGTGTCTTGCTTGGGCCTCTCTCCTGGAGGCGCTCAGTCAGACCCAGTGTTGACATGTGGCAAGACGCTCCTCGGGGCGCTTCTTGCTTGGGCTTCTCTCCTGGAGGCCCTCAGTCAGACCCATTGTTGACATGTGGCAAGACGCTCCTCGGGGCACGTCTTGCTTGGGCCTCTCTCCTGGAGGCGCTCAGTCAGACCGAGTAGTGACATGTGACAAGACGCTCCTCGGGGCCCGTCTTGCTTGGGCCTCTCTCCTGGAGGCGCTCAGTCGGACCCAGTGTTGACATGTGGCAAGACGCTCCTCGGGGCGTGTCTTGCTTGGGCCTCTCTCCTGGAGGTTCTCAGTCAGACCCAGTGTTGACATGTGGCAAGATGCTCCTCGGGGCGCGTCTTGCTGGGGCTTCTCTCATGGAGGCTCTCAGTCAGACCCAGTGTTGACATGTGGCAAGACGCTCCTCGGGGCACGTCTTTCTTGGGCCTCTCTCCTGGAGGCGCTCAGTCAGACCCAGAGGAGACATGTGTCAAGATGCTCCTCGGGGCGCGTCTTGCTTGGGCCTCTCTCCTGTAGGCGCTCAGTCAGACCAAGTGCTGACATGTGGCAAGAAGCTCCTCCGGGCGCGTCTCATTTGGGCCTCTCTCCTGGAGGAGCTCAGTCAGACCCAGTGTTGACATGTGGCAAGACACTCCTCGGGGCGCGTCTTGCTTGGGCATCTCTCCTGGAGGCCCTCTGTCAGACCCAGTGTTGACATGTGTCAAGACGCTCCTCGGGGCGCGTCTTGCTTTGGCCTCTCTCCTGGAGGCGCTCAGTCAGACCCAGTGGTGACATGTGGCAAGACGCTCCTCGGGGCGCGTATTGCTTGGGCCTCTCTCCTGGATGCCCTCTGTCAGACCCAGTGTTGACATGTGGCAAGACTCTCCTCGGGGCGCGTCTTGCTTGGGCTTCTCTCATGGAGGCCCTCAGTCAGACCCAGTGTTGACATGTGGCAAGACGCTCCTCGGGGCACGTCTTGGTTGGGCCTCTCTCCTGGAGGCGCTCAGTCAGACCCAGAGGAGACATGTGTCAAGATGCTCCTCGGGGCGTGTCTTGCTTGGGCCTCTCTCCTGGAGGCGCTCAGTCAGACCCAGTGCTGACATGTGGCAAGACGCTCCTCCGAGCGCGTCTTGCTTGGGCCTCTCTCCTGGAGGCGCTCAGTCAGACCCAGTGTTCACATGTGGCAAGACTCTCCTCGGGGCGCGTCTTGCTTGGGCCTCTCTCCTGGAGGCGCTCAGTCAGACCGAGTGCTGACATGTGGCAAGACGCTCCTCGGGGCGCGTCTTGCTTGGGCTTCTCTCCTGGAGGCCCTCAGTCAGACCCATTGTTGACATGTGGCAAGACGTTCCTCGGGGCGCGTCTTATTTGGGCCTCTCTCCTAGAGGCCCTCAGTCAGACCCAGTGTTGACATGTGGCAAGATGCTCCTCGGGGCGCGTCTTGCTTGGGCTTCTCTCCTGGAGGCCCTCAGTCAGACCCATTGTTGACATGTGGCAAGACGCTCCTCGGGGCACGTCTTGCTTGGGCCTCTCTCCTGGAGGCGCTCAGTCAGACCGAGTAGTGACATGTGGCAAGACGCTCCTCGGGGCGCGTCTTGCTTGGACCTCTCTCCTGGAGGCGCTCAGTTAGACCGAGTAGTGACATGTGGCAAGACGCTCCTCGGGGCGCGTCTTGCTTGGGCCTCTCTCCTGGAGGCGCTCAGTCAGACCGAGTGCTGACATAAGGCAAGACTCTCCTCGGGGCGCGTCTTGCTTGGGCCTCTCTCATGGAGGCCCTCTGTCAGACCCAGTGTTGACATGTGTCAAGACGCTCCTCGGGGCGCGTCTTGCTTGGGCCTCTCTCCTGGAGGCGCTCAGTCAGACCGAGTGCTGACATGTGGCAAGAAGCTCCTCGGGGCGCGTCTTGCTTGGGCTTCTCTCCTGGAGGCCCTCAGTCAGACCCATTGTTGACATGTGGCAAGACGCTCCTCGGGGCGCGTCTTGCTTGGGCCTCTCTCCAGAAGGCCCTCAATCAGACCCAGTGTTGACACGTGGCAAGACGCTCCTCGGGGCGCTTCTTGCTTGGAACTCTCTCCTGGAGGCGCTCAGTCAGACCCAGTGGTGACATGTGGCAAGACGCTCCTTGGGGCGCGTATTGCTTGGGCCTCTCTCCTGGATGCCATCTGTCAGACCCAGTGTTGACATGTGGCAAGACTCTCCTCGGGGCGTGTCTTGCTTGGGCCTCTCTCCTGGAGGCGCTCAGTCAGACCCTGTGTTGACATGTGGCAAGACGCTCCTCAGGGCGCTTCTTGCTTGGGCTTCTCTCCTGGAGACCCTCAGTCAGACCCATTGTTGACATGTGGCAAGACGCTCCTCGGGGCACGTCTTGCTTGGGCCTCTCTCCTGGAGGCGCTCAGTCAGACCGAGTAGTGACATGTGGCAAGACGCTCCTCGGGGCGCGTCTTATTTGGGCCTCTCTCCTAGAGGCCCTCAGTCAGACCCAGTGTTGACATGTTGCAAGACGCTCCTCGGGGCGCGTCTTGCTTGGGCTTCTCTCCTGGAGGCCCTCAGTCAGACCCATTGTTGACATGTGGCAAGACGCTCCTCGGGGCACGTCTTGCTTGGGCCTCTCTCCTGGAGGCGCTCAGTCAGACCGAGTAGTGACATGTGGCAAGACGCTCCTCGGGGCGCGTCTTGCTTGGACCTCTCTCCTGGAGGCGCTCAGTTAGACCGAGTAGTGACATGTGGCAAGACGCTCCTCGGGGCGCGTCTTGCTTGGGCCTCTCTCCTGGAGGCGCTCAGTCAGACCGAGTGCTGACATAAGGCAAGACTCTCCTCGGGGCGCGTCTTGCTTGGGCCTCTCTCATGGAGGCCCTCTGTCAGACCCAGTGTTGACATGTGTCAAGACGCTCCTCGGGGCGCGTCTTGCTTGGGCCTCTCTCCTGGAGGCGCTCAGTCAGACCGAGTGCTGACATGTGGCAAGAATTTCCTCGAGGCGCGTCTTGCTTGGGCTTCTCTCCTGGAGGCCCTCAGTCAGACCCATTGTTGACATGTGGCAAGACGCTCCTCGGGGCGCGTCTTGCTTGGGCCTCTCTCCAGAAGGCCCTCAATCAGACCCAGTGTTGACACGTGGCAAGACGCTCCTCGGGGCGCTTCTTGCTTGGGCCTCTCTCCTGGAGGCGCTCAGTCAGACCCAGAGGTGACATGTGGCAAGACGCTCCTCGCGGCGCATCTTGCTTGGGCCTCTCTCCTGGAGGCCCTCTTTCAGACCCATTGTTGACATGTGGCAAGACGCTCCTCCGGGCGCATCTTGCTTGGGCCTCTCTCCTGGAGGCCCTCAGTCAGACCCATTGTTGACATGTGGCAAGACGCTCCTCGGGGCGCGTCTTGCTTGGGCCTCTCTCCTGGAGGCGCTCAGTCAGACAGAGTGCTGACATAAGGTAAGACGCTCCTCGGGGCGCGTCTTGCTGGGGCCTCTCTCCTGGAGGCGCTCAGTCAGACCCAGTGCTGACATGTGGCAAGACGCTCCTCGGGGCGCGTCTTGCTTGGGCTTCTCTCCTGGAGGCCCTCAGTCAGACCCATTGTTGACATGTGGCAAGACGCTCCTCGGGGCGCGTCTTGCTTGGGCCTCTCTCCAGAAGGCCCTCAATCAGACCCAGTGTTGACACGTGGCAAGACGCTCCTCGGGGCGCTTCTTGCTTGGAACTCTCTCCTGGAGGCGCTCAGTCAGACCCAGTGGTGACATGTGGCAAGACGCTCCTTGGGGCGCGTATTGCTTGGGCCTCTCTCCTGGATGCCCTCTGTCAGACCCAGTGTTGACATGTGGCAAGACTCTCCTCGGGGCGTGTCTTGCTTGGGCCTCTCTCCTGGAGGCGCTCAGTCAGACCCAGTGTTGACATGTGGCAAGACGCTCCTCGGGGCGCTTCTTGCTTGGGCTTCTCTCCTGGAGGCCCTCAGTCAGACCCATTGTTGACATGTGGCAAGACGCTCCTCGGGGCACGTCTTGCTTGGGCCTCTCTCCTGGAGGCGCTCAGTCAGACCGAGTAGTGACATGTGGCAAGACGCTCCTCGGGGCGCGTCTTGCTTGGAACTCTCTCCTGGAGGCGCTCAGTTAGACCGAGTAGTGACATGTGGCAAGACGCTCCTCGGGGCGCGTCTTGCTTGGGCCTCTCTCCTGGAGGCGCTCAGTCAGACCGAGTGCTGACATAAGGCAAGACTCTCCTCGGGGCGCGTCTTGCTTGGGCCTCTCTCATGGAGGCCCTCTGTCAGACCCAGTGTTGACATGTGTCAAGACGCTCCTCGGGGCGCGTCTTGCTTGGGCCTCTCTCCAGAAGGCCCTCAATCAGACCCAGTGTTGACACGTGGCAAGACGCTCCTCGGGGCGCTTCTTGCTTGGGCCTCTCTCCTGGAGGCGCTCAGTCAGACCCAGAGGTGACATGTGGCAAGACGCTCCTCGGGGCGCATCTTGCTTGGGCCTCTCTCCTGGAGGCCCTCTTTCAGACCCATTGTTGACATGTGGCAAGACGCTCCTCCGGGCGCATCTTGCTTGGGCCTCTCTCCTGGAGGCCCTCAGTCAGACCCATTGTTGACATGTGGCAAGACGCTCCTCGGGGCGCGTCTTGCTTGGGCCTCTCTCCTGGAGGCGCTCAGTCAGACAGAGTGCTGACATAAGGTAAGACGCTCCTCGGGGCGCGTCTTGCTGGGGCCTCTCTCCTGGAGGCGCTCAGTCAGACCCAGTGCTGACATGTGGCAAGACGCTCCTCGGGGCGCATCTTGCTTGGGCCTCTCTCCTGGAGGCGCTCAGTCAGACTGAGTAGTGACATGTGGCCTGACGCTCCTCGGGGCGCGTCTCACTTGGGCCTCTCTCCAGAAGGCCCTCAATCAGACCCAGTGTTGACACGTGGCAATACGCTCCTCGGGGCGCTTCTTGCTTGGAACTCTCTCCTGGAGGCGCTCAGTCAGACCCAGTGGTGACATGTGGCAAGACGCTCCTTGGGGCGCGTATTGCTTGGGCCTCTCTCCTGGATGCCCTCTGTCAGACCCAGTGTTGACATGTGGCAAGACTCTCCTCGGGGCGTGTCTTGCTTGGGCCTCTCTCCTGGAGGCGCTCAGTCAGACCCAGTGTTGACATGTGGCAAGACGCTCCTCGGGGCGCTTCTTGCTTGGGCTTCTCTCCTGGAGGCCCTCAGTCAGACCCATTGTTGACATGTGGCAAGACGCTCCTCGGGGCACGTCTTGCTTGGGCCTCTCTCCTGGAGGCGCTCAGTCAGACCGAGTAGTGACATGTGACAAGACGCTCCTCGGGGCCCGTCTTGCTTGGGCCTCTCTCCTGGAGGCGCTCAGTCGGACCCAGTGTTGACATGTGGCAAGACGCTCCTCGGGGCGTGTCTTGCTTGGGCCTCTCTCCTGGAGGTTCTCAGTCAGACCCAGTGTTGACATGTGGCAAGATGCTCCTCGGGGCGCGTCTTGCTGGGGCTTCTCTCATGGAGGCTCTCAGTCAGACCCAGTGTTGACATGTGGCAAGACGCTCCTCGGGGCACGTCTTTCTTGGGCCTCTCTCCTGGAGGCGCTCAGTCAGACCCAGAGGAGACATGTGTCAAGATGCTCCTCGGGGCGCGTCTTGCTTGGGCCTCTCTCCTGTAGGCGCTCAGTCAGACCAAGTGCTGACATGTGGCAAGAAGCTCCTCCGGGCGCGTCTCATTTGGGCCTCTCTCCTGGAGGAGCTCAGTCAGACCCAGTGTTGACATGTGGCAAGACACTCCTCGGGGCGCGTCTTGCTTGGGCATCTCTCCTGGAGGCCCTCTGTCAGACCCAGTGTTGACATGTGTCAAGACGCTCCTCGGGGCGCGTCTTGCTTTGGCCTCTCTCCTGGAGGCGCTCAGTCAGACCCAGTGGTGACATGTGGCAAGACGCTCCTCGGGGCGCGTATTGCTTGGGCCTCTCTCCTGGATGCCCTCTGTCAGACCCAGTGTTGACATGTGGCAAGACTCTCCTCGGGGCGCGTCTTGCTTGGGCTTCTCTCATGGAGGCCCTCAGTCAGACCCAGTGTTGACATGTGGCAAGACGCTCCTCGGGGCACGTCTTGGTTGGGCCTCTCTCCTGGAGGCGCTCAGTAAGACCCAGAGGAGACATGTGTCAAGATGCTCCTCGGGGCGTGTCTTGCTTGGGCCTCTCTCCTGGAGGCGCTCAGTCAGACCCAGTGCTGACATGTGGCAAGACGCTCCTCCGAGCGCGTCTTGCTTGGGCCTCTCTCCTGGAGGCGCTCAGTCAGACCC
Organism: Nothobranchius furzeri; assembly: GCF_043380555.1. Lineage (NCBI taxonomy): Eukaryota > Metazoa > Chordata > Actinopteri > Cyprinodontiformes > Nothobranchiidae > Nothobranchius > Nothobranchius furzeri. The sequence goes on along the minus strand of NC_091751.1, from coordinate 7,663,986 downwards.
AGTGTTCACATGTGGCAAGACTCTCCTCGGGGCGCGTCTTGCTTGGGCCTCTCTCCTGGAGGCGCTCAGTCAGACCGAGTGCTGACATGTGGCAAGACGCTCCTCGGGGCGCGTCTTGCTTGGGCTTCTCTCCTGGAGGCCCTCAGTCAGACCCATTGTTGACATGTGGCAAGACGTTCCTCGGGGCGCGTCTTATTTGGGCCTCTCTCCTAGAGGCCCTCAGTCAGACCCAGTGTTGACATGTGGCAAGATGCTCCTCGGGGCGCGTCTTGCTTGGGCTTCTCTCCTGGAGGCCCTCAGTCAGACCCATTGTTGACATGTGGCAAGACGCTCCTCGGGGCACGTCTTGCTTGGGCCTCTCTCCTGGAGGCGCTCAGTCAGACCGAGTAGTGACATGTGGCAAGACGCTCCTCGGGGCGCGTCTTGCTTGGACCTCTCTCCTGGAGGCGCTCAGTTAGACCGAGTAGTGACATGTGGCAAGACGCTCCTCGGGGCGCGTCTTGCTTGGGCCTCTCTCCTGGAGGCGCTCAGTCAGACCGAGTGCTGACATAAGGCAAGACTCTCCTCGGGGCGCGTCTTGCTTGGGCCTCTCTCATGGAGGCCCTCTGTCAGACCCAGTGTTGACATGTGTCAAGACGCTCCTCGGGGCGCGTCTTGCTTGGGCCTCTCTCCTGGAGGCGCTCAGTCAGACCGAGTGCTGACATGTGGCAAGAAGCTCCTCGGGGCGCGTCTTGCTTGGGCTTCTCTCCTGGAGGCCCTCAGTCAGACCCATTGTTGACATGTGGCAAGACGCTCCTCGGGGCGCGTCTTGCTTGGGCCTCTCTCCAGAAGGCCCTCAATCAGACCCAGTGTTGACACGTGGCAAGACGCTCCTCGGGGCGCTTCTTGCTTGGAACTCTCTCCTGGAGGCGCTCAGTCAGACCCAGTGGTGACATGTGGCAAGACGCTCCTTGGGGCGCGTATTGCTTGGGCCTCTCTCCTGGATGCCCTCTGTCAGACCCAGTGTTGACATGTGGCAAGACTCTCCTCGGGGCGTGTCTTGCTTGGGCCTCTCTCCTGGAGGCGCTCAGTCAGACCCTGTGTTGACATGTGGCAAGACGCTCCTCAGGGCGCTTCTTGCTTGGGCTTCTCTCCTGGAGACCCTCAGTCAGACCCATTGTTGACATGTGGCAAGACGCTCCTCGGGGCACGTCTTGCTTGGGCCTCTCTCCTGGAGGCGCTCAGTCAGACCGAGTAGTGACATGTGGCAAGACGCTCCTCGGGGCGCGTCTTATTTGGGCCTCTCTCCTAGAGGCCCTCAGTCAGACCCAGTGTTGACATGTTGCAAGACGCTCCTCGGGGCGCGTCTTGCTTGGGCTTCTCTCCTGGAGGCCCTCAGTCAGACCCATTGTTGACATGTGGCAAGACGCTCCTCGGGGCACGTCTTGCTTGGGCCTCTCTCCTGGAGGCGCTCAGTCAGACCGAGTAGTGACATGTGGCAAGACGCTCCTCGGGGCGCGTCTTGCTTGGACCTCTCTCCTGGAGGCGCTCAGTTAGACCGAGTAGTGACATGTGGCAAGACGCTCCTCGGGGCGCGTCTTGCTTGGGCCTCTCTCCTGGAGGCGCTCAGTCAGACCGAGTGCTGACATAAGGCAAGACTCTCCTCGGGGCGCGTCTTGCTTGGGCCTCTCTCATGGAGGCCCTCTGTCAGACCCAGTGTTGACATGTGTCAAGACGCTCCTCGGGGCGCGTCTTGCTTGGGCCTCTCTCCTGGAGGCGCTCAGTCAGACCGAGTGCTGACATGTGGCAAGAATTTCCTCGAGGCGCGTCTTGCTTGGGCTTCTCTCCTGGAGGCCCTCAGTCAGACCCATTGTTGACATGTGGCAAGACGCTCCTCGGGGCGCGTCTTGCTTGGGCCTCTCTCCAGAAGGCCCTCAATCAGACCCAGTGTTGACACGTGGCAAGACGCTCCTCGGGGCGCTTCTTGCTTGGGCCTCTCTCCTGGAGGCGCTCAGTCAGACCCAGAGGTGACATGTGGCAAGACGCTCCTCGGGGCGCATCTTGCTTGGGCCTCTCTCCTGGAGGCCCTCTTTCAGACCCATTGTTGACATGTGGCAAGACGCTCCTCCGGGCGCATCTTGCTTGGGCCTCTCTCCTGGATGCCCTCAGTCAGACCCATTGTTGACATGTGGCAAGACGCTCCTCGGGGCGCGTCTTGCTTGGGCCTCTCTCCTGGAGGCGCTCAGTCAGACAGAGTGCTGACATAAGGTAAGACGCTCCTCGGGGCGCGTCTTGCTGGGGCCTCTCTCCTGGAGGCGCTCAGTCAGACCCAGTGCTGACATGTGGCAAGACGCTCCTCGGGGTGCGTCTTGCTTGGGCCTCTCTCCTGGAGGCGCTCAGTCAGACTGAGTAGTGACATGTGGCCTGACGCTCCTCGGGGCGCGTCTTGCTTGGGCCTCTCTCCTTGAGGCGCTCAGTCAGACCCAGTGGTGACATGTGGCATGACACTCCTCGGGGCGCGTCTTGCTTGGGCCTCTCTCTTGGAGGCGCTCAGTCAGACCCAGTGGTGACACGTGGAAAGACGCTCCTCGGGGCGCGTCTTGCTTGGGCCTCTCTCCTGGAGGCGCTCAGTCAGACCCAGTGTTGACACGTGGCAAGACGCTTCTCGGGGCGCGTCTTGCTTGGGCCTCTCTCCTGGAGGCGCTCAGTCAGACCCAGTGTTGGCATGTGGCAAGACACTCCTCGGGGCGCGTCTTGGTTGGGCCTCTTTCCTGGAGGCGCTCATTCAGACCCAGTGGTGACATGTGGCAAGACGCTCCTCGGGGCGCGTATTGCTTGGGCCTCTCTCCTGAATGCCCTCTGTCAGACCGAGTGTTGACATGTGGCAAGACTCTCCTCGGGGCGCGTCTTGCTTGGGCTTCTCTCATGGAGGCCCTCAGTCCGACCCAGTGTTGACATGTGTCAAGACACTCCTCGGGGCGCGTCTTGCTTGGGCCTCTCTCCTGGAGGCGCTCAGTCAGACCCAGTGTTGGCATGTGGCAAGACACTCCTCGGGACGCGTCTTGGTTGGGCCTCTTTCCTGGAGGCGCTCATTCAGACCCAGTAATGACATGTGGCAAGACGCTCCTCGGGGCGCGTATTGCTTGGGCCTCTCTCCTGAATGCCCTCTGTCAGACCGAGTGTTGACATGTGGCAAGACTCTCCTCGGGGCGCGTTTTGCTTGGGCTTCTCTCATGGAGGCCCTCAGTCCGACCCAGTGTTGACATGTGTCAAGACACTCCTCGGGGCGTGTCTTGCTTGGGCCTCTCTCCTGGAGGCGCTCAGCCAGACCCAGTGTTCACATGTGGCAAGACGCTCCTCGGGGCATGTCTTGCTTGGGCCTCTCTCCTGGAGGCGCTCAGTCAGACCCAGAGGAGACCTGTGTCAAGATGCTCCTCGGGGCGCGTCTTGCTTGGGCCTCTCTCCTGTAGGCGCTCAGTCAGACCAAGTGCTGACATGTGGCAATACGCTCCTCCGGGCGCGTCTCATTTGGGCCTCTCTCCTGGAGGCGCTCAGTCAGACCCAGTGTTGACATGTGGCAAGACACTCCTCAGGGCGCGTCTTGCTTGGGCATCTCTCCTGGAGGCCCTCTGTCAGACCCAGTGTTTACATGTGTCAAGACGCTCCTCGGGGCGCGTCTTGCTTTGGCCTCTCTCCTGGAGGCGCTCAGTCAGACCCAGTGGTGACATGTGGCAAGACGCTCCTCGGGGCGCATCTTGCTTGGGCCTCTCTCCTGGAGGCCCTCTTTCAGACCCATTGTTGACATGTGGCAAGACGCTCCTCCGGGCGCATCTTGCTTGGGCCTCTCTCCTGGAGGCCCTCAGTCAGACCCATTGTTGACATGTGGCAAGACGCTCCTCGGGGCACGTCTTGCTGGGGCCTCTCTCCTGGAGGCGCTCAGGCAGACCCAGTGCTGACATGTGGCAAGACGCTCCTCGGGGCGCGTCTTGCTTGGGCCTCTCTCCTGGAGGCGCTCAGTCAGACTGAGTAGTGACATGTGGCCTGACGCTCCTCGGGGCGCGTCTTGCTTGGGCCTCTCTCCTGGAGGCGCTCAGTCAGACCCAGTGGTGACATGTGGCATGACACTCCTCGGGGCGCGTCTTGCTTGGGCCTCTCTCCTGGAGGCCCTCTGTCAGACCCAGTGTTGACATGTGTCAAGACGCTCCTCGGGGCGCATCTTGCTTGGGCCTCTCTCTTGGAGGCGCTCAGTCAGACCCAGTGGTGACACGTGGAAAGACGCTCCTCGGGGCGCGTCTTGCTTGGGCCTCTCTCCTGGAGGCGCTCAGTCAGACCGAGTGTTGACATGTGGCAAGACTCTCCTCGGGGCGCGTCTTGCTTGGGCTTCTCTCATGGAGGCCCTCAGTCCGACCCAGTGTTGACATGTGTCAAGACACTCCTCGGGGCGCGTCTTGCTTGGGCCTCTCTCCTGGAGGCGCTCAGTCAGACCCAGTGTTGGCATGTGGCAAGACACTCCTCGGGACGCGTCTTGGTTGGGCCTCTTTCCTGGAGGCGCTCATTCAGACCCAGTGGTGACATGTGGCAAGACGCTCCTCGGGGCGCGTATTGCTTGGGCCTCTCTCCTGAATGCCCTCTGTCAGACCGAGTGTTGACATGTGGCAAGACTCTCCTCGGTGCGCGTCTTGCTTGGGCTTCTCTCATGGAGGTTCTCAGTCCGACCCAGTGTTGACATGTGGCAAGACGCTCCTCCGGGCGCGTCTCATTTGGGCCTCTCTCCTGGAGGCGCTCAGTCAGACCCAGTGTTGACATGTGGAAAGACACTCCTCAGGGCGCGTCTTGCTTGGGCATCTCTCCTGGAGGCCCTCTGTCAGACCCAGTGTTGACATGTGTCAAGACGCTCCTCGGGGCGCGTCTTGCTTTGGCCTCTCTCCTGGAGGCGCTCAGTCAGACCCAGTGGTGACATGTGGCAAGACGCTCCTCGGGGCGCATCTTGCTTGGGCCTCTCTCCTGGAGGCCCTCTTTCAGACCCATTGTTGACATGTGGCAAGACGCTCCTCCGGGCGCATCTTGCTTGGGCCTCTCTCCTGGAGGCCCTCATTCAGACCCATTGTTGACATGTGGCAAGACGCTCCTCGGGGCGCGTCTTGCTGGGGCCTCTCTCCTGGAGGCGCTCAGGCAGACCCAGTGCTGACATGTGGCAAGACGCTCCTCGGGGCGCGTCTTGCTTGGGCCTCTCTCCTGGAGGCGCTCAGTCAGACTGAGTAGTGACATGTTGCCTGACGCTCCTCGGGGCGCGTCTTGCTTGGGCCTCTCTCCTGGAGGCGCTCAGTCAGACCCAGTGGTGACATGTGGCATGACACTCCTCGGGGCGCGTCTTGCTTGGGCCTCTCTCCTGGAGGCCCTCTGTCAGACCCAGTGTTGACATGTGTCAAGACGCTCCTCGGGGCGCGTCTTGCTTGGGCCTCTCTCTTGGAGGCGCTCAGTCAGACCCAGTGGTGACACGTGGAAAGACGCTCCTCGGGGCGCGTCTTGCTTGGGCCTCTCTCCTGGAGGCGCTCAGTCAGACCCAGTGTTGACACGTGGCAAGACGCTTCTCGGGGCGCGTCTTGCTTGGGCCTCTCTCCTGGAGGCGCTCAGTCAGACCCAGTGTTGGCATGTGGCAAGACACTCCTCGGGGCGCGTCTTGGTTGGGCCTCTTTCCTGGAGGCGCTCATTCAGACCCAGTGGTGACATGTGGCAAGACGCTCCTCGGGGCGCGTATTGCTTGGGCCTCTCTCCTGAATGCCCTCTGTCAGACCGAGTGTTGACATGTGGCAAGACTCTCCTCGGGGCGCGTCTTGCTTGGGCTTCTCTCATGGAGGCCCTCTGTCAGACCGAGTGTTGACATGTGGCAAGACTCTCCTCGGGGCGCGTCTTGCTTGGGCCTCTCTCCTGAATGCCCTCTGTCAGACCGAGTGTTGACATGTGGCAAGACACTCCTCGGGGCGCGTCTTGCTTGGGCCTCTCTCCTGGAGGCGCTCAGTCAGACCCAGTGTTGGCATGTGGCAAGACACTCCTCGGGACGCGTCTTGGTTGGGCCTCTTTCCTGGAGGCGCTCATTCAGACCCAGTGGTGACATGTGGCAAGACGCTCCTCGGGGCGCGTATTGCTTGGGCCTCTCTCCTGCATGCCCTCTGTCAGACCGAGTGTTGACATGTGGCAAGACTCTCCTCGGGGCGCGTCTTGCTTGGGCTTCTCTCATGGAGGCCCTCAGTCCGACCCAGTGTTGACATGTGTCAAGACACTCCTCGGGGCGTGTCTTGCTTGGGCCTCTCTCCTGGAGGCGCTCAGTCAGACCCAGTGTTCACATGTGGCAAGACGCTCCTCGGGGCATGTCTTGCTTGGGCCTCTCTCCTGGAGGCGCTCAGTCAGACCCAGAGGAGACATGTGTCAAGATGCTCCTCGGGGCGCGTCTTGCTTGGGCCTCTCTCCTGTAGGCGCTCAGTCAGACCAAGTGCTGACATGTGGCAAGACGCTCCTCCGGGCGCGTCTCATTTGGGCCTCTCTCCTGGAGGCGCTCAGTCAGACCCAGTGTTGACATGTGGCAAGACACTCCTCAGGGCGCGTCTTGCTTGGGCATCTCTCCTGGAGGCCCTCTGTCAGACCCAGTGTTGACATGTGTCAAGACGCTCCTCGGGGCGCGTCTTGCTTTGGCCTCTCTCCTGGAGGCGCTCAGTCAGACCCAGTGGTGACATGTGGCAAGACGCTCCTCGGGGCGCGTATTGCTTGGGCCTCTCTCCTGGATGCCCTCTGTCAGACCCAGTGTTGACATGTGGCAAGACTCTCCTCGGGGCGCGTCTTGCTTGGGCTTCTCTCATGGAGGCCCTCAGTCAGACCCAGTGTTGACACATGGCAAGACGCTCCTCGGGGCACGTCTTGCATGGGCCTCTCTCCTGGAGGCGCTCAGTCAGACCCAGAGGAGACATGTGTCAAGATGCTCCTCGTGGCGTGTCTTGCTTGGGCCTCTCTCCTGGAGGCGCTCAGTCAGACCCAGTGCTGACATGTGGCAAGACGCTCCTCGGGGCGCGTCTTGCTTGGGCTTCTCTCCTGGAGGCCCTCAGTCAGACCCATTGTTGACATGTGGCAAGACGCTCCTCGGGGCGCGTCTTATTTGGGCCTCTCTCCTAGAGGCCCTCAGTCAGACCCAGTGTTGACATGTGGCAAGACGCTCCTCCGAGCGCGTCTTGCTTGGGCCTCTCTCCTGGAGGCGCTCAGTCAGACCCAGTGTTCACATGTGGCAAGACTCTCCTCGGGGCGCGTCTTGCTTGGGCCTCTCTCCTGGAGGCGCTCAGTCAGACCGAGTGCTGACATGTGGCAAGACGCTCCTCGGGGCGCGTCTTGCTTGGGCTTCTCTCCTGGAGGCCCTCAGTCAGACCCATTGTTGACATGTGGCAAGACGCTCCTCGGGGCGCGTCTTATTTGGGCCTCTCTCCTAGAGGCCCTCAGTCAGACCCAGTGTTGACATGTGGCAAGACGCTCCTCGGGGCGCGTCTTGCTTGGGCTTCTCTCCTGGAGGCCCTCAGTCAGACCCATTGTTGACATGTGGCAAGACGCTCCTCAGGGCACGTCTTGCTTGGGCCTCTCTCCTGGAGGCGCTCAGTCAGACCGAGTAGTGACATGTGGCAAGACGCTCCTCGGGGCGCGTCTTGCTTGGACCTCTCTCCTGGAGGCGCTCAGTTAGACCGAGTAGTGACATGTGGCAAGACGCTCCTCGGGGCGCGTCTTGCTTGGGCCTCTCTCCTGGAGGCGCTCAGTCAGAACGAGTGCTGACATAAGGCAAGACTCTCCTCGGGGCGCGTCTTGCTTGGGCCTCTCTCATGGAGGCCCTCTGTCAGACCCAGTGTTGACATGTGTCAAGACGCTCCTCGGGGCGCGTCTTTCTTGGGCCTCTCTCCTGGAGGCACTCAGTCAGACCGAGTGCTGACATGTGGCAAGAAGCTCCTCGGGGCGCGTCTTGCTTGGGCTTCTCTCCTGGAGGCCCTCAGTCAGACCCATTGTTGACATGTGGCAAGACGCTCCTCGGGGCGCGTCTTGCTTGGGCCTCTCTCCAGAAGGCCCTCAATCAGACCCAGTGTTGACACGTGGCAAGACGCTCCTCGGGGCGCTTCTTGCTTGGAACTCTCTCCTGGAGGCGCTCAGTCAGACCCAGTGGTGACATGTGGCAAGACGCTCCTTGGGGCGCGTATTGCTTGGGCCTCTCTCCTGGATGCCCTCTGTCAGACCCAGTGTTGACATGTGGCAAGACTCTCCTCGAGGCGTGTCTTGCTTGGGCCTCTCTCCTGGAGGCGCTCAGTCAGACCCAGTGTTGACATGTGGCAAGACGCTCCTCGGGGCGCTTCTTGCTTGGGCTTCTCTCCTGGAGGCCCTCAGTCAGACCCATTGTTGACATGTGGCAAGACGCTCCTCGGGGCACGTCTTGCTTGGGCCTCTCTCCTGGAGGCGCTCAGTCAGACCGAGTAGTGACATGTGACAAGACGCTCCTCGGGGCCCGTCTTGCTTGGGCCTCTCTCCTGGAGGCGCTCAGTCGGACCCAGTGTTGACATGTGGCAAGACGCTCCTCGGGGCGTGTCTTGCTTGGGCCTCTCTCCTTGAGGTTCTCAGTCAGACCCAGTGTTGACATGTGGCAAGATGCTCCTCGGGGCGCGTCTTGCTGGGGCTTCTCTCATGGAGGCTCTCAGTCAGACCCAGTGTTGACATGTGGCAAGACGCTCCTCGGGGCACGTCTTGCTTGGGCCTCTCTCCTGGAGGCGCTCAGTCAGACCCAGAGGAGACATGTGTCAAGATGCTCCTCGGGGCGCGTCTTGCTTGGGCCTCTCTCCTGTAGGCGCTCAGTCAGACCAAGTGCTGACATGTGGCAAGACGCTCCTCCGGGCGCGTCTCATTTGGGCCTCTCTCCTGGAGGCCCTCAGTCAGACCCAGTGTTGACATGTGGCAAGACGCTCCTCGAGGCGCGTCTTGCTTGGGCTTCTCTCCTGGAGGCCTTCAGTCAGACCCATTGTTGACATGTGGCAAGACGCTTCTCGGGGCACGTCTTGCTTGGGCCTCTCTCCTGGAGGCGCTCAGTCAGACCGAGTAGTGACATGTGGCAAGACGCTCCTCGGGGCGCATCTTGCTTGGGCCTCTCTCCTGGAGGCGCTCAGTCAGACCGAGTGCTGACATAAGGCAAGACGCTCCTCGGGGCACGTCTTGCTTGGGCCTCTCTCCTGGAGGCGCTCAGTCAGACCCAGAGGAGACATGTGTCAAGATGCTCCTCGGGGCGCGTCTTGCTTGGGCCTCTCTCCTGGAGGCGCTAAGTCAGACCCAGTGTTGACACGTGGCAAGACGCTCCTCGGGGCTCGTCATGCTTGGGCCTCTATCCTGGAGGCGCTCAGTCAGACCCAGTGTTGACATGTGGCAAGACACTCCTCGGGGCGCGTCTTGCTTGGGCATCTCTCCTGGAGGCCCTCTGTCAGACCCAGTGTTGACATGTGTCAAGACGCTCCTCGGGGCGCGTCTTGCTTTGGCCTCTCTCCTGGAGGCGCTCAGTCAGACCCAGTGGTGACATGTGGCAAGACGCTCCTCGGGGCGCGTATTGCTTGGGCCTCTCTCCTGGATGCCCTCTGTCAGACCCAGTGTTCACATGTGGCAAGACTCTCCTCGGGGCGCGTCTTGCTTGGGCTTCTCTCATGGAGGCCCTCAGTCAGACCCAGTGTTGACATGTGGCAAGACGCTCCTCGGGGCACGTCTTGCTTGGGCCTCTCTCCTGGAGGCGCTCAGTCAGACCCAGAGGAGACATGTGTCAAGATGCTCCTCGGGGCGCGTCTTGCTTGGGCCTCTCTCCTGGAGGCGCTCAGTCAGACCGAGTGCTGACATGTGGCAAGATGCTCCTCCGGGCGCGTCTTGCTTGGGCCTCTCTCCTGGATGCGCTCTGTCAGACCCAGTGTTGACATGTGGCAAGAAGCTCCTCGGGGCGCGTCTTGCTTGGGGTTCTCTCCTGGAGGCCCTCAGTCAGACCCATTGTTGACATGTGGCAAAACGCTCCTCGGGGCGCGTCTTGCTTGGTCCTCTCTCCAGAAGGCCCTCAATAAGACCCAGTGTTGACACGTGGCAAGACGCTCCTCGGGGCGCTTCTTGCTTGGGCCTCTCTCCTGGAGGCGCTCAGTCAGACCCAGTGGTGACATGTGGCAAGACGCTCCTCGGGGCGCGTATTGCTTGGGCCTCTCTCCTGGATGCCCTCTGTCAGACCCAGTGTTGACATGTGGCAAGACTCTCCTCGGGGCGTGTCTTGCTTGGGCCTCTCTCCTGGAGGCGCTCAGTCAGACCCAGTGTTGACATGTGGCAAGACGCTCCTCGGGGCGCGTCTTGCTTGGGCTTCTCTCCTGGAGGCCCTCAGTCAGACCCATTGTTGACATGTGGCAAGACGCTCCTCGGGGCACGTTTTGCTTGGGCCTCTCTCCTGGAGGCGCTCAGTCAGACCGAGTAGTGACATGTGACAAGACGCTCCTCGGGGCCCGTCTTGCTTGGGCCTCTCTCCTGGAGGCGCTCAGTCAGACCCAGTGTTGACATGTGGCAAGACGCTCCTCGGGGCGTGTCTTGCTTGGGCCTCTCTCCTGGAGGTTCTCAGTCAGACCCAGTGTTGACATGTGGCAAAATGCTCCTCGGGGCGCGTCTTGCTGGGGCTTCTCTCATGGAGGCACTCAGTCAGACACAGTGTTGACATGTGGCAAGACGCTCCTCGGGGCACGTCTTGCTTGGGCCTCTCTCCTGGAGGCGCTCAGTCAGACCCAGAGGAGACATGTGTCAAGATGCTGCTCGGGGCGCGTCTTGCTTGGGCCTCTCTCCTGTAGGCGCTCAGTCAGACCGAGTGCTGACATGTGGCAAGACGCTCCTCTGGGCGCGTCTCATTTGGGCCTCTCTCCTGGAGGCCCTCAGTCAGACCCAGTGTAGACATGAGGCAAGACGCTCCTCGGGGCGCGTCTTGCTTGGGCTTCTCTCCTGGAGGCCTTCAGTCAGACCCATTGTTGACATGTGGCAAGACGCTCCTCGGGGCATGTCTTGCTTGGGCCTCTCTCCTGGAGGCGCTCAGTCAGACCGAGTAGTGACATGTGGCAAGACGCTCCTCGGGGCGCTTCTTGCTTGGGCCTCTCTCCTGGAGGCGCTCAGTCAGACCGAGTGCTGACATAAGGCAAGACGCTCCTCGGGACGCGTCTTGCTTGGGCCTCTCTCCCGAAGGCCCTCAATCAGACCCAGTGTTGACATGTGGCAAGACGCTCCTCTGGGCGCTTCTTGCTTGGGCCTCTCTCCTGGAGGCGCTCAGTCAGACCCAGTGGTGACATGTGGCAAGACGCTCCTCGGGGCGCGTATTGCTTGGGCCTCTCTCCTGGATGCCCTCTGTCAGACCCAGTGTTGACATGTGGCAAGACTCTCCTCGGGGCGCGTCTTGCTTTGGCTTCTCTCATGGAGGCCCTCAGTCAGACCCAGTGTTGACATGTGTCAAGACGCTCCTCGGGGCGCGTCTTGCTTGGGCCTCTCTCCTGGAGGCGCTCAGTCAGACCCAGTGTTGACATGTGGCAAAACGCTCCTCGGGGCTCTTCTTGCTTGGGCTTCTCTCCTGGAGGCCCTCAGTCAGACCAATTGTTGACATGTGGCAAGACGCTCCTCGGGGCGTGTCTTGCTTGGGCCTCTCTCCTGGAGGTGCTCAGTCAGACCGAGTATTGACATGTGACAAGACGCTCCTCGGGGCGCGTCTTGCTTGGGCCTCTCTCCTGGAGGCGCTCAGTCAGACCCAGTGTTGACATGTGGCAAGACGCTCCTCGGGGCGCGTCTTGCTGGGGCTTCTCTCATGGAGGCACTCAGTCAGACCCAGTGTTGACATGTGGCAAGACGCTCCTCGGGGCACGTCTTGCTTGGGCCTCTCTCCTGGAGGCGCTCAGTCAGACCCAGAGGAGACATGTGTCAAAATGCTCCTCGGGGCGCGTCTTGCTTGGGCCTCTCTCCTGGAGGCGCTCAGTCAGACCGAGTGCTGACCTGTGGCAAGACGATCCTCGGGGCGCGTCTTGCTTGGGCTTCTCTCCTGGAGGCCCTCAGTCAGACCCATTGTTGACATGTGGCAAGACGCTCCTCGGGGCGCGTCTTGCTTGGGCCTCTCTCCAGAAGGCCCTCAATCAGACCCAGTGTTGACACGTGGCAAGACGCTCCTCGGGGCGCTTCTTGCTTGGGCCTTTCTCCTGGAGGCGCTCAGTCAGACCCAGTGGTGACATGAGGCAAGACGCTCCTCGGGGCGCGTATTGCTTGGGCCTCTCTCCTGGATGCCCTCTGTCAGACCCAGTGTTGACATGTGGCAAGACTCTCCTCGGGGCGCGTCTTGCTTGGGCTTCTCTCATGGAGGCCCTCAGTCAGACCCAGTGTTGACATGTGTCAAGACGCTCCTCGGGGCGTGTCTTGCTTGGGCCTCTCTCCTGGAGGCGCTCAGTCAGACCCAGTGTTGACATGTGGCAAGACGCTCCTCGGGGCGCTTCTTGCTTGGGCTTCTCTCCTGGAGGCCCTCAGTCAGACCCATTGTTGACATGTGGCAAGACGCTCCTCGGGGCACGTCTTACTTGGGCCTCTCTCCTGGAGGCGCTCAGTCAGACCGAGTAGTGACATGTTACAAGACGCTCCTCGGGGCGCGTCTTGGTTGGGCCTCTCTCCTGGAGGCGCTCAGTCAGACCCAGTGTTGACAGGTGGCAAGACGCTCCTCGGGGCATGTCTTGCTTGGGCCTCTCTCCTGGAGGCGCTCAGTCAGACCCAGAGGAGACATGTGTCAAGATGCTCCTCGGGGCGCGTCTTGCTTGGGCCTCTCTCCTGTAGGCGCTCAGTCAGACCAAGTGCTGACATGTGGCAAGACGCTCCTCCGGGCGCGTCTCATTTGGGCCTCTCTCCTGGAGGCGCTCAGTCAGACCCAGTGTTGACATGTGGCAAGACACTCCTCAGGGAGCGTCTTGCTTGGGCATCTCTCCTGGAGGCCCTCTGTCAGACCCAGTGTTGACATGTGTCAAGACGCTCCTCGGGGCGCGTCTTGCTTTGGCCTCTCTCCTGGAGGCGCTCAGTCAGACCCAGTGGTGACATGTGGCAAGACGCTCCTCGGGGCGCATCTTGCTTGGGCCTCTCTCCTGGAGGCCCTCTTTCAGACCCATTGTTGACATGTGGCAAGACGCTCCTCCGGGCGCATCTTGCTTGGGCCTCTCTCCTGGAGGCCCTCAGTCAGACCCATTGTTGACATGTGGCAAGACGCTCCTCGGGGCGCGTCTTGCTGGGGCCTCTCTCCTGGAGGCGCTCAGGCAGACCCAGTGCTGACATGTGGCAAGACGCTCCTCGGGGCGCGTCTTGCTTGGGCCTCTCTCCTGGAGGCGCTCAGTCAGACTGAGTAGTGACATGTGGCCTGACGCTCCTCGGGGCGCGTCTTGCTTGGGCCTCTCTCCTGGAGGCGCTCAGTCAGACCCAGTGGTGACATGTGGCATGACACTCCTCGGGGCGCGTCTTGCTTGGGCCTCTCTCCTGGAGGCCCTCTGTCAGACCCAGTGTTGACATGTGTCAAGACGCTCCTCGGGGCGCGTCTTGCTTGGGCCTCTCTCTTGGAGGCGCTCAGTCAGACCCAGTGGTGACACGTGGAAAGACGCTCCTCGGGGCGCGTCTTGCTTGGGCCTCTCTCCTGGAGGCGCTCAGTCAGACCCAGTGTTGACACGTGGCAAGACGCTTCTCGGGGCGCGTCTTGCTTGGGCCTCTCTCCTGGAGGCGCTCAGTCAGACCCAGTGTTGGCATGTGGCAAGACACTCCTCGGGGCGCGTCTTGGTTGGGCCTCTTTCCTGGAGGCGCTCATTCAGACCCAGTGGTGACATGTGGCAAGACGCTCCTCGGGGCGCGTATTGCTTGGGCCTCTCTCCTGAATGCCCTCTGTCAGACCGAGTGTTGACATGTGGCAAGACTCTCCTCGGGGCGCGTCTTGCTTGGGCTTCTCTCATGGAGGCCCTCAGTCCGACCCAGTGTTGACATGTGTCAAGACACTCCTCGGGGCGCGTCTTGCTTGGGCCTCTCTCCTGGAGGCGCTCAGTCAGACCCATTGTTGGCATGTGGCAAGACACTCCTCGGGACGCGTCTTGGTTGGGCCTCTTTCCTGGAGGCGCTCATTCAGACCCAGTGGTGACATGTGGCAAGACGCTCCTCGGGGCGCGTATTGCTTGGGCCTCTCTCCTGAATGCCCTCTGTCAGACCGAGTGTTGACATGTGGCAAGACTCTCCTCGGGGCGCGTCTTGCTTGGGCTTCTCTCATGGAGGTTCTCAGTCCGACCCAGTGTTGACATGTGTCAAGACACTCCTCGGGGCGTGTCTTGCTTGGGCCTCTCTCCTGGAGGCGCTCAGTCAGACCCAGTGTTCACATGTGGCAAGACGCTCCTCGGGGCATGTCTTGCTTGGGCCTCTCTCCTGGAGGCGCTCAGTCAGACCGAGTAGTGACATGTGGCAAGACGCTCCTCGGGGCGCTTCTTGCTTGGGCCTCTCTCCTGGAGGCGCTCAGTCAGACCGAGTGCTGACATAAGGCAAGACGCTCCTCGGGACGCGTCTTGCTTGGGCCTCTCTCCCGAAGGCCCTCAATCAGACCCAGTGTTGACATGTGGCAAGACGCTCCTCTGGGCGCTTCTTGCTTGGGCCTCTCTCCTGGAGGCGCTCAGTCAGACCCAGTGGTGACATGTGGCAAGACGCTCCTCGGGGCGCGTATTGCTTGGGCCTCTCTCCTGGATGCCCTCTGTCAGACCCAGTGTTGACATGTGGCAAGACTCTCCTCGGGGCGCGTCTTGCTTTGGCTTCTCTCATGGAGGCCCTCAGTCAGACCCAGTGTTGACATGTGTCAAGACGCTCCTCGGGGCGCGTCTTGCTTGGGCCTCTCTCCTGGAGGCGCTCAGTCAGACCCAGTGTTGACATGTGGCAAAACGCTCCTCGGGGCTCTTCTTGCTTGGGCTTCTCTCCTGGAGGCCCTCAGTCAGACCAATTGTTGACATGTGGCAAGACGCTCCTCGGGGCGTGTCTTGCTTGGGCCTCTCTCCTGGAGGTGCTCAGTCAGACCGAGTATTGACATGTGACAAGACGCTCCTCGGGGCGCGTCTTGCTTGGGCCTCTCTCCTGGAGGCGCTCAGTCAGACCCAGTGTTGACATGTGGCAAGACGCTCCTCGGGGCGCGTCTTGCTGGGGCTTCTCTCATGGAGGCACTCAGTCAGACCCAGTGTTGACATGTGGCAAGACGCTCCTCGGGGCACGTCTTGCTTGGGCCTCTCTCCTGGAGGCGCTCAGTCAGACCCAGAGGAGACATGTGTCAAAATGCTCCTCGGGGCGCGTCTTGCTTGGGCCTCTCTCCTGGAGGCGCTCAGTCAGACCGAGTGCTGACCTGTGGCAAGACGATCCTCGGGGCGCGTCTTGCTTGGGCTTCTCTCCTGGAGGCCCTCAGTCAGACCCATTGTTGACATGTGGCAAGACGCTCCTCGGGGCGCGTCTTGCTTGGGCCTCTCTCCAGAAGGCCCTCAATCAGACCCAGTGTTGACACGTGGCAAGACGCTCCTCGGGGCGCTTCTTGCTTGGGCCTTTCTCCTGGAGGCGCTCAGTCAGACCCAGTGGTGACATGAGGCAAGACGCTCCTCGGGGCGCGTATTGCTTGGGCCTCTCTCCTGGATGCCCTCTGTCAGACCCAGTGTTGACATGTGGCAAGACTCTCCTCGGGGCGCGTCTTGCTTGGGCTTCTCTCATGGAGGCCCTCAGTCAGACCCAGTGTTGACATGTGTCAAGACGCTCCTCGGGGCGTGTCTTGCTTGGGCCTCTCTCCTGGAGGCGCTCAGTCAGACCCAGTGTTGACATGTGGCAAGACGCTCCTCGGGGCGCTTCTTGCTTGGGCTTCTCTCCTGGAGGCCCTCAGTCAGACCCATTGTTGACATGTGGCAAGACGCTCCTCGGGGCACGTCTTACTTGGGCCTCTCTCCTGGAGGCGCTCAGTCAGACCGAGTAGTGACATGTTACAAGACGCTCCTCGGGGCGCGTCTTGGTTGGGCCTCTCTCCTGGAGGCGCTCAGTCAGACCCAGTGTTGACAGGTGGCAAGACGCTCCTCGGGGCATGTCTTGCTTGGGCCTCTCTCCTGGAGGCGCTCAGTCAGACCCAGAGGAGACATGTGTCAAGATGCTCCTCGGGGCGCGTCTTGCTTGGGCCTCTCTCCTGTAGGCGCTCAGTCAGACCAAGTGCTGACATGTGGCAAGACGCTCCTCCGGGCGCGTCTCATTTGGGCCTCTCTCCTGGAGGCGCTCAGTCAGACCCAGTGTTGACATGTGGCAAGACACTCCTCAGGGAGCGTCTTGCTTGGGCATCTCTCCTGGAGGCCCTCTGTCAGACCCAGTGTTGACATGTGTCAAGACGCTCCTCGGGGCGCGTCTTGCTTTGGCCTCTCTCCTGGAGGCGCTCAGTCAGACCCAGTGGTGACATGTGGCAAGACGCTCCTCGGGGCGCATCTTGCTTGGGCCTCTCTCCTGGAGGCCCTCTTTCAGACCCATTGTTGACATGTGGCAAGACGCTCCTCCGGGCGCATCTTGCTTGGGCCTCTCTCCTGGAGGCCCTCAGTCAGACCCATTGTTGACATGTGGCAAGACGCTCCTCGGGGCGCGTCTTGCTGGGGCCTCTCTCCTGGAGGCGCTCAGGCAGACCCAGTGCTGACATGTGGCAAGACGCTCCTCGGGGCGCGTCTTGCTTGGGCCTCTCTCCTGGAGGCGCTCAGTCAGACTGAGTAGTGACATGTGGCCTGACGCTCCTCGGGGCGCGTCTTGCTTGGGCCTCTCTCCTGGAGGCGCTCAGTCAGACCCAGTGGTGACATGTGGCATGACACTCCTCGGGGCGCGTCTTGCTTGGGCCTCTCTCCTGGAGGCCCTCTGTCAGACCCAGTGTTGACATGTGTCAAGACGCTCCTCGGGGCGCGTCTTGCTTGGGCCTCTCTCTTGGAGGCGCTCAGTCAGACCCAGTGGTGACACGTGGAAAGACGCTCCTCGGGGCGCGTCTTGCTTGGGCCTCTCTCCTGGAGGCGCTCAGTCAGACCCAGTGTTGACACGTGGCAAGACGCTTCTCGGGGCGCGTCTTGCTTGGGCCTCTCTCCTGGAGGCGCTCAGTCAGACCCAGTGTTGGCATGTGGCAAGACACTCCTCGGGGCGCGTCTTGGTTGGGCCTCTTTCCTGGAGGCGCTCATTCAGACCCAGTGGTGACATGTGGCAAGACGCTCCTCGGGGCGCGTATTGCTTGGGCCTCTCTCCTGAATGCCCTCTGTCAGACCGAGTGTTGACATGTGGCAAGACTCTCCTCGGGGCGCGTCTTGCTTGGGCTTCTCTCATGGAGGCCCTCAGTCCGACCCAGTGTTGACATGTGTCAAGACACTCCTCGGGGCGCGTCTTGCTTGGGCCTCTCTCCTGGAGGCGCTCAGTCAGACCCATTGTTGGCATGTGGCAAGACACTCCTCGGGACGCGTCTTGGTTGGGCCTCTTTCCTGGAGGCGCTCATTCAGACCCAGTGGTGACATGTGGCAAGACGCTCCTCGGGGCGCGTATTGCTTGGGCCTCTCTCCTGAATGCCCTCTGTCAGACCGAGTGTTGACATGTGGCAAGACTCTCCTCGGGGCGCGTCTTGCTTGGGCTTCTCTCATGGAGGTTCTCAGTCCGACCCAGTGTTGACATGTGTCAAGACACTCCTCGGGGCGTGTCTTGCTTGGGCCTCTCTCCTGGAGGCGCTCAGTCAGACCCAGTGTTCACATGTGGCAAGACGCTCCTCGGGGCATGTCTTGCTTGGGCCTCTCTCCTGGAGGCGCTCAGTCAGACCCAGAGGAGACATGTGTCAAGATGCTCCTCGGGGCGCGTCTTGCTTGGGCCTCTCTCCTGTAGGCGCTCAGTCAGACCAAGTGCTGACATGTGGCAAGACGCTCCTCCGGGCGCGTCTCATTTGGGCCTCTCTCCTGGAGGCGCTCAGTCAGACCCAGTGTTGACATGTGGCAAGACACTCCTCAGGGCGCGTCTTGCTTGGGCATCTCTCCTGGAGGCCCTCTGTCAGACCCAGTGTTGACATGTGTCAAGACGCTCCTCGGGGCGCGTCTTGCTTTGGCCTCTCTCCTGGAGGCGCTCAGTCAGACCCAGAGGTGACATGTGGCAAGACGCTCCTCGGGGCGCTTATTGCTTGGGCCTCTCTCCTGGATGCCCTCTGTCAGACCCAGTGTTGACATGTGGCAAGACTCTCCTCGGGGCGCGTCTTGCTTGGGCTTCTCTCATGGAGGCCCTCAGTCAGACCCAGTGTTGACACATGGCAAGACGCTCCTCGGGGCACGTCTTGCATGGGCCTCTCTCCTGGAGGCGCTCAGTCAGACCCAGAGGAGACATGTGTCAAGATGCTCCTCGTGGCGTGTCTTGCTTGGGCCTCTCTCCTGGAGGCGCTCAGTCAGACCCAGTGCTGACATGTGGCAAGACGCTCCTCCGAGCGCGTCTTGCTTGGGCCTCTCTCCTGGAGGCGCTCAGTCAGACCCAGTGTTCACATGTGGCAAGACTCTCCTCGGGGCGCGTCTTGCTTGGGCTTCTCTCCTGGAGGCCCTCAGTCAGACCCATTGTTGACATGTGGCAAGACGCTCCTTGGGGCGCGTCTTATTTGGGCCTCTCTCCTAGAGGCCCTCAGTCAGACCCAGTGTTGACATGTGGCAAGACGCTCCTCGGGGCGCGTCTTGCTTGGGCTTCTCTCCTGGAGGCCCTCAGTCAGACCCATTGTTGACATGTGGCAAGACGCTCCTCCGGGCGCGTCTTGCTTGGGCCTCTCTCCTGGATGCCCTCTGTCAGACCCAGTGTTGACATGTGGCAAGAAGCTCCTCGGGGCGCGTCTTGCTTGGGGTTCTCTCCTGGAGGCCCTCAGTCAGACCCATTGTTGACATGTGGCAAAACGCTCCTCGGGGCGCGTCTTGCTTGGGCCTCTCTCCAGAAGGCCCTCAATAAGACCCAGTGTTGACACGTGGCAAGACGCTCCTCGGGGCGCTTCTTGCTTGGGCCTCTCTCCTGGAGGCGCTCAGTCAGACCCAGTGTAGACATGAGGCAAGACGCTCCTCGGGGCGCGTCTTGCTTGGGCTTCTCTCCTGGAGGCCTTCAGTCAGACCCATTGTTGACATGTGGCAAGACGCTCCTCGGGGCACGTCTTGCTTGGGCCTCTCTCCTGGAGGCGCTCAGTCAGACCGAGTAGTGACATGTGGCAAGACGCTCCTCGGGGCGCTTCTTGCTTGGGCCTCTCTCCTGGAGGCGCTCAGTCAGACCGAGTGCTGACATAAGGCAAGACGCTCCTCGGGACGCGTCTTGCTTGGGCCTCTCTCCCGAAGGCCCTCAATCAGACCCAGTGTTGACACGTGGCAAGACGCTCCTCTGGGCGCTTCTTGCTTGGGCCTCTCTCCTGGAGGCGCTCAGTCAGACCCAGTGGTGACATGTGGCAAGACGCTCCTCGGGGCGCGTATTGCTTGGGCCTCTCTCCTGGATGCCCTCTGTCAGACCCAGTGTTGACATGTGGCAAGACTCTCCTCGGGGCGCGTCTTGCTTGGGCTTCTCTCATGGAGGCCCTCAGTCAGACCCAGTGTTGACATGTGTCAAGACGCTCCTCGGGGCGTGTCTTGCTTGGGCCTCTCTCCTGGAGGCGCTCAGTCAAACCCAGTGTAGACATGTGGCAAAACGCTCCTCGGGGCGCTTCTTGCTTGGGCTTCTCTCCTGGAGGCCCTCAGTCAGACCAATTGTTGACATGTGGCAAGACGCTCCTCGGGGCGTGTCTTGCTTGGGCCTCTCTCCTGGAGGTGCTCAGTCAGACCGAGTATTGACATGTGACAAGACGCTCCTCGGGGCGCGTCTTGCTTGGGCCTCTCTCCTGGAGGCGCTCAGTCAGACCCAGTGTTGACATGTGGCAAGACGCTCCTCGGGGCGCGTCTTGCTGGGGCTTCTCTCATGGAGGCACTCAGTCAGACCCAGTGTTGACATGTGGCAAGACGCTCCTCGGGGCACGTCTTGCATGGGCCTCTCTCCTGGAGGCGCTCAGTCAGACCCAGAGGAGACATGTGTCAAAATGCTCCTCGGGGCGCGTCTTGCTTGGGCCTCTCTCCTGGAGGCGCTCAGTCAGACCGAGTGCTGACATGTGGCAAGACGCTCCTTCGGGCGCGTCTTGCTTGGGCCTCTCTCCTGGAGGCGCTCAGTCAGACCCAGTGTTCACATGTGGCAAGACGCTCCTCGGGGCGCGTCTTGCTTGGGCCTCTCTCCTGGAGGCGCTCAGTCAGACCCAGTGTTGACATGTGGCAAGACGCTTCTCGGGGCACGTCTTGCTTGGGCCTCTCTCCTGGAGGCGCTCAGTCAGACCGAGTGCTGACCTGTGGCAAGACGATCCTCGGGGCGCGTCTTGCTTGGGCTTCTCTCCTGGAGGCCCTCAGTCAGACCCATTGTTGACATGTGGCAAGACGCTCCTCGGGGCGCGTCTTGCTTGGGCCTCTCTCCAGAAGGCCCTCAATCAGACCCAGTGTTGACACGTGGCAAGACGCTCCTCGGGGCGCTTCTTGCTTGGGCCTTTCTCCTGGAGGCGCTCAGTCAGACCCAGTGGTGACATGAGGCAAGACGCTCCTCGGGGCGCGTATTGCTTGGGCTTCTCTCCTGGATGCCCTCTGTCAGACCCAGTGTTGACATGTGGCAAGACTCTCCTCGGGGCGCGTCTTGCTTGGGCTTCTCTCATGGAGGCCCTCAGTCAGACCCAGAGTTGACATGTGTCAAGACGCTCCTCGGGGCGTGTCTTGCTTGGGCCTCTCTCCTGGAGGCGCTCAGTCAGACCCAGTGTTGACATGTGGCAAGACGCTCCTCGGGGCGCTTCTTGCTTGGGCTTCTCTCCTGGAGGCCCTCAGTCAGACCCATTGTTGACATGTGGCAAGACGCTCCTCGGGGCACGTCTTACTTGGGCCTCTCTCCTGGAGGCGCTCAGTCAGACCGAGTAGTGACATGTTACAAGACGCTCCTCGGGGCGCGTCTTGGTTGGGCCTCTCTCCTGGAGAAGCTCAGTCAGACCCAGTGTTGACAGGTGGCAAGACGCTCCTCGGGGCGCGTCTTGCTTGGGCCTCTCTCCAGAAGGCCCTCAATCAGACCCAGTGCTGACATGTGGCAAGACGCTCCTCGGGGCGCGTCTTGCTTGGGCTTCGCTCCTGGAGGCGCTCAGTCAGACCCAGTGTTGACATGTGGCAAGACGCTCCTCGGGGCGATTCTTGCTTGGGCTTCTCTCCTGGAGGCCCTCAGTCAGACCCATTGTTGACATGTGGCAAGACGCTCCTCGGGGCACGTCTTACTTGGGCCTCTCTCCTGGAGGCGCTCAGTCAGACCGAGTAGTGACATGTTACAAGACGCTCCTCGGGGCGCGTCTTGGTTGGGCCTCTCTCCTGGAGGCGCTCAGTCAGACCCAGTGTTGACAAGTGGCAAGACGCTCCTCGGGGCGCGTCTTGCTTGGGCCTCTCTCCTGGAGGTTCTCAGTCAGACCCAGTGTTGACATGTGGCAAGACACTCCTCGGGGCACGTCTTGCTTGGGCCTCTCTCCTGGAGGCGCTCAGTCAGACCGAGTGCTGACATGTGGCAAGACGCTCCTCGGGGCGCGTCTTGCTTGGGCTTCTCTCCTGGAGGCCCTCAGTCAGAGCCATTGTTTGACATGTGGCAAGACGCTCCTCGGGGCGCGTCTTGCTTTGGCCTCTCTCCAGAAGACCCTCAATCAGACCCAGTGCTGACATGTGGCAAGACGCTCCTCGGGGCGCGTCTTGCTTGGGCTTCGCTCCTGGAGGCCCTCAGTCAGACCCATTGTAGACATGTGGCAAGACGCTCCTCGGGGCGCGTCTCATTTGGGCCTCTCTCCTGGAGGCCCTCAGTCAGACCCAGTGTTGACATGTGGCAAGACGCTCCTCGGGGCGCGTCTTGCTGGGGCCTCTCTCCTGTAGGTGCTCAATCAGACCCAGTGGTGACACGTGGCAAGACGCTCCTCGGGGCGCGTCTTGCTTGGGCCTCTCTCCTGGAGGCACTCAGTCCGACCCAGTGTTGACATGTGGCAAGACACTCCTCGGGGCGCGTCTTGCTTGGACCTCTCTCCTGGAGGTGCTCAGTCAGACTGAGTAGTGACATGTGGCCTGACGCTCCTCGGGGCGCGTCTTGCTTGGGCCTCTCTCCTGGAGGCCCTCAGTCAGACCCAGTGGTGACATGTGGCAAGACACTCCTCGGGGCGCATCTTGCTTGGGCCTCTCTCCTGGAGGCCCTCTGTCCGACCCAGTGTTGACATGTGGCAAGACGCTCCTCGGGGCGCGTATTGCTTGGGCCTCTCTCCTGGAGGCGCTCAGTCAGACCCAGTGTTGACATGTGGCAAGACGCTCCTCGGGGCGCTTCCTGCTTGGGCTTCTCTCCTGGAGGCCCTCAGTCAGACCCATTGTTGACATGTGGCAAGACGCTCCTCGGGGCACGTCTTGCTTGGGCCTCTCTCCTGGAGGCGCTCAGTCAGACCGAGTAGTGACATGTGACAAGACGCTCCTCGGGGCCCGTCTTGCTTGGGCCTCTCTCCTGGAGGCGCTCAGTCAGACCCAGTGTTGAAATGTGGCAAGACTCTCCTCGGGGCGTGTCTTGCTTGGGCCTCTCTCCTGGAGGTTCTCAGTCAGACCCAGTGTTGACATGTGGCAAGATGCTCCTCGGGGCGCGTCTTGCTGGGGCTTCTCTCATGGAGGCACTCAGTCAGACACAGTGTTGACATGTGGCAAGACGCTCCTCGGGGCACGTCTTGCTTGGGCCTCTCTCCTGGAGGCACTCAGTCAGACCCAGAGGAGACATGTGGCAAGACGCTCCTCGGGGCGCGTCTTGCTTGGGCCTCTCTCCTGGAGGTTCTCAGTCAGACCCAGTGTTGACATGTGGCAAGACACTCCTCGGGGCACGTCTTGCTTGGGCCTCTCTCCTGGAGGCGCTCAGTCAGACCGAGTGCTGACATGTGGCAAGACGCTCCTCGGGGCGCGTCTTGCTTGGGCTTCTCTCCTGGAGGCCCTCAGTCAGAGCCATTGTTTGACATGTGGCAAGACGCTCCTCGGGGCGCGTCTTGCTTTGGCCTCTCTCCAGAAGACCCTCAATCAGACCCAGTGCTGACATGTGGCAAGACGCTCCTCGGGGCGCGTCTTGCTTGGGCTTCGCTCCTGGAGGCCCTCAGTCAGACCCATTGTAGACATGTGGCAAGACGCTCCTCGGGGCGCGTCTCATTTGGGCCTCTCTCCTGGAGGCCCTCAGTCAGACCCAGTGTTGACATGTGGCAAGACGCTCCTCGGGGCGCGTCTTGCTGGGGCCTCTCTCCTGTAGGTGCTCAATCAGACCCAGTGGTGACACGTGGCAAGACGCTCCTCGGGGCGCGTCTTGCTTGGGCCTCTCTCCTGGAGGCACTCAGTCCGACCCAGTGTTGACATGTGGCAAGACACTCCTCGGGGCGCGTCTTGCTTGGACCTCTCTCCTGGAGGTGCTCAGTCAGACTGAGTAGTGACATGTGGCCTGACGCTCCTCGGGGCGCGTCTTGCTTGGGCCTCTCTCCTGGAGGCCCTCAGTCAGACCCAGTGGTGACATGTGGCAAGACACTCCTCGGGGCGCATCTTGCTTGGGCCTCTCTCCTGGAGGCCCTCTGTCCGACCCAGTGTTGACATGTGGCAAGACGCTCCTCGGGGCGCGTATTGCTTGGGCCTCTCTCCTGGAGGCGCTCAGTCAGACCCAGTGTTGACATGTGGCAAGACGCTCCTCGGGGCGCTTCCTGCTTGGGCTTCTCTCCTGGAGGCCCTCAGTCAGACCCATTGTTGACATGTGGCAAGACGCTCCTCGGGGCACGTCTTGCTTGGGCCTCTCTCCTGGAGGCGCTCAGTCAGACCGAGTAGTGACATGTGACAAGACGCTCCTCGGGGCCCGTCTTGCTTGGGCCTCTCTCCTGGAGGCGCTCAGTCAGACCCAGTGTTGAAATGTGGCAAGACTCTCCTCGGGGCGTGTCTTGCTTGGGCCTCTCTCCTGGAGGTTCTCAGTCAGACCCAGTGTTGACATGTGGCAAGATGCTCCTCGGGGCGCGTCTTGCTGGGGCTTCTCTCCTGGAGGCACTCAGTCAGACACAGTGTTGACATGTGGCAAGACGCTCCTCGGGGCACGTCTTGCTTGGGCCTCTCTCCTGTAGGCGCTCAGTCAGACCGAGTGCTGACATGTGGCAAGACGCTCCTCCGGGCGCGTCTCATTTGGGCCTCTCTCCTGGAGGCGCTCAGTCAGACCGAGTAGTGACATGTGACAAGACGCTCCTCGGGGCCCGTCTTGCTTGGGCCTCTCTCCTGGAGGCGCTCAGTCAGACCCAGTGTTGAAATGTGGCAAGACTCTCCTCGGGGCGTGTCTTGCTTGGGCCTCTCTCCTGGAGGTTCTCAGTCAGACCCAGTGTTGACATGTGGCAAGATGCTCCTCGGGGCGCGTCTTGCTGGGGCTTCTCTCCTGGAGGCACTCAGTCAGACCCAGAGGAGACATGTGTCAAGATGCTCCTCGGGGCGCGTCTTGCTTGGGCCTCTCTCCTGTAGGCGCTCAGTCAGACCGAGTGCTGACATGTGGCAAGACGCTCCTCCGGGCGCGTCTCATTTGGGCCTCTCTCCTGGAGGCGCTCAGTCAGACCGAGTAGTGACATGTGGCAAGACGCTCCTCGGGGCGCATCTTGCTTGGGCCTCTCTCCTGGAGGCGCTCAGTCAGACCGAGTGCTGACATAAGGCAAGACGCTCCTCGGGACGCGTCTTGCTGTGGCCTCTCTCCTGGAGGTGCTCAATCAGACCCAGTGGTGACACGTGGCAAGACGCTCCTCGGGGCGCATCTTGCTTGGGCCTCTCTCCTGGAGGCGCTAAGTCAGACCCAGTGTTGACACGTGGCAAGACGCTCCTCGGGGCTCGTCATGCTTGGGCCTCTATCCTGGAGGCGCTCAGTCAGACCCAGTGTTGACATGTGGCAAGACACTCCTGGGGGCGCGTCTTGCTTGGGCCTCTCTCCCGAAGGCCCTCAATCAGACCCAGTGTTGACACGTGGCAAGACGCTCCTCGGGGCGCTTCTTGCTTGGGCCTCTCTCCTGGAGGCGCTCAGTCAGACCCAGTGGTGACATGTGGCAAGACGCTCCTCGGGGCGCGTATTGCTTGGGCCTCTCTCCTGGATGCCCTCTGTCAGACCCAGTGTTGACATGTGGCAAGACTCTCCTCGGGGCGCGTCTTGCTTGGGCTTCTCTCATGGAGGCCCTCAGTCAGACCCAGTGTTGACATGTGTCAAGACGCTCCTCGGGGCGTGTCTTGCTTGGGCCTCTCTCCTGGAGGCGCTCAGTAAGACCCAGTGTTGACATGTGGCAAGACGCTCCTCGGGGCGCTTCTTGCTTGGGCTTCTCTCCTGGAGGCCCTCAGTCAGACCAATTGTTGACATGTGGCAAGACGCTCCTCGGGGCGTGTCTTGCTTGGGCCTCTCTCCTGGAGGTGCTCAGTCAGACCGAGTAGTGACATGTGACAAGACGCTCCTCGGGGCGCGTCTTGCTGGGGCTTCTCTCATGGAGGCACTCAGTCAGACCCAATGTTGACATGTGGCAAGACGCTCCTCGGGGCACGTCTTGCTTGGGCCTCTCTCCTGGAGGCGCTCAGTCAGACCCAGAGGAGACATGTGTCAAGATGCTCCTCGGGGCGCGTCTTGCTTGGGCCTCTCTCCTGGAGGCGCTCAGTCAGACCGAGTGCTGACATGTGGCAAGACGATCCTCGGGGCACGTCTTGCTTGGGCTTCTCTCCTGGAGGCCCTCAGTCAGACCCATTGTTGACATGTGGCAAGACGCTCCTCGGGGCGCGTCTTGCTTGGGCCTCTCTCCAGAAGGCCCTCAATCAGACCCAGTGTTGACACGTGGCAAGACGCTCCTCGGGGCGCTTCTTGCTTGGGCCTTTCTCCTGGAGGCGCTCAGTCAGACCCAGTGGTGACATGAGGCAAGACGCTCCTCGGGGCGCGTATTGCTTGGGCCTCTCTCCTGGATGCCCTCTGTCAGACCCAGTGTTGACATGTGGCAAGAATCTCCTCGGGGCGCGTCTTGCTTGGGCTTCTCTCATGGAGGCCCTCAGTCAGACCCAGTGTTGACATGTGTCAAGACGCTCCTCGGGGCGTGTCTTGCTTGGGCCTCTCTCCTGGAGGCGCTCAGTCAGACCCAGTGTTGACATGTGGCAAGACGCTCCTCGGGGCGCTTCTTGCTTGGGCTTCTCTCCTGGAGGCCCTCAGTCAGACCCATTGTTGACATGTGGCAAGACGCTCCTCGGGGCACGTCTTACTTGGGCCTCTCTCCTGGAGGCGCTCAGTCAGACCGAGTAGTGACATGTTACAAGACGCTCCTCGGGGCGCGTCTTGGTTGGGCCTCTCTCCTGGAGGTGCTCAGTCAGACACAGTGTTGACAGGTGTCAAGACGCTCCTCGGGGCGCGTCTTGCTTGGGCCTCTCTCCTGGAGGTTCTCAGTCAGACCCAGTGTTGACATGTGGCAAGACGCTCCTCGGGGCACGTCTTGCTTGGGCCTCTCTCCTGGAGGCGCTCAGTCAGACCGAGTGCTGACATGTGGCAAGACGCTCCTCGGGGCGCGTCTTGCTTGGGCTGTTCTCCTGGAGGCCCTCAGTCAGACCCATTGTTGACATGTGGCAAGACGCTCCTCGGGGCGCGTCTTGCTTGGGCCTCTCTCCAGAAGGCCCTCAATCAGACCCAGTGCTGACATGTGGCAAGACGCTCCTTGGGGCGCGTCTTGCTTGGGCTTCGCTCCTGGAGGCCCTCAGTCAGACACATTTTTGACATGTGGCAAGACACTCCTCGGGGCGCGTCTCATTTGGGCCTCTCTCCTGGAGGCCCTCAGTCAGACCCAGTGTTGACATGTGGCAAGACGCACCTCGGGGCGCGTCTTTCTTGGGCTTCTCTCCTGGAGGCCCTCAGTCAGACCCATTGTTGACATGTGGCAAGACGCTCCTCGGGGCTCGTCTTGCTTGGGCCTCTCTCCTGGAGGCGCTCAGTCAGACCGAGTAGTGACATGTGGCAAGACGCTCCTCGGGGCGCATCTTGCTTGGCCCTCTCTCCTGGAGGCGCTCAGTCAGACCGAGTGCTGACATAAGGCAAGACGCTCCACGGGGCGCGTCTTGCTGGGGCCTCTCTCCTGGAGGCGCTCAGTCAGACCCAGTGGTGACATGTGGCAAGACACTCCTCGGGGCGCGTCTTGCTTGGGCCTCTCTCCTGGAGGCCCTCTGTCCGACCCAGTGTTGACATGTGTCAAGACGCTCCTCGGGGCGCGTCTTGCTTGGGCCTCTCTCCTGGAGGCGCTCATTCAGACCCAGTGGTGACATGTGGCAAGACGCTCCTCGGGGCGCGTATTAGTTGGGCCTCTCTCCTGAATGCCCTCTGTCAGACTGAGTGTTGACATGTGGCAAGACTCTCCTCGGGGCGCGTCTTGCTTGGGCTTCTCTCATGGAGGCCCTCAGTCCGACCCAGTGTTGACATGTGTCAAGACACTCCTCGGGGCGTGTCTTGCTTGAACCTCTCTCCTGGAGGCGCTCAGTCAGACCCAGTGCTGACATGTGGCAAGACGCTCCTCAGGGCGCGTCTTGCTTGGGCTTCTCTCCTGGAGGCCCTCAGTCAGACCCATTGTTGACATGTGGCAAGACGCTCCTCGGGGCGCGTCTTATTTGGGCCTCTCTCCTAGAGGCCCTCAGTCAGACCCAGTGTTGACATGTGGCAAGACGCTCCTCGGGGCGCGTCTTGCTTGGGCTTCTCTCCTGGAGGCCCTCAGTCAGACCCATTGTTGACATGTGGCAAGACGCTCCTTGGGGCACGTCTTGCTTGGGCCTCTCTCCTGGAGGCGCTCAGTCAGACCGAGTAGTGACATGTGGCAAGACGCTCCTCGGGGCGCGTCTTGCTTGGACCTCTCTCCTGGAGGCGCTCAGTTAGACCGAGTAGTGACATGTGGCAAGACGCTCCTCGGGGCGCGTCTTGCTTGGGCCTCTCTCCTGGAGGCGCTCAGTCAGACCGAGTGCTGACATAAGGCAAGACGCTCCTCGGGGCGCGTCTTGCTTGGGCCTCTCTCATGGAGGCCCTCTGTCAGACCCAGTGTTGACATGTGTCAAGACGCTCCTCGGGGCGCGTCTTGCTTGGGCCTCTCTCCTGGAGGCGCTCAGTCAGACCGAGTGCTGACATGTGTCAAGAAGCTCCTCGGGGCACGTCTTGCTTGGGCTTCTCTCCTGGAGGCCCTCAGTCAGACCCATTGTTGACATGTGGCAAGACGCTCCTCGGGGCGCATCTTGCTTGGGCCTCTCTCCTGGAGGAGCTAAGTCAGACCCAGTGTTGACACGTGGCAAGACGCTCCTCGGGGCTCGTCATGCTTGGGCCTCTATCCTGGAGGCGCTCAGTCAGACCCAGTGTTGACATGTGGCAAGACACTCCTCGGGGCGCGTCTTGCTTGGGCCTACCTCATGGAGGCCCTCTGTCAGACCCAGTGTTGACATGTGTCAAGACGCTCCTCGGGGCGCGTCTTGCTTTGGCCTCTCTCCTGGAGGCGCTCAGTCAGACCCAGTGGTGACATGTGGCAAGACGCTCCTCGAGTCGCGTCTTGCTTGGGCCTCTCTCCCGAAGGCCCTCAATCAGACCCAGTGTTGACATGTGGCAAGACGCTCCTCGGGGCACTTCTTGCTTGGGCCTCTCTCTTGGAGGCGCTCAGTCAGACCCAGTGGTGACATGTGGCAAGAAACTCCTCGGGGCGCGTATTGCTTGGGCCTCTCTCCTGGATGCCCTCTGTCAGACCCAGTGTTGACATGTGGCAAGACTCTCCTCGGGGCGTGTCTTGCTTGGGCCTCTCTCCTGGAGGCGCTCAGTCAGACCCAGTGTTGACATGTGGCAAGAAGCTCCTCGGGGCGCTTCTTGCTTGGGCTTCTCTCCTGGAGGCCCTCAGTCAGACCCATTGTTGACATGTGGCAAGACGCTCCTCGGGGCACGTCTTGCTTGGGCCTCTCTCCTGGAGGCGCTCAGTCAGACCGAGTAGTGACATGTGACAAGACGCTCCTCGGGGCCCGTCTTGCTTGGGCCTCTCTCCTGGAGGCGCTCAGTCAGACCCAGTGTTGACATGTGGCAAGACGCTCCTCGGGGCGTGTCTTGCTTGGGCCTCTCTCCTGGAGGTTCTCAGTCAGACCCAGTGTTGACATGTGGCAAGATGCTCCTCGGGGCGCGTCTTGCTGGGGCTTCTCTCATGGAGGCACTCAGTCAGACCCAGTGTTGACATGTGGCAAGACGCTCCTCGGGGCACGTCTTGCTTGGGCCTCTCTCCTGGAGGCGCTCAGTCAGACCCAGAGGAGACATTTGTCAAGATGCTCCTCGGGGCGCGTCTTGCTTGGGCCTCTCTCCTGTAGGCGCTCAGTCAGACCGAGTGCTGACATGTGGCAAGACGCTCCTCCGGGCGCGTCTCATTTGGGCCTCTCTCCTGGAGGCCCTCAGTCAGAACCAGTGTTGACATGTGGCAAGACGCTCCTCGGGGTGCGTCTTGCTTGGGCTTCTCTCCTGGAGGCCTTCAGTCAGACCCATTGTTGACATGTGGCAAGACACTCCTCGGGGCACGTCTTGCTTGGGCCTCTCTCCTGGAGGCGCTCAGTCAGACCGAGTAGTGACATGTGGCAAGACGCTCCTCGGGGCGCGTCTTGCTTGGGTTCTCTCATGGAGGCCCTCAGTCCGACCCAGTGTTGACATGTGTCAAGACACTCCTCGGGGCGTGTCTTGCTTGGGCCTCTCTCCTGGAGGCGCTCAGTCAGACCCAGTGCTGACATGTGGCAAGACGCTCCTCCGGGCGCGTCTTGCTTGCGCCTCTCTCCTGGAGGCGCTCAGTCAGACCCAGTGTTCACATGTGGCAAGACTCTCCTCGGGGCGCGTCTTGCTTGGGCCTCTCTCCTGGAGGCGCTCAGTCAGACCCAGTGTTGACATGTGGCAAGACGCTCCTCGGGGCGCGTCTTGCTTGGGCCTCTCTCCTGGAGGCGCTCAGTCAGACCGAGTGCTGACATGTGGCAAGACGCTCCTCAGGGCGCGTCTTGCTTGGGCTTCTCTCCTGGAGGCCCTCAGTCAGACCCATTGTTGACATGTGGCAAG